>NW_018408751.1:286456-639010 GCF_002113885.1 Mizuhopecten yessoensis | reverse complement strand
CTGGGATGAAGGATTACCAAGTTAGTTCAAATGAATGACCTTGACCAACTTTCAAAGGTCAAAGGGGTCAAATGTCATAAAATCTTCAAACGACTTCTTCTCAATAACCAAAAGGCCCAGGGTACTGATATTGGGCCTGTAGCATGCTGGGATGAAGGGCTACCAAGTTTGTTTAAATGAATGACATTGACCCACTTTCAAGGTCACTGGGGTCAGATGTCTTAAAATCTTCAAACAACTTCTTCTCAATAACCAAAAGGCCCAGGGTACTGATATTGGGCCTGTAGCATGCTGGGATGAAGGACTATCAAGTTTGTTCAACTGAATGACCTTGACCAACTTTCAAGGTCACAGGGGTCAAATGTCGTAAAATCTTCAAGCGACTTCTTTTCAATAAGCAAAAGGGCCAGGGTACTGAAATTGGGCCTGTAGCATGCTGGGATGAAGGATTACCATGTTAGTTCAAATGAATGACCTTGATCCACTTTCAACCTAATGTCCTTGTTCAACAATCAAGGTCAGAGGCGTCATATGTTTAAATCTTTTAATAGGTTCTTATGAAATCTTAAGATTACAAGTGTTAGATTAATAACAGGTGAGCGATGCAGGCCCATTGGGCCTCTTGTTTCTATAACCAACTCACCCCTAAAGTCACATTTGCACCTTACCAAATCAAAGACTGGGCAAGTCCAGTTAAAATATGTAGGGGTGAGTGAGTTAAAAAAAGGGAGAGATAACTAAGGCACACCCCACAAGTACATGTATTATTGGTAAAGGAATAAAATATCCTTAAACCCTTTCACCCCTATGTAACTTTATTAGACTGTAGCATGCATTAATCTGGATGAGTCCATTATGGTCTACAGTGGTGAAAGGGTTAATTTATGTGAGCTTTATTATTTACAACTAGGACTTCACGGTCTTCCTATCGCCCCTAAGCCACCGTTAGGGTCACGATCAAGGAAGAGCTCTGTGGCCATAGAAGGGGGAGAGGATGCTATGGAGAGGCTTCAGATGTCGGAGAAACTAATAGCAGAACTCAACGAGTCGTGGGAGGAAAAACTCAGAAAAACAGAGACAATTCGGAAAGAAAGGTAACACCCCCGCAACAAACCTGCTTGTTAACACTTGAAAATTTTATATGTTATAAAATTAGAAAAATAGGTTTACATGTAGTTGTCAACTTTTTTCTCTCCAAGATTTCTCTTGGAAATCAAAAGAAAATCTTAAACTACGAAATGCATGCACCAGACTGCTAAATTGTAAGAATTAGGAAAAAAAATCCTTTTGATTATCATTATGTTAGGCTGATCATGTTGCAAATAACTTCAATATTTTTACTGCAAACATCATCAGTTTATTTCATCTTAATGATTATGCGATGTCCACATTCTGTTGACAGGGAGGCGGTCCTGGCAGAAATGGGTGTGGCTCTGCGTGAGGACGGCGGAACAATCGGAGTGTTCTCCCCTAAAAAGGTAACACAATATTCGTCATTATCAGCATACACTATTAGCAGTAGTTGTTGGAAAATAGTTTTCAGTGTCCGCGTATTATTAGGGACTGCTGTTCAACTTATATTTACAAAGTCAAACAACCTGTTATGTGACTTGAAGGATTCTATACCACTGCCAAAACCTGGAACAAGAAACTTCGAACTATTTTATCGACATGGCAATGGCTTGATAAAACATTTCTGAAAAAAAACATGACCTTGCAGAATGTTTATGAAAAATAAAAATAAATATAATAAACAATAAAAAAAAATCAGCAAAAATGTTTTGTGACAAAATATTTAACCCTTGATTTGGAAGAAGTCAATGTCAGAAATGCTTAATGTATATTTTCAATAAGCAGCATCCCGTATTAAAATCAAACCTGACTAATTATAAGTTTAACCTGTAACACTGAATTTCAAAATTTAAAGTAAATCTGCTTCTTTACGAAGGTAGCATGATATCTCAAATGTGTGATATTCACTTTTGTAAACTTTGTGCAACTTTATATACCTAGTCATATATAATAAAAACTCTGCCAAAGTCAAAACAAAGTTTCTTACTTAACTCATTCACCCCTAAAGACACATTTGAACTCTTCCAATATAAAGGTTTGAAAAGTTCATGATGAAATTTCAGGGGTGAATGAGTTAATTATTTTTATTTTTATTTTTTTTTCATTAATCTATTGAATAAGATAGGGTTTTCGCAGTAAACAATGCCATGAATAAAACCTCCCTTATTTTAACCCAAATTCCCTGAAAATGATTGTAAAATGAACAGGTTGGTCTCCAGGAAATCTGGCATGTTTGCTAATGTATTGTTTTTGTACGACAGTCGCCCCACTTGGTGAACCTGAATGAAGACCCGCTGATGTCCGAGTGTCTGATCTACTACATCAAGGCGGGACTAAGGACAATGTAGGGCACACAGATATAATGTCAAATGTGTTTTTTTTGTCGCGTGTTTTGATACTTGCAAAATTCATAAATGCATAACAATTGTGAATTCTAGTAACTCCAGAATGTTTTACACCGTTAGAATTAAAAATAATCCAAAAATGAAAACAGTAGTTTTCACATTATTGGCTCACGAGTCTAAAAAACATACTGTATACCGGAAAACTTTAGCCTAGTTAAATTTTCACCTTTTAACCTTTTTAACACTGTAGATCATAATGGACTCATCCATATCAATGCATGGTAGAGTCTACTAAAGTTATATATGGGTGAAAGGGTTAAATTATTGTTTTGCCCTTCACATTCAATTAATATATATATATATAATATTGTTTACTGATATTCACTGTAATTATAAATTTGCCCTCATTATAGAGGGTGTAAAAAAGTTGAAAGTTGAATGACAACGAAAATTTTCCTGGTATTCAATAATTTGCCATAAAGGAATTTTTGTGTCTTTTCAATAAAAAAAAAATGTTTGTATAGGAAAAACATATTTAAACACATGAAATAAACCAACATTACAGGACACCAGTGAAATGAATTATCACTTTTAGCGTTAGCTTTAATTAGGCTATGTAGTGAAGTTTTATCATTGAATATGTACAATTTTGTTATTATTCAGGGTTGGCCATGGAAAATCTTCCAAACAACATGACATTCAACTCAGTGGTTCTCACATCCTGGAGGAACACTGTTATTTCTCCTGTGAGGATGGTAAGTGTCTCAAGAAACTGAATTATAATCAGATGCTATCTGTTTAATTTGTATAGAAAGATATTTAAAAAAAATATGCTTGTCATTGGCTTTCATATACCTGTAAAATCATTTATTTTCGTGGGACATTTAATTTCGTTTATTTCGTGGATAACAAAAATCTACGAAATTAAATCCCCACGAAAACATCAATTTAGTATGATATAGATAGGGGGAAATCAGAAATCATCGAAATATGATGTCTTTGAAACAGGCTATATATAGCTAGTATATGAAAACCACCATTTTAACCCCACAAAAATAAATGATTCTACAGTACCCACTTTAAGCTTAAAACGGTTTTGATATTCTCACGATATTTTTTCAAAATTGTGTAATGCTTTGTTTATGACAGTATTTTCTGATGTGTACCACTATTGTGTAGATCCTATTTCTGGTTATGAGGTCTACTAGTGCCAGAAAATATTCTGTTTTGAGAAAATTCATTCTCAAATTGTTCCCATGGCCAGCTTCTTCTCAAGTATTTTCAGACTGTCAACCTGTGACAATGAAATGTATGCTACTGGTAGTTGGTATAAAGTGGTATTATATAAAGATGATAACATTTATAAGTTAATTTCAACATAAACCAATACATTCCAGAAGAGGAAACATTTATGGCGTTCCTTTTTTTTGACGTGTGTTTTCAGTAATTCACCCGTGTAAGATCATAAGAATGCTGATGCATAGAGCCATTTAATCACAAAATGATAAATTCATGCTGCCATATTTTCTGATATATTCGGTTTATTTTCAGGAACTGATCCCGAAAAACAATCAAATTAAATTTTTTGGGTGTTAATTTAGGCAAATTTTCAGGATCGATTCCGAAAAATTGTTTTCATAAGAAATGAAATTTGGGATAAAATATTACTTCTTGCCAACATATGGAAGAGATATTTTATCCTGTATTCCATTATCATTTGAGTCATATTTTCCTTTATCATTACTGTAAATTATTGCTATGTCATAAAATGCTCAGCAGATTTCAATTTTGCTCTTCTTTAGAAAAAGTCACCCTAACTCCCACCAAGGAAGCAATGTGTTATGTCAATGGGCGCCAGGTTACAGAGCCAACCGAGCTGAAGACGGGAGCTCGCGTCATTCTCGGCAAACACCATGTGTTCCGGTTCAACCATCCTATACAAGGTGAGCAGACGACACGTTATCACCGATATCTACTGGAGGTGTAGAATAGAAATATCACACATTATCACCGATATCTACTGGAGGTGTAGAGTAGAAAAATCACACGTTATCTCCGATATCTACTGGAGGTGTTGAATAGAAAAATCACACATTATCTCCGATATCTACTGGAGGTGTAGAATAGAAAAATCACACGTTATCTCCGATATCTACTAGAGGTGTAGAATAGAAAAATCACACGTTATCTCCGATATCTACTGGAGGTGTAGAATAGAAAAATCACACATTATCTCCGATATCTACTGGAGGTGAAGAATAGAAAAATCACACGTTATCTCCGATATCTAATGGAGGTGTAGAATAAAAAAATCACACATTATCTCCGATATCTACTGGAGGTGTAGAATAGAAAAATCACACATTATCTCCGATATCTAATGGAGGTGTAGAATAGAAAAATCACAGAAAAAGTCATCTCCGATAACACTGGAGGTGTAGAATAGAAAAATCACACGTTATCACCGAGATCTACTGGAGGTGTAGAATAGAAAAATCACAGAAAAAGTCATCTCCGATAACACTGGAGGTGTAGAATAGAAAAATCACACGTTATCTCCGATATCTACTGGAGGTGTAGAATAGAAAAATTACAGAAAAAGTCATCTCCGATAACACTGGAGGTGTAGAATAGAAAAATCACACGTTATCTCCGATATGTACTGGAGGTGTAGAATAGAAAAATCACACATTATCTCCGATATCTAATGGAGGTGTAGAATAGAAAAATCACAGAAAAGACTTTTTCTGAGTCTTCACTGTCTTTTCTCCCAATTCAGCATCCAGCCAAGGATGAGTTTTCTGTTAACTCCAAGGGAAAAGACAAGTTACACCAGCTTGTAACCTCACAATGAAAATAATTAAAGGATGTTCCTTTTCATTATTGAATGACGTTATATATCTGGGTGGTTTTTAGGAATGGGAAAAAAGAATCATTCCTTTGCCTTGAGGGTATGGCAAATACATCTCAACCCAAACAGTAAGATTCTTAAATGCCAACAACCCCCATTGTGTATTCTGCTTTCAGGTTTATCATTAGGCGACTTAGAGATCCTCATCCCTAATGTATTACGAGACCTCAGCTGAAATATCACACATGGCTAAATTTATATGAAAGATTTTTCAGCATTTTTGATGTCCGAGGAAAAGATTTTCTTTGAGGAATAATGAAGTTAATTTGAGTATGGTACTGTAAAATGAGAAGGGTTTGCTTTGGTTTCACTCTTGAACAAATCTACACATCTTTCAAAATGTGTAACAAACTGAAAATTGAACGAAGGGCAATTGAAGGCTTTTGAAATAAAAGTAAGGGGTACATATCTACAATATCAATGTAAAACACAATCAATACAATTTACAGTTTTTTTATGATAATAAATAAATTTGACACATGTTGAACTTGAGTGGTACATATACAAATTTGTGTTCTGTTTCTACAGCCAGAAGAAGTCGAGCATATTTACTGGATGAAAACCCACCTGACAATCCCAGTAGTAAGTCTTTATCAAAAATCTTCTTAAAATGGTGTCAGAAGCAAAGACATTTTTAACCCTTTCATCACTGTAGACCATAATGGACTCACCCAGATAGATGTATGGTAGAGTCTACTAAAGTTATTTAGGGGTGAAAAGGTTAAGATCAAAGTGTTTGGATTATGCATCACGCATTTAAACGTTGCAACCATTTTTTTCATAGTTGTTTAATATTACATCACTACTATTATTATTCTGCACTTTCTGTTCTTAAATAATTCAATGATAACCATCACTTCAAATACAAAAGATTTTATTTATTTGAAAAGCAGACATAATTTGTTCAGTCAGAACGAAAACATTTCATTTACATTACATTTAGGGCATAGACTATGCAACTAATATTCAGTACCATTTTCCATGCCTCCTGTTTGTATTTAAAACATGCAATTCCGCTTTGTTACAGCGGAACCTGTGGATTGGACGTTTGCCCAGCTGGAGCTTTTGGAAAAACAGGGCATAGATCTGAGGACAGAAATGGAGCAAAGGTATGCTAACTGTAATATTTACGGTAATCATATACCAGAAATAGAGAAATAAGTACAATTCCTTCGATTTTGCATCTTTCGGATCCCCATACCACTGCCATAAAATGAAGCTTCTTTCGAAAAATAGGATGACTAGCTTTGAAAAATCATTTTTTGAAAAGAAAAGTATACCTTGCAGGACTTTAATGAAAACATAATGTAGCTGTAATCAAAAAACGTGTTCCGAGTGTAAAATATTCTGTGCAGGATTCGAACCCTGGACTTCGGATTGTTATACTATCGCTGTAACCTGGACAACAGAAGTGTACAAGCCCAAATGTGCTACAGTTTTATCCAAACTAATTAGTGGGAGGTTACTGTATATAGAAAAAACGGCAAGGAAGTGAGATAGGAATCCCTTAAATGATCCACTTTAAGGTGTCGGATAAGAATGATAATTTTTTTCCAACTCTCCTATGTAAAATCATTTAATGTTCGAAATTGGTTTTACCTCTGTGAATTTCCTTTCATTTTGCATAGACATTTTTCTTTTGCTGTAATTTGAACTGAAAAATATGTCCTCCCCCCCTCTGTCAGGCTGTGTGTTTTGGAGGAACAGTATAAGAAAGAGAAGGAGGAAGCCGACCAGCTGTTTGAGCAGCAGAGGAAGGACTACGAGATCCGTATCCAGTCCCTCCAGGAACAGGTGGAGCGCCACTCCATGATCTCCAGCTTCGCCAACGTGGAAGATCTGCTCTCGGAGGAGGCGTATGTACAAGGTAGACAACTCTGTCATTTTGATGTTCATGGCTAGACAATTCCGTCTTTCTGTATTGCAGAGTTATCTGCTCTTGTGAGCAGGTATTGATTGTTACATCTTTAGTTTGTGTGAGAAAATTACGTCGTTTTCTCAAAAATTGATGACGTTGCTCTCACAAACAATTGACGTAACAATCGATACCTGCTATCAAGAGCAGATAACTCTGCAATATGAAAAGTCAGAATAAGGGTAGCCTGATAGACTGGAACTATTAAAATCTCCAGCTGGACTAGTGTTTCTAAAAGCTGTTTACCCAAGTGACTAGTTGAAATTTGATATGGCTTAATATTGAATAATATTGGGGTAGTGGAATTTGCACATGGACTATTAAAACTTGGAAACTACTACCCCAATGGACTAGTGGTATTCAGAATTAATTTCTGGCCCTGGTTATGTTTAGTATATTCAGTTCAGTATTTCCCCAGGCCATTATAGATGCGTGCAGCATTCCGTGCTATTTTGTCGGTACCCTGTGTAGTTTTAGTTGGAAATTCAGAAAAAAAACCATGAAGGATATGGGGAAGATTAGGCCTGCTGTATGTATGTGGTGACTAATGTTGGGCCCCTGAAGATTCCAGGTTTTCTACTCATTGGACATTAACCCTTTCAACCCTATTTAACTTTACTTAACTCTTCCATGCTTTGATCTGGATGAGTCCATTTCGGTCTACAGGGGCGAAAGGGTTAAAGAAACCAAGTGACCTGCTACCCCCTTGCAACTTTTCTTTTCTCTCCTCTCTACTCTACACATGTAAATTTGAAAGAGTTGATGACAAATTCAAATATATCATAAAATATTTAGAAAAAATTGAAATTTACCTGGTAGCTACTTTTAATTCATTTCAAGAAATCATATCCTCCTGTATATGATGTTTGAAGCAAATACATAAAAACAAAAATTTACAAAAAAGTATATATTTAAATCTGCTACAGTCACAGTAATCATGTTTCATGTATTCATTTTTTCTGATGGGCCAATGAAATTCTTTGTTGTGTAAATAACAAACAAATAACATATTGTTCTTCTTCATGCACTCGTTAATTGATAGTGTGTTTATTAAGAGTCTGTCAGAAAATTCTCCTTTTCAATTTCTATATTCAGTCGTTTTTATCCAAGTGTTTATATTTCAGAATGGACTTGGACAGACCGAGAAAGGGAGTTGGCAGCCTGGGCCTTCAGAAAGTGGAAATATCACCAATTCACATCTCTCAGGGTACATAGGAGTGGAATGGTTTCAAATCTGAATGGGGTTTTTTTGTGATGTCACAGATAAGATTTAATATACACAAAATACAAAAACTTACCAGAAAGCAAATAGATTCACTTTAAATTCAGAAGATATAAACCCTGCAATTTTTTTTTATTTAGAGTTAAAAGATTAAAGGAAATACATGAACATTTTACTGTGCATATAATGCCATGCATGTTCCTGAAAAAAATCATAAAAGTTTGACCCTATGAAATTAAAACACTGTACATAAGGTCAAGTGGTCAGTATTCTTATTCTGTGTGTTTTAAATGGATAAAAGAAAAGATGAAAAGGAATGTAAGAATGATAAATTAAAGAAACATGTAATTCAATCTAGCAAGTTTATTCAAAATATCCATTTGTTTACTTTATAATCAATCTGTAAAATACGAAGGGTGTAAATTTATGAACTTCGATACCCATTAATATTTACAACTATGCAGTACCAAATTAAATGTAAACTTTATTTCCCTAACAGGATGACTTGTGGGGCAATGCTATCTTCCTTAAGGAGGCCAATGCAATAAGTGTGGAGCTCAACAAGAAGGTAAGATCTGGGGCCCACAATCGCTCTAAAGAAAGCAATCACGCTATTCAATGTTAGAATAAATCTTTTCCTGGCGGGGCGACTGGTAAAACCTCTCTACGGTTTATTTTTCATCAAGGATTCCATGACTTCTGTCACGTATCTACCACTAATACAGTCTTTGCCCGATAATGCAGACTTGAAAAAGAAGAGTAATAATAGCAATGAAAAGAATTTGAGGTTCTTATATACCGCTTTAATTCACAACCTAGTCTGTAGGTCGTCTCAGAGCAGTTTATTATCCATGGTTATAGGGCCTTTGCAACCAGCCAATATCTGTCTCAACTCCCTTTGGAGCATCCAGCTGGTGCTGCAATTTTGGCGCTCACAGCTAGCATTCTACAATTCTAGCACTGCCCAACCTCATACTCATTTACAGCTGAGTAGACTGGAACAAGCAGAGTGAAGTATCTTGCTCAAAGATACAACACAGTGCCGTGCCGTGACTCGAACTGGCCACCCTTAGGTCACGAGCCCGGCGTCCTACCGCTATACTACCTTGCCTCCATATATAATGATGTGTAATGATTGTTGTTGTCATATGCTTCCTACAACAATACGTCTATATATGATATATCGAGGATATTTTAATGCTATATGAAACAGCAAAGAGAGTAGTGTGCTTCCACAGAGGATCAAACCGGCAATCCCAGATTTTTAGTACTTTTGGGTGTGATACACGGTGAACTACATCTTTAACTCAGAACTCGAAGTAAAATAAGCACATTTTTTTTTAGAGTTTGATAAAAATTGATTGATAATTTCAGTACTGTTAGTGTATCGCGATACAGGCAAGCAAAACAATTTAATACAATAAACAAGAAAGTATCTCGATACGATATATGATATATGGTCTCTACTATAAATCCTTTCCCCTACTTCACAGGTCCAGTTCCAGTTTGTGTTGTTGACCGACACCTTGTACTCACCTTTGCCCCCTGACATCCTGTCCTCAGATGACCGTGACCTTGAACGCCCGTTTCCAAGGACGATCGTTGCCGTGGAAGTCCAGGACACCAAGAACGGAGCAACACACTACTGGAGCCTTGACAAACTTAGGTACTCATTTTCTTGTCATACCTGTCTATGTTAAAACCGACTCACTGTTTACCCACTGTTAAGGGTCTCCTCTCGTTTACCCTTTCACCCCTGAAGACCATTATGGACTTCTCCAGATCAATGTGCAGTAGAGTCTACTAAAGTTACACAGGGGTGAAAGGGTACATACAAATATTTAAAAAAATAAAATTATCATGGCTTTTTTACCTGCAGAATTTGAACCCTTACTGGCTGAAATATACTTTTTTTCAAAGTGAGAATATTGAAAACTTGAAATAAAAAGACAGATAAATATCTGTGAATTTGATTTCACATGGATTTGCTTGCCTGTAATTATTATAACCATGTTGAGTATAGTCATTGTTTTGTTAATTCCCTATCCATCATTCAGGATAAGTCACAATCTGCATACTTAACCTATACAAACAAATTTCTGGGTTATTTATTGTATTTAACAATCTGGAAGGTTGCCTTGCTAATCCAGAAAAGCTTCATCTAAAATTCATGGTCACTTTCCTTTCAAAAATCAATATTCTGTCTTCACAAGTTTTCACTCAGTGACCATGTGACAGCCCTTAGGGATTCAGTAAACACACTTGTCCAGTACATGTATCGGTGAACTCTGGTGTCCTGTTAAGGGTCGTTTATAAAGTGTACCTTATCTTAAATAATTAAAGAAATAATTTAAATATGACAAAAAAAAAAAAAAAAAAAAAAAAAAAAAAATCACAGTAAATTTGGCACCTTAATTTGTCAGGTTGCTGCAAAAAATAAACAAATGTGTATTAATTTTTACATGAGAAAAACATAACACTATTTTCATCATAAAACCTTGTACTACACCAGAGAAAATGTAATAATAAAAAAAGTATTAGATATTGTAATATTTAGTTAGATTAAAGTATTTTTTATTCTGTTTTGGATATTGAGTACAGTACAGCTCTTGTGATTTGTGCTGTAGCTGATTTTATGTGGTTTTCACCATGTAAGTTCTCGCTAATCGGCAAAGTTGGAATCTTGTGACAAAATCCGACATTTTTCTGTGCACCCAGTGTAATTTTATTTTCATTTGTTGAAGGAGTAAGATTGAAAAAGGAGTTGATTTGATTTGATTTTGCAATCTTGTCTTGTCATCCAAACTTGTTTTTTTAAGGGTATAAAAGACCCACTTTTAGTTTTTGTTTTAATTTTTTGAAAAAAAAATGTTTGTTACTTAAGGATCCCTGTCCCACTGCACTGTAGTTTTTTCTTAGATACAGTAACCTCCCTTTAACTTCCATTTGGATATAACTGTAGCACAGTTGGGCCCAGACACTTCCGTTGACTAGTTAGTTAGCTCAGTCTGTTAGCGGTTAGGACGATAGTATAACAGTTTGGAATCCACGGTCGAAATCCTGGTCTAGCCATGCAGAATTTTTACATTCAGAACACAATTGCTGGTTAGATTTTGTTTATTTCATCTTCATTTTTTTTCTTTCATAAAAGCCCCGCAAGGTATACTTTTCTTCTCAAATAACGATTTATCAAAGCTATAGTCATGCCGGAAAAAAAACCAGTCTCCAAAGTTTTGTTCCGGTTTTTTGGCAGAGGTACGAGGTTCCTTAAGATCACTGTTCTTGACCATCCAACTACATCTCATGAACCCTTTTGTATAAATTTTCCTTTTCCATATTCTGTGAGCAATCCTTTTTATTTTTACCATAAGATATTCATTTGTAGTGCTAGACTGTAGCTTGCATGATTTTCTCCCTAGTTTTACATCCAAGTATATCAAACCATTGTCTACTGTTCACTCAAGCTAACGAAAATTTAAAGAGGTGCTTCCCCGATATCTCTTACGGTAGAATAATAGACATTTAAAAAAAAAATCTTACATATTCAAAACTGAAAATAAAATCACTGAAGAGAAATTTGCTTCATTTACATAACAAAAATAATATTTTGTCATTTATATTGGTAATACATGATAGGAAAATATTTTCCAAGAGATTTTTCAATAACAAACTGATTTATTGAAACACTTTCTGTTTTAATTCCTTCACATACTAGAACTTTTAGTTGATTTTGATAAATTTTGATATTATATGAAGCTGAAATATTTACAAAGAAGAGTCCATGCATTTTGGTACTGAATTTAAGCCTAATATATATCCTATTCTTTTTTCTTTGCAAGTATGTTGATCAGTGCAAATAATGTGAAGCAGACAACAATACAATGTACGTCCTATTGGACAGACGTTTATCATTTTGAACAGAACTTATAATAAAATAATAAACTTGATGGACAGAATCAATGGCATTGGTGTCAGAATACTTTCTGTTGAATTTATACTGAAACATGTCAAAACTTTTGTACACACAAAAAAATCAATCCAACTTTCATGTGTCGACCCGGATGTGTTCTGTAGTGGCCTTCTCCAGCTTGTGAGATGAGTTATGTCCCTTTCTGCACCCACTGACCCTAGCTAGCATGAGTTCCAACTTTGTCGATTACATGCTACATGTCCTTGGCAGCATGCCAGAAAAACTAACATTTTGTGGTCTCATTATTATGTTTATCAGTATTTTAAAATATTCAATAATATAAAAACATCGTTTTCAATTAATAAAATCTTTTTTAGTAGGATATTCAAATCAAGAAACTGGTACCTAGAATATTCGTTTTGGATGTTTTCTAATATTTGCAATAAATTATATTTATCTTATTGCTGTTGGTATTGAGAATATTTCTATATTTTTCAATTTTTTTCTCTTTCTTTTTCTGCGAACTCTATAAAAATTTGTCTTAAACATATCTTAAAACCCTTCAGTGTATTTAATGATTGCTGTACTTGGTTGCATACTTAGTCAGATATTTGGTAAAAGTATTTGAAGGAAAATTATGCAAATAAGAAAAAAAGAAAAAAAAAAGAAAAATTTGTTTCATAAACTATTGTTAATGGCAAATTAAGTAGAATTGAAACGAAATGAAAAGCCTCTTTTTTGCAATATATTTGTCAAGTTTGGGTGTCAACTTTGGGAGATGAAAACGTATGTGGTTTTGATGGAATTTTGAATGGCTGTTACAATGCTTGGACACGTTAACATTGTAGACATCGCTTGGAGCTCATGCGTGACATTTATAACGACGACTTATCACCCGACACCCCTGAGGCCAAACAGGATTTCCTCCAATGTCTGGTCGGCTGTGGTCCGCACCAAAACTACTTTAACTTCATTAACTTAATCCCATCCAGGTGTGTCTGTGTGACCTTCGCCTCTCACCTTTAACCTCTATCTGTTTGACCTTTGTTTGACCTTGTTTGGTGTCATGCTTTTTGTGTTGTTATGATTATTTTAATTCTTTTGTTTTTTAATTGTTTTTATTTTTAGCATTATCTTCAATTTTTGCATTTTGTTCAGTCGATCTGACAATTCTTTTGTTTTCAGATATTTTTTTTTATTTAAAGCTGGATCTGTGTTTTTTTTTCTTTCAGCTTGATTTTAATCATTTTGGTGTTGAT
This sequence comes from Mizuhopecten yessoensis, assembly GCF_002113885.1. NCBI lineage: Eukaryota > Metazoa > Mollusca > Bivalvia > Pectinida > Pectinidae > Mizuhopecten > Mizuhopecten yessoensis. The sequence goes on along the minus strand of NW_018408751.1, from coordinate 625,376 downwards.
ATAGTTAATATGTATTTTGTATTTAAGGTTGAGCTCTTCTAACTATATTTTGTGATTTGTTATTTGGATCTACAATTATTTTAATAGCTGGGAGAAATATGTGAAATACATATAATATTATTTTTGGTGTTGCTGTGATATATTGCAAAAGTGTAAACAAAATGAAATTGACTGATAAGTTATAAGACAAAAACTACCTGCTTTGGTAAAAGTCAAGTGGGATAAAGAAAATTACTTAAAACTAATCTATTCTGACCATGTCCCTTAAATATCCTTAACTTGAAGTTTGTTGTTTTTGTGCGACATTTGTAACAGAAACGTCCTGCCAAATCAGTCATGATCAGAGACTTATTTTACACTTTTTTTTTGTCTTTATCTTGTAAAGATCTTGATATTTCAATACCACTGCACTGTATGAGCTATTCTATGGCATGTCGTTATTGGGTATGATCATTTCATTTTTCCCCTTGATTTTTTTTTTTTTCCATATAAATTTGTGTATTTACTTTAAACATACTTACTCTCAAAAAAGGTTGATATTGGAAACTGTTTTTTCTGTGAAAATCTAACTGTTTTAGTATATAGGTTAATTTTTTGTATTTTTTTTATCAATAACAAAAAATATTACTTTAACTCATTTACCCCTGAAGACACATTTGAACACTTCCGATTCAGAGGTTGGAATAGTTCATTATGAAATTTCAGGGGTGAATGAGTTAAACCTAAACAGACACCCTCCTCCTTGTCTTAACATATCACAGCTAGATCAGCAAAGATACCATATCAACATATCATATAGGTAGTGTTTTTTTAGATTTAATTCTGTACAAATTTTTAGATGTTAAACTGACAAAAGACCACGATATTAATCAGATTGAATGTCTGATTATATGATATAAAACAAATTAAATTACATATTATGTCAATAAAAAAAAATGTTTTATGAAAACTTGATAATAACCAAAACATGATATTAACCAAAACATGATATTAAACAACTTGACATTAAATGGAATTTAGTGAATTGATGAATATGAAGCTATGAAGTTATTTCAGACAGCATATTCATGAGGGTTTAAAAGTCATAAAAGGAACAAAAACAGGCTTCAAAGTTGTCAGAATAAGAATTGGCAAGAATTGTCAATTTGTAGCTTATCAATGGCAATTGGACATGCAGTATTTACTCATTGCAGTTGTGACAAAAGATTCGAAACAATGGTATTTTAAAAAACCAATACATTCAAAACATTACAGAAATTGCAATGTTAATAGGAAATAATGTTATAAAATTACTAAATGATAACATTATGATGTAACATTGGCGAAATCTGCCAAGAAATGCAATGATTACTCTTGAAATTAAAAACACATATTGATCAAAGGGCATGTTAGTCTGCATGAATTTGTGTTAATGTTGACCATTGCACAGTATATAGAGAACAAAGGCTCTGTTAATTTTTACTTAACTCATTCACCCCTGAAATTTCATCATGAACCATTCCAACCTTTGAATTGGAAGAGTTCAAATGTGTCTTCAGGGGTGAATGAGTTAAGGGTGCATGCTACCTTACTGTGACATGTCAATAGCGTTCCATATGTATCTCCCAATAAATTCCACACTTATAAACTGGTAAACATTTTTCGAACGGTAATTTGAGCTTGTTTAATTCATTGATGACAAATTTGATGGTACAATGTATGTGGAAAAAAAGCTCAAAAACATCCATGTAATATTTAATTACTGGATTATGCAAATTAAAATATTCTAGGGGAGACAACTCTATATATGTAAGGTAGCATATTTCCTTATTTACTAACACCAAATAAATTGTTTTAAGTAATTGTGTTACTAAAATTACTAATACTAAAACCATTAACATCATTGACTCATTAGAGAAGAATTATTTCACATTTGTTTTATTAAAATAATAGATATAATTTGAAATATATTGTTTTGTAAGATTTCATTTGACGTTAATGTTTTTGATTTTTCTGTCCAATCACAGACAGAGGCTTGAGTTGATGCGGGAAATGTACCATAATGAGGCTGAGTTGTCGCCCACATCACCTGAGCCTAACCTGGACAGTATGACAGGTGGTGATCCATTCTATGACAGATTCCCATGGTTTAGACTTGTCGGCAGGTAAGTTCTACACTTATTTACACAGTTAATTTACTTGAAAATAACAAATAAATATGTATGTTCAAGTTTTAAAAAATACCTTCACAGCTATTTAACTAACATTCAAATTAGGGATAATGTTTCTTTCAGTATGTGTTCCTGAAAAATGTAAACCGCCAAGTTATCTACCCTGCATACAAATAAATATATCAAGGTTTATTCTTCAGAGCATTTAAGTACTTGTACGATTCATACTGCCCTGTTATACCCCCCATGCATAAAAATTTACTTTTCAATTAATTTCAGGGCATTTGTGTATTTGTATAATTATACTATCTAGTTATCTCCCCTGTATAAAAATTGACCTTTTAATACGTTTGTGTTTATTTGTGAACTTGTATGATTTATACTGCCCAGTTATCTCCCCTGTATACAAATTGACCTTTTAATACATTTCAGTGCACTAGTGAACTTGTATGATTTATACTGCCCAGTTATCTCCCCTGTATACAAATTGACCTTTTATTACATTTCAGGGCATTTGTGTATTTGAGTAACCTATATTACCCAGTCCCCCTTGTCCACAAAGTGACCATCGTCAGTGAAAAGGGAGAGGTCAAGGGGTCACTCCGAGTGGCAGTCCAGGCTATCACAGGTAGGACCCCTTTTTTGTTCTGCCCCCTATATATAAAGCTGGTATAATTGTGTTTTGTTATTAAGATGTTCGTTTCTTCAAAAGTTCCATAAAAATTGTAGGTTCATAAATAGACGTTTTGATATAATCAGAGTAAATTAAAATTAAGATGGCTGACAGCTATGAACATTGTATATCTCACTTATTTCTTTCCTAGATCTAAACAAGTTCTGTGTTTTTGTTTACAGACAAAGAGGAAACTCCGGACTACACTCCAGGAATTAAGCAGTCTGGAAACGCCAAAATAACATTCAATGACAAGGACTACTACCAAATAGTAAGCACAGATTCAGATTTGAGAAAAATTTCTTGATAATTTAAAGTCAGATTTTTATCCTTACCTTAATTCAGGCTTTACCACCTGGAAAAAGTTATATTAAGGGAGAAAGCTTTAATTCATATATTTCCTAAAACTTCAACTTCAACAATGATATCTGCTACATTTGAATTATTACATACCGTAGCTATAAGCCACAAAAAAAATTAAAAAAATAAGAACAGGCATATTGGAAATTGAAAAAAATAATTTTTAAGTGCCAAGTTTTTTAACAGAATTTGGGTTTGAAATTGTCATTTTTTTGGTGAACCAAATGAAATTTTGTCTATAATGAACACTTGAGCTGTAATTGTGATATTGAAGAACACTCAATTACAATACAAGAAAAACATATTATAGCAGAGGACTGAAATGGCTGTAAACATGTTTTATATGCCTATTTCAGTAGGTCATATTGTGGTATGGCCATTTTCCATTTGTCCAGTATATTTGGTTTCTTCATCGATTTAAAAACACAATATTGAGGTTTATGCTTGACTTGTCTTCACTTTCTTTTTCACAGAAACAAAAACACTTGCCAGACAAGACAAGCCAGCTTCGAGCAAGAATGTCCCCCCAGGGGGCGCCCTCAATGGAGGAGCTGAGATACGTAGAGGGTGAGGGAACCACTCCTGACAACTGTTATGCCATGGATGGTAAAACGATAGAAAATCCTCCCCTTGTTATCAGGCTATGAAGGGCATGGATTCAGGGGCAGATAAATCCTGTCGTCATTAAACCCTTCTTCATGTTAATCAACTTTTTGACACTTGCGTTAGGTAACGCAAGTGTCTAGGGGATCGCGCATACTACAAAATTTGCTTAAAGTGGAACTGCATTATCGAGAGATGCGCCATCTATGACTAGATATAGCCATTCTGTCCTTATATGGCAGCTGATATCTCCTTATATTTATTTGAAGGGAGGGGGTGTGCAGGGTATTATACTGTATCGAAAGTTGGGGTTTCATTGCTTAAGTTAGGCCTTGTATCAGTATTCACCTACATGTGCTATAATAGATACTAACTTTTATCAAGACATTATACATCCTCAATACTCCAGGGATTACGCTCACTTTGGCTCTCTGCATGCACCCCCAGAATATGTCATAGCAAAATTGAAGTCACCAATTGCAAGATAGCTGTTTGATTGGTCTCAGGTAAAAAAAACCTGACCAATCGCTAGGCTGATACCTGTCCTTTGAAGATTAGAAATGAGCAACCCCCTGACTTCCAAGCCTGTCAATTTTTACCGTTATATGACCGCGAGATTCTTTTGATGTACATCAAAGGATCAAACTAGTCTTCTCGTCTCATCCATAGGGTGGTGCACACTGAGCCTTCAAATTTGCTTTGACATATTCCTGGGGTTCAGAGAGAGAAAGCGAGCGTGCACACTGAGCCTTCAATTTTGCTATGACATATTCCAGGGGTTCAGAGCAAAAGTGAGCATAACCCCTGGAGTATCCAGGATGGATGTTATATAATGCTTTTAGCCTAACCTCCAAGCGATAGACCCAAAAAACCTACCTGATCATTTATGACATCCAAATCAAAGGCGATCTTATGAATCAGTTGATTTATATCATTTTAGGGAGCAGGTTTCACTTAAGATACAGAATATTGTAGGAAAATTAATGTTTTAGGCAAAGGTTTTTCTGAGCGATAGTCTCAGACATGTTTTGATGATCATTTGATATAAAATACAACTTTATTTGACTGAATGGACAATAAGGAGATTGTTTTATTTATAGTTTTATGGGAGTTTGTTAAACTTTTCTTTCAGAAGCGTATCGTTGTTATGAAGACACTACAAATCAGGTAGACCGATTCCCGGAGATTGAAGAACGGGAACTTCCCAAACATCTCAAGATCGGGAGTCAGTTCATGTTCCGGGTCACCATTCTGGAAGCCTCCGGGATCTGTCCTGAATACGCTGATATCTTCTGCCAGTTCAAGTATGTATCAAAAAAACAACATTTATTTAGTCAGCATGATTGAGTTTTTGCTGATTAAGCCGATATTTCACTTTTAAAAATTCCTGATTTTCTGATATTTTGGAGTAACCATGCTGTGATAAAAGGCTATAAGATCATACAAATTGATTACCTAATGAAAAAAAGTTAAAGGGGTCTGAATTAATGTTAAAACATTTTAATGACTTCTTACAAAGAACTATGAAGCCTAGAGTTTTGATATCATATGGGATTAACTCATTTACCCCTGAAGACACATTTGAACTCTTCCAATTCAAAGATTGGAATAGTACATTATGAAATTTCAAGGTACAATGAGCTAAGCCTGCTTTAAGAAAGAAATATCAAATTTGTTCAAATGAATTTTCTATATGCTATCAACTTTGAAGGTCATGTAAGGACAATTGTGTCATAAGTAATATGGCAGAAGAGGTGTTATAAGTAATATGGCAGAAGAGGTTGTTTGGTATTGAACCTGTAATTCAACTACTTAGTGACAAAAACTGTATTTATCAGTTCATTAGTTTATTTTACCCATTATAGGCATTGGTCAGATTTTGGTTGAATAATGACAATATACAAATTCATACTCATGTTGAATAATGACAATACACAAATTCATACTCAGGTTGAATAATGACAATATGCAAATTAACACATGTCACCCTGGTAAAATATTATAGCCACTTCCTACAGATTCTGCTAGGGAGAATTTCGCTTTAGCTCACTTGGTAGAGCGTAAGACTAGTAAACCAGAGGTCCCGGGTTCGACTCCTAGCAGAGGCATTGAAAAAAATTACCTCTGTTACATTCACATTAAACCTTTATGTCAAATATGAATCAAAAGCAGTAATTGTAAAAAAAAAGATTTATGAGTTGTGTGTTTTTTGTTCTAGTTTCTTACACCGCCATGATGAAGCTTTCTCCACGGAGCCACTGAAAAATTCTGGCAAGAGTCATCCCCTGGGGTTCTACCATGTACAGAATGTAGGTTTTATTTTCGGTGTTGAATTTTAATTGTGACATAGGTATAATATAAAAAAAATATAAATTTTGGTATTTTGGTATTCAGGCATTCTGATGAGTTTTTATGGATCATTGTCTTCTTGTAAATTCAAACTTCAAGTAAACTAGCATAACTGTCTTATTTTTCCATCAAGTATTATGAAAATGCTTTCTTTAAAATATATTCAGCATTATGAAGTTTTATCACAGTAATCTTCAGTTTTTTTTTTTTTTATCAAATTAGATTTACTTCCTTTTTACTTTGATGTGAATTTAACCTGGTTTTTGGTTTTATAAAGTAATTCACTTTGATTATGAGCTACTGTCTGTTTCCCTGTACAAATTATATATAAGTTCACTGTAAAAATGACCTACTTTCTGTTTCCCTATACTGAGTTCACTGTGAATATAAATTCACTGTGAATATGACTTACTTTCTGTTTCCCTATACTTAGTTTACCGTGAATGTGACAAAGTCCTTCATTGACCACATCAAGTCCCAGCCACTAGTGTTTGAAGTGTTTGGACATTACCAACAACATCCACTACATGACCAGGCAAGGGACACAGTTTCTTAGTAAGTACATTGACCAAAACTGTCCATGATTTCAACAAAAAGTGGCTTTTTAAACATGAAAATATGTTGTTATTTAAGAGATCAGATGTATTATCAGATTGATAAATAATCATGCGGATTTTCAATATAAAACTCCAAATGATGGATCTGTTGTGGTTTGTAATGATTTTTTTTCTGCTTTCTGTTTCAATGGAGAATATCAAATAATTACAAACCGTTATCCAGTGTATACAACCATGTCGTACTGTACACCAGGAAGTTTTTGCAGCGTTTTAATTTTCGTCTTTAATTTGCCCTCCATAGTGAGCGCGATTTTTTTTATCATTACAGCAATCATTAATAAACAAGATAATACACATGGTAATTAAATGTGAAGGTCGAAATTTATACTGGGTATTTTACCGGTGAAGGGCGAAAGTTTCCCGGTTTACAGTTTATTTTGCATATGAACTCGGTGTAGTATATGACCAATTGTGACACAATAGAGATAATTCAGACACTATATGGCACCAAGAGGGCAGAATTTTAGACTTAAGAGAATGACAGCTGAGAAAAGTGTGTGTGTTTCGCCATCAATGTAAAATTTCTTGTTAATACATTATTTTATAATAAAAAGTTATCTTAAATTTCATTCAATTTCATATCAGACTGATGAGAATTGTCGTAATTCTTCATATTTACAGCAGTTCCAGGCCACCACCTCGACGTAGTTTCCCGCCATTGATTCCCGTTTCCAAACCGGTTCCCTCCCCCAAGTTTGGTATAATCACCCCTCCAAGGTATGTGGGTTGTATGAGCCTGTGTTTCCGTGTCCTTTATCAGTTTGCTTGTACTGTGTTTCCAGATTAAGTTGTTGTGTTAGGGTTTTTGTCGTACAGTATCCATGGGTATTTATTGTATTTTTTTCCGTGTCATACTCAGATCTAACACAGTGTAATGATAAAATAACAAATAATGGAAACTGTTTTCTATATACTGCAGGTTTCACTGCCTACACTCGGTTTTTTTCCTGGTCAAAAATTTAAACAGGCATCTTAAACCCATTTTCCCCTAGAGTCACATTTGAACCATACCAAATCAAAGACTGGGCAAGTTCATTTGAAAAAAAGGAGGGACGAATGGGTTCAAGTTTGAAACACTATATCCATATAACCTTATTTTATTATAAAATATGCAAAATAAACAAGGGTTTCCTTCAAACCTATGCCTGAATTATTTCAGAACTGAAAGTAGGAACATATTTTTTTTTATTAATTTGGCATTATTAGTTTTAGTTCTATTTGCGCCTCTGAAAATTAAAATTGCCAGTGATCTGAAAATGACACAAGTAGATAACTATTGTATGCTTTGGACCTTTTTATTTCAGTACAGTTCCTTATTTACTGTTTAGTCTTAATTTTCTTTTCTTTTTTTTTAAATAAAGGAAATAGTTTCAGTTTGTATAGGTCCTTCAATCTGTCACACAGTGTTTCTAGGCAACAAACTTCTCTAAATAAATAAATATTGAATTCATCCTAACTTGGAATATGCTTGCATGGCAGCAATACTTGGACTCAATCTGACGATTATAGGAATTCATGCATATTTATCAATCTTCCCTGATTTGCTGATGCACTCTGGGCGATAACTTTCCTAAATATTGATGTATGTCAGTCAAATTTGGTATATGGATACATCATGGGAAAACTCATAAAATTTAAGCATATTCCATTTGTATTCCATTCAGTTTCCAGGTACTTTCTCTATTTTGATTGGCCATTGCATTCTGGATAATAATTTCTCAAACTATAAATGTGTAACAGGGGAAGGGAAAATACACAGCCAGACCGGGGTTCGAACCCTGGACCCTCTGAACTCTAGACGGATGCTCTGCCAGTTGAGCTATCTGGTTGCTGATGATTGACCTAGTCCGGTTCTGCCACAATTGTATTTTAGTCGAACGTGATATTTATTTGCGTATTAATGAAATGCTCAGGTCAAGTTCAAAAATGAGCAGAATCCACATTCACATTAGTTGAAATATCTGCACCTACAGCTTTTCAAAAATGATAAACAAATGCAGTGTACTGGGCTTAATGCTCCCAAATGTAAGGCTTATTTCCAAATGGTTCTTTGATTATCCGCAAGTTTGTCTGTAAGAAGGTGCGCTAAACACACTGCATAAACGTATAACTAGTGATTATAGATTACGACCTGAATTATTGATTTTGCCTTTTTCTTGTACTTTTGTTTTTATTACATTTGATTTTGTGTACCATTTTGCTGTTGTAAATACCTGAGATTCAAAACTCTTTCATCAAAGAATACATATCAACCTAGAACAAAATTGATGTTTCAAATGACTATATTCAAAATTGACAAATGTTTCCTTACCTGGATTGGAAAAAAATGCAATTGATTCTTTTAATTATTAATTAATAATTTGTGGTTCTTATATACTGCTTTATCACAACCTAGTGTGTAGGTTGTCTCAAAGTGGTTCACAAATTATTATCCATGGTTATAGGGCCTTTCCAACCAGCCAATATCTTTCTCAACTCCCTTTGGAGCATCCAGCTGGGGCTGCAATTTTGGCGCTCACAGCTAGCATTCTACAATTCTAGCACTGCCCAACCTCATACTCATTTACAGCTGAGTAGACTGGAACAAGCGGAGTAAAGTATATTGCTCAAAGATACAACACAGTGCCGTGCCGTGACTCGAACCCACAACCCTTCGGTCATGAGCCCGGCGTCCTATCACTAGACTACCGTGCCCTTTTGCCTCCATTACAAAACCTTGTACGTAAAGTCCATATTCTTTTCTGGCATGGTCTTTCCAGGCACCTCTAATAAGCTAGGTCAATATAATGTAACCGGGTGCAGTGTCATTCTAGTCCCTGTCCAGGTTATGAAATTTCAGTGAAATGACACATTACAGGGTTAGACACTAACTTTTTTTGCCCTGTAGTCCACAGGTCTAGTTGAATAGATTACTTGCTAGCCCTACGTCAATGTGACTAGTCCAAGATTTCCTTAAGGAAACATCTCAAGAAGCAAGAAACATTAGAAGTAATTGACTGTTGGGGACAAAACATAATTACTGCCATACAGACAAGGTGAACTTAAATGTATTTTAACTCATTCACCCCTAAAGACACATTTGAACTCTCCCAATTCAAAGGTTGGAATAGTTCATTATGAAACTTCAGGGGTGAATGAGTTAAGCACAGTTTCTAAAAAGAGTATTCCTACAGTACGTGAACTACCAATGTTTTGTTTTCGTACTTATTCTTACTTTCAAACTGTTCATGTAGCGATTTTCAGCAGCCAATAAATCTATTATACAGTTAAATTCACATAAAAGTATCATTAAGTGAAAAGTGATTGTATTAAATTACTCCTTTGAACTGCATGATAGTTTCCTGGACGGTTTTCCCACGAGTGTCCCGCTTTGGGTACTGTCCCATTTTGGGTACTGTCCCGTTCTGGTACAGTAACACATGAGACAGAATATAAGGGTTTTGAATCTCAATGTTTACCTCCTTTCTTCATTGTTGTTTTATTTGGTTTAATATTTGTTTACATTTTTTGTTTTCATGTTTTCTTTTGTTGTCGCAGATCTGATAAGAAGTCTGGCACAAAGCAGGATTTATTGATAGATGTTACTAAGTTTACAAGTCCAGGGTAAGGACACGCACACATTGTTGTCATGGAAACAATCAACATGTGACGATTTCCTCATCAATGTTGGTTCACTAATTTGTCTTCATTTAATGCGTAGCTTTTTACTAATTAATACTAACACACAAATTAATTCTTAACTTTACTAATTTCATGACCTATTGAGCATGTGGTTGATAAGAATACCCGTATAAACAGTACAGCTTTACAAAGTCTGTAAAGTTACATATTAGCAAAAACACCCCTGTATTTCGACAATGGACTGTGATAATGGAGCAGTCCAAATGCATCAATAGGTGTCAGTGGGTTAAGTGCTGTTTCTCAAATCTATAGTCAGTAAATTGTAATGAAGTGACTCGATTCTCAAGACGAAGAAAAAGGGATGGGGCCCTTAATAGTACAGATACTGCATTTATGGTAAATAAAACCCTAAAACTACATATTGAAGTCTTGTGTGGTTTCGTTGTTGTCAACAGTAAAAGTATGTACCGTAGCATGTTATATATCTGTTGTTCACCCGAGAATAAATAAAGAGTTGATACATATATCAGGATTCAGGACTAAGAAATCCTCAGACTGCTGGGCTTTTTTGACAAATTGTCGTATTTTGGATAAAATTTCCTCACTGCCTTGTTTTTTTTCTATTGTGTTGTACATATAGCCTTCTATGATTATTTGTTGAAAATCAAATCTTCATTAATCTAAACATAATATTTATAATGAATTTGTTATATTCTGTTTATATATTCATTGTATTTGACTTTTTCTTATTTCTTAGTGTATTTTTAAGTTCTCTAGTGAAAATTCAGGATATTTGTTTTATTATATATTTTCTTAATCTTTGTAATTTATTATCAGTTATTTTATCAATTCACTTACGATGGTAAAACAATCCAAGTTTCATATTGAATATTTATTTTATTTTGATATGTTTAAATATTTGTAATTACTAACTTACATGCATATGACAAAACAGGATACAAATATTCAGTAATGTATTATTTATGATTAAATAATGGCTTGTTTTTATGTGATGTATACACTTTCTATGGGGAGTTAATAGCTTGAATTCTGTATTTATCATCAGTTAAAGTCACATCAGGTGTTTAAGAGTCATGGGAATGTTAACAAAGTACTAAAGCTACTAATACAGAATGTCATTTTTTTGTTGCGTTACGAAAACAAGCTGTAGATTGGGGTAAGATTAAAAAGAAAAAAAAATGTATAAATGAGTATCAAATTTCAAAAATGAAATTCATAAATTTAAATTTTTAAATTTGATTCATAAAAAAGAAATTTTCTATCAATATACATATGCGGTAATTTAATAAAAGTTGGTATATAATAATACAGTGCCATCTCATTAATGTATCCTAAAATTTTAATGAAAATAACTCAATATCGGCCATGCCGCCTATCTTTCAAGGGTTATGTGTTTGAATGCAACATTGTATGTTTCAAATAATTAGTCAGCAAAAATTTTGTGTACCTGGTAATTGAAATATTGAGACCTCCAATGAGATTAACCGATAGTTTGCTATCTTTAAAAAACGTAACAAATACCAATATCTTAAACATTATAATGCTTTTGGATCAGGGCTACCATAGTTAGAAAATTGGTTCAATGCTGCACTGGTAGGCACCAAAATTTTGTAGTCATGACAATTGCTGCATTGATGAGGTTGCACTGGAGATAAGAGATACATCGGGAAAAAAGACTTAGTGATATTTTGATACAACCAGACCCCAATCTACAGTGGCTGTCCACTGATTAGCTTGTTTGCGCTTTGCTTGGCGGTATGTTGGTGGCTGGGCTTGTAACGGCGTTCACAACTGGCCAGTGTTAAAGATTGACCGGTGTTGACCAATGCTTTGATTGTCCTTTTCTTTACCGTAGGTTCTATGACTCAGGTCGAAGTCCAGACATCGAAGTAGCTCCCATGACACCTTACATACTGTAGGTACCAATAACACACTGACACCTCCGTCTCCTCTTGTCCTAGCCTTCTTGTCTTTAAACAATAGCTGTTCTTTTGTCTTATACGTACTGTTACTCATTTTATTTAATCATAGTGATATTTCTGTCTGGTGACCGAAGTGATACTATTTTAGCAGAAGTCCTGTCTTGTCACCAAAGTGATACTTGTCTTGTCACCATACATGCCAGATCTCACGGCGTGAGGCAATATCTCACAGATTTTCACAGCTGATAAAGTCTCACGGTGTTGGACATGAATTTACGGAAAGTTGTCACCATAGCGATATTTCTATCTTGTAACCATAGTGATACTCCTTCAAGTCACTGATACATGTCTTAGTTTGTCACCATAGCAATATTTGATCTTGTAACCATAGCGATACTCCTGTCCTGTCACTTAAGCGATACATGTCTTAATTTGTCACCATAGCGATATTTTATCTTGTAACCCTAGCAATAACCCTGTCTTGTCGCCAAAGTAATAAGCTTGTCTTGTCACCATAGCGATATTTTTGTCTTGTAACCATAGAAATAATCCTGCCTTGTCGCCAAAGTAATATAGCTTGTCTTGTCACCATAGCGATATTTTTGTCTTGTAACCATAGCAATAATCCTGTCCTGTCGCTTAAGCGATACATGTCTTAATTTGTCACCATAGCGATATTTTATCTTGTAACCATAGCAATAATCCTGTCCTGTCACTTCAGCGATACATGTCTTAATTTGTCACCATAGCGATATTTTATCTTGTAACAATTGCAATAATCCTGTCTTGTCGCTAGAGTAATTAATAAGCTTGTCTTGTCACTATAGCGATATTTTTGTCTCGTAACCATAGCAATAATTCTGTCTTGTTGCTAAAGTAATAAGCTTGTCTTGTCACCATAGCGATACTCCTGTCTTGTCACCATAGCAATATTCCTGTCATATAACCATATGATATATACATGTCTTGGTACTATAGTAATGTTGTTGTTATGTTACCATAGCGATACATTACTCTTGTCATGTAACTAGAGCAATACTCGTATGGTCTGTAGAAGGTGGTCGGGTGGTGCAGTCGAGGGCGCACTTGTCATTCACCAAGGCTGCTGGGATTCGATTGCCCGATTGGACGTGAAAATGTATGAGGTCACCTGCTTGACTACGTGGGTTTTCTCCGGTTACTCCGCTTTCCTTACACATTAAAACCCACAGCGGGCTATCATCCAGGCCAACAAGAGTGATTAATATAAATTATAAAACCTTGATTCATAATTGTTGTAAAATAGATGAAGTTTATATTTATGGTCTGTATATTGCTATAAAAATACTCATTTTTGTAGCCATATTGATACATACTGTCTTGTAACCATGGTGATGAACTGAAAATGTAACGATTGTATAGGCAAAAAAATATCTTCTAATTTTCATGCCGATTTTAAAATTTCAGAAGAAATGCCCAGAGATCATTGTATTGGGTTGACTTGTTTTGCAATAACAAAAATTACTTAATAAAAATGGCTCCCTCCATCACCACAACTAATACCTAACACCGGTTTTCTTTTTGCACATTGCACTTAACATTACTTTGCTGAAGAATGTGTTGTATTGGCTTGTTCAGTTCTTTCCTTTACTTGCTCCCCTTCCAACGCCTCAATCAAGCTTGTAGATTTTGTGTGATAAGAATCTATAAACAGAAAAGGTAATTTTGTCTGAATTTAAATTCATCATTTCGTACCATCACATCCTTTGCTGAAGCGGTATTCATTATATCACCCAGAAACGCATATAAATCTTGTTTTCTTTTCTCCTGAATTTCATGATCATAGCTATACTGATGAAATCACCGAGAAACGTATATAAATCTGTTTTCTTTTCTTCGGAATTTCATGATCATAATTTTTATTTTAAAATAATGCATACCATATTTATCTAGCAATAAGCCCATGCCTGGTAATAAGTCCATCCCTCTAGTTATTGCTGTTTAGAAAAAAGGCCAACAAATGCTTGTACATTGTCATGAAATTTGCCCATCCCTTACTTTGAGTCGGCGACTATATGATGGCCCCCATGGCATCTTACAAGATAAATATGGTATATTTGGTAACAAATGTTTTTAGGTATTTTCAAAAAATCTATTTAATGCTTTTCACTTCCTTGAAAAAATTAAACCAGAAACCACAGAAAATCATCTACAGTTGAAATTTCAGTAAGGGGAAATATAATAACAACAAATCATATATATTTTGGAAGATGTTTTTTGTGTAAATTCATTTGGACATTTAATCACAAATTAGAATTTTTCAGTTTACAGTTAATGATATGTAATTGTTCATACTGTGAATTCAGACCTTCGAAGATAAGTTGATTGAAACAAAACCATAAAAATGAATACCATTATATATATAAATCCTGCAATATGCCAAAGGGGTCAAACTCATAATCTCAAGACAGGAGACAGACTTATCACAGGTCAAGAAGTTTAATAGCATTTGTTTGCATTTCTACCGAGATACAATATATATGGGTGGGCTTATTACCAGGCATGGGCTTATTGCTGGATATATTTATAGATATTTATACCCAGAGACCCAGAGGAATGTAGTAAGCTAATTTTGTGTATAATTATGTGAACGAGTCAAACCTGCCATTTCTGTCTACAGTGGTAGCCATGTCCACTCCCTGTACGACCTCCTCGTCTGGTTTGAGATTTGTGAGCTGGCACCCAATGGAGAGTAAGTATTAGCTAGAAATACAGATGTTCAAACACGAAACTTTCTTACATAAACTAATTTGATGATACAAACTCATACAGCCTGCTGGTAAGTGTGAATCAGTTATTATATCAGTATATATACTTTGTACTATTGCTGTGTAAATATCATGCTCATGTTGGGAAAACACTAATTCATACATTGTAAGAAGAACTCTTCCAAGGGAGATAACAACAAGTAAAAAAAATGTCTAGAGACAAAATGGCTGTCATGGCTCACTCATCCTAAAATCAGCTGATTTCATGCATATTAATAAGTATTAAATTCACAAGCAACACCTTACAGTTACTATATATATGCCTAAATGATTTCTGAAAGGGAGATAATTTTGTTATCTCAATGTAACCAGCCATATTCTACATTAAAATGCACCATCTTCTTCTAAAAAAAAAAAAAATTTGAACATCTGCATCTTTCACATTATGTTTCTGTGTAAAGATCAGTGCAAATTTCACAAGTGTTTCATGGTACTTGCACCTCCGTCCACAGGTATGTGCCGGCTGTAGTGGATCACAGCGATGACCAGCCATGCATGGGGACGTACATGTTACACCAGGGTATTCAGCGTCGAATCGCCATCACTATCATGCAGGACCAGAGTCCAGAGACGGACCTGATCTGGAAAGACGTCAAGGAACTGGTTGTTGGTACGTCTATATAAATTACATATTTTCCCCTCATACAAGGTTAGTAATTTATTGTAATGGTTGGATATTTTGGAGTGTTGAAATTCGGCTCATTTAATCTTCACACCAAAGAAATCTAGATATAACCACATCCTAAACGTCCCACAATACAGTACAGCCATCTACTTACTGTATACAGGGAAACTTCACCATGGCAAATATTCACCCTTCACTATTAAAATATCTTTTCACCCATTGTTAATTTCGCCTTTCACGTGTAATTACTATATAGGGTAAGCTGTTATATTCGCTGTTATGATAAATTTGCCTTTATTGCCGAGTAAAAAAAAGGCAAAATAAAACTGCAGTGAAAATTTCCCAATTTACAGTGTTACATGCAGGAATGACGTTATATGTAGCCGTTATCATAGTGTATTGTATCGTATTGTGATATGATTTTATAACCTTTGTAATTATTCATGAGATGTTTCAATTCAAAATTGAATCTCTCTAACTCATTCACCCCTACATTTTTAAACTGGATTTGCCTAGTCTTTGATTTGGTAAGGTTCACATGTGATTCCAGGGGTAAATGGGTTAAACATTTATATCATTTCTTAATTCTGCAGGACGTATCCGCACTACACCTGAGTACAGAGACTCCGACATGGAGACCACAGTACTGTCTCTAAGTCTGTTCCCTGCCTCCTACATACAGTACCCTGGAGACGACGGGTAATCTCTCTCTCTCCATCCCTCACATATGCTGTCTCTATAAGTCTGTTCCCTGCCTCCTACATACAGTACCCTGGAGACGACAGGTAATCTCTCTCTCTCTATCCCTCACATATACTGTCTCTAAGTCTGTTCCCTGCCTCCTACATACAGGACTCTGGAGACGACAGGTTAACCCACTCCAACTCTTTAAATTTACATTTGTACTGTTCTTGAGTCAATGCCCCCTGCCTACATGCAGTGTCCTGAAGATGACGGATATCTCTCCAAACCTCTAATGTACAATTTTAATGAAAACTTACAGGTATGTTATAAGTATCATTCACAATCATTATGACAAAAGATTACAGCTAAGATAACAAAATTTAGCTTTTGCATTCAAAATTAAATCTTTTTCATTTTTTGGAATTAATGTAATAATCTATAATCACAAATGCTTAAATATTCACAACCCTGATTTTTTTTTATGCCACAAGAGACTCACCTGATCATTTTAATATCTTACTTTCCAGAATATATTTCCGCTTTGAGGCAGCCTGGGATAGCTCCCTCCACAACTCCAATCTTCTCAACCGCATGACGTCATCGGGAGAACGTGTGTACATGACGTTGTCGGCGTATATTGAGGTGGAGAACTGTGATCAGCCCGCCTGTATCACCAAGGATCTGTGTGTTATTGTTCACTCAAGGGACACCAAGATATCCACGTCAAGGTATGTACTCGGGTCAAGGTCATTTATACTTACAAGGTCATCTTAAAGTGTTGAGGTTATCTACCTGTTTAGTCATATACATTTCATGGTCATTTTCTTACTAGATCATTGTAAAACGTCGAGGTCATTTACTTGCAAGGTCATTGCAAAACGTCAAGGTCATTTTCTTGCAAGGTCATTGTAAAATGTTGAGGTCATTTACTTGCAAGGTCATTGTAAAATGTCAAGGTCATTTTTTTCAAGGTCATTGTAAAATGCCAAGATCATTTTTATTTATAAGGTCATTTTAAAATGTCGAGGTCAGTCATTACTTAAAGAGCATTGTAAATGTCAAGGTCATTTATCTATATGGTCACAAAAGTGTCAAAGTCATTCACTTACAAGGTCATTTACTTGCAAAATAGCTTTGAAATATTTAAAAAAAAAAAAGTTATAAATAGCATGTCGATGCAATTAAACTGATTAAGTCAATTGGGACCCTTTCTCTGATAAACTCATTGAACATTATATATTGATAATATTTATGTTGTACATGTATATTCGATATAAATATGTATGTATGTACTTGGTTAAGTCTGCTTTTGCTGTTGTGTAAGATACGATAAAGGTCATAACTCTATGCTAAAATGTATGTGGCAGCACGCCTCACCTGTAATGCAGAAGCTAAATTATCATGTATGCTGTTGCATGTTATAAAGAGGGAATGCTTCATTTTCCTGTTGTCTGTTGTGAATCTTGTGCTAATGCAGCGCCATCCTGTGGGCAACCAGAACGATTCATCCATTCCAGCATGCATCAGCATTTCCCCCTCGTTACGATTCACACATGTCAGCGTTCGTACAACAGATGATGATTCCAATGTCTTTGTTATCTCTTTACGACTGAATCTTAAATAATAGCATATTACATGTGTCTTAAATATCTCATAATGGAACATTCATTTGATTTCCATTGTTAAATATGAAGGTGAATACCACATAGTCTGGTGACACAGCCAAACTCACTCTCAGCTAATGTTGCTACAATATGAAATGGCTGGATTACAAGGCCGATATCAAATAGTGAAAAAAAAAATCGTTTTATTTGATGTCACAGTACTGGATGATTTAACTATGTTTGGCTGTGTTTTAACATCATTTTAAATCATGAGTGAAATACTAGTGATCTGTTTATAGACAATTTGTGGAACGTCACTGCTAAAATTCATTCTGTACGGTTTACATAAGGTATTTAATCAATAGTATTTCATTAATAGTATTCATCCAGCATTTGATATTGTGTGCCTTAAGTCTGCTACCCTTGTATGCTTATATATTCTGTGAACACAACTGTAAAATGCACTTCATAAAAGCCTGTGCTCCAAAGGAAACCTTTTGTCATTTAGAGTTGGTTGTTATTAGGAGATACTTTGTTCCAGTTCAACAAAAGTTTTACAGTAGAGTTACCAGTCTTCTTAGTAACATAAGATTTACAGTAGAGTTACCGGTCTTCTTAGTAACATAAGTTTTACAGTAGAGTTACCTGTCTTCTTAGTAACATAAGTTTTACAGTAGAGTTACCAGTCTTCTTAGTAACATAAGATTTACAGTAGAGTTACCGGTCTTCTTAGTAACAAAAGATTTACAGTAGAGTTACCTGTCTTCTTAGTAACATAAGTTTTACAGTAGAGTTACTAGTCTTCTTAGTAACTAAAGTTTTACAGTAAAGTTACCTGTCTGTAGTAACATAAGTTTTACAGTAGAGGTAACTAAAGTTTAACAGTAGAGTTACCTGTCTGTAGTAACTAAAGTTTTACAGTAGAGTAACCTGTCCAATAAGTAACTTAAGTTTTACAGTAAAGTAACCTGTCTACCTGTCTTTAGTAACTAAAGATTTACAGTAGAGTTACCTATCAAATAAGTTACTTAAGTTTTACAGTAGAGTTACCTGTCTAATTAGTAACTGAAGTTTTACAGTAGAGTTACCTATCAAATAAGTAACTTAAGTTTTACAGTAGAGTTACCTGTCTAATTAGTAACTGAAGTTTTACAGTAGAGTAACCTGTCCAATAGGTAACTTAAGTTTTACAGTAGAGTTACCTTTCTTATTAGTAACTTAAGTTTAACAGAAGGGCGTAGTGTGGAGAACTAGAGAATGTAGAAGGTTGACAGTCTTTCAAAGGAAAAATTGGGAGGGCATTTAATATGACAAATACAGAATAAACTAGAACAATTATCTTTTCAAGAAGGTGACAGAAGCACAAGAATTCTGGTTCTGAGATGTCCGTTGTTAGCATGCATATCAAATTTCATCTTGGCCATGCTTGCTTTCTGTCTGAACTTCCCATTGTGGTGCATGCTGGGACAGATGAATGATTCGCATACAGATGTAGGTCATGACACAGGATGGCAAACTGGTGCCTGGTACCAGTGCTGGCTAAAGTTTCAACTTTGTATCACGTTACCAGAGTTTGTCGTACTTAACACCATTTGCGTAACTTAGTGCTCGTTTCAGGACACTGAGGAACCTGTTTGGCGGGTCAAAGAACCAGGACAGTAACCGGGTGAGCGGTATCTACGAGTTGTACCTGCGACGGGCCTCCGATTCAGGTAGTCCAGGTATTGTGTTGTGTTTGTGTTGTTTCACCCAGCACCATATGAATGATCCACCAATCAAACTCCTCCCAAACTGCACGAATACACTGTCAACACAATGATTGACCAACACCTGTCCTATAAATAAACAATCTGTTAGGCCAACTGTGATTGGTCACATTTTCACCCTATGAATGATCTGTTAGTTTCACTTTGATTGGTCACTTTCTAATCCCATGAATGATCTATTAGACTGACTCTGATTGGTCACTTTCTCACCCTATCAGTTATTATGTTCATCTGTAATGCTAACTCTGATTGGTCATTGTACATGAATGAATTATCTGTAAACCTCACTGTGATTGGCTACTTACTCACTCTGCCAATGTTGTTGAATGCTCCTTCATATTACTGTAGCTATTTATTTTTATACACTTAAATTGGTTACTGACCTATCTTGTGATCGGTTCTCTTGATTGGTTAATACTTTCTAGAGTGAATATCATGACCTGTTTTTACCAAAACTGCATGGTTTGATCTTAATTCTTGATTTTTGCATCATGTCATGACTACTTGGACTGACCAAGTCTCTATAATGACTTGAAGTCTTTTCCAATTTTCCAATACTTTTGAAGTCTTTAGATTCATAATCTTAATGATAAAGGAAACTTTATTGATAACAATTGACCATTGACCCGACTAGTAAACACACCTCCACCCCTCTCCCTCCTCATGACATCAACACTCCTCCCTTAACCCCTCACCTCCTTCATGAATGCCCCTCCTGTAACCCCCCCACCGCCATCTTAACACCCCTCCAGGGATCCCCCAACCCCCAACCTCCAATATGACCTCTTCCCTACCCCCCAACACACATGTCATTGCTAGATCAGACCCTATAGTAGTAGATTGTAGCTATAGATATTTTACATTGTTTTATATTTATTAATAGAATAGAAATAAAGATTATGTAAATAAATTATAAATCAATATAAATTTAGCTTATTTTGCATAAAAATGTTAGCTAATGAAGATTGATACATTTATAAATTTTTAATTTCTCTCAGAAAATAAGAAAGCACTGTGACTGTGAGAAAACTTTAGTTGTAATTAATCTCATCCATGGTAAATAAATCTTGAACAGCCCCACCGATATCAGTTCCTAGTAACTCATACACCCCTACATATCTAAACTGGACTTGCCCAGTCTTTGATTTGGTAAGGTTCAAATGTGACTTTAGGGGTGATTGAGTTAACAGCCCAAACACATACCAGCCCTAATGAGTAACAACAATCTATCCCACTTAATTTCATTTCTCATCTTCGGAGGTTGTAAATGAGATATCCAGTCAATTTTTCTCAATACCTGCCTCATTTGGTTATAGTTGGCAAGTCATTCAAAAAACCACTTGAACATGGTAAAAATAAAATTTGAACCAGTATTTCATGTATTTAAAAAAAATAAGTATAATAAATATATTAACAACTAGTAGCGTTCACCCTTCAAAGGGTTCTTCAGGAGATACAGACTAAAATTTTAATAATAAGTTTAAGAGATAAAAGAAATTCATATCAAGCTGGACGTTTCCAGGTATTTTTTAGATGAATTTGTAATTTAAAATAATAAAATAAAATTTGTGAGAGTAATTGACTTGATTGGATATTTTTATCACAATCCTAAAATTATGAGGGATAGACTGTTGTCCAAACACATAACAAAACTTAATGTTTACCATGTAATTTTCCTTAGGTGTACAGCGACGTCAGCGCCGTGTCCTCGATACGTCCTCGACATACGTCAGGGGCGAGGAGAACCTGAACGGCTGGCGTCCCCGTGGGGACTCGCTCATCTTCGACCACCAGTGGGAGCTGGAGAAGCTCACCCGTCTTGAACTTGTGGAAAAGTCACGCCACGTGTTGTTACTGCGTGAAAAACTTGCGGAACAAAACAAAACTCACGAGCTGAGTAAACTGGACAAGGAGGCATCCAACAAGTCCGCTAAGGCGAGGCAGCAGGAGGAGACCAAGTCTGACGAAAAGATACAGCCACCGAGCCCAGACAAGGTCGACAACACGACAGACGAGAAACTCATCGAGAAATGGGAAAAGGTTGACGAAAGTGAAAAGGGCAAAAAGCTCAGCAAACGGGAGGCTATATTCAATTTTGAAACCAACGGGGATCCTGAAAAGGAGCTGATGGCCAAATGTCTTCGACTGTTGATCCACGGACGGGTTCCATTGTCTCCACCCCCAATTAAGGTACACACTAAGGAATATACCAAGCACGCACAATTTCATGTACAGTACCGAGTTTTATTATTTAGTAAAATTTACTATTTTACCATATTTATCAACCGAATTGTGATGTTGTTAATCTTGCATTTTGAATTCCACTTAATATCATTTTACCTAAAATCTTATTTTGGTTTATATCATGTTTTCTAAAAAGAGTACTTTTCTTTTAATCTTGCATTCTGCATGATTTTCCATTTGTCTATAACCATCAAGCCATTAATTGGGTTTTCATTGTACAGAATCCCTTTCATTCTTCACTGTTGGATGCTTGAATAACAGGGAGGTGTTTGTCATGTGAAATTCAGAGAATTACACTTTATTATATCTTTCTGAAATCTAATATGTATATATAGAATGACTTGCATTTCTCGACTCTGCTGTAAATGAAAGTACATTTTGAATGTTTGTAGACACCGACTGTGATGCTAGATTCTGTAGCCAGTACAAACACAAATACGTCGGAGGAGAGCGACGGTGTGACTGATTCCATGACCACCAGCATGTCTACATCGTCTGCCTCCGAAATGTTCAGGTGAGAGTAAGAGGTTATTACCTGCTCAAGAGACCACCCCTTTGGCCCATTCACCCTTAAGGCCACATTTGAACCTTACCAACTCAAAGACTGGGCAAGTCCAGTTTAAAAATATAGGGGTAAATGAGTTAATCAATTCCCTGCCTTAAGGAACCACAATTTTTATCAACCATAGAAATCAGTTTACTTTATATATAATAATTCTTTATTAAGAAACCATTTCTCAGTTTAGAGGTCAATTTTAAGCCTTCCCTTAAGTAGTTATATTTTACTACAGATTGGACTTGACTGTCTCATGGACTATCTGGGAAGTTTCCTGACAACTTCATAATAATAATTAATAATGATAATTTGAGGTTCTTATATATCACTTTATGAAAACCTAGTTCGTAGGTCGTCTCAAAGTGGTTCACAAATTATTATCCGTGGTTATAGGGCCTTTGCAACCAGCCAACATCTTTGTCAACTCCTTGGGGAGCATATAGCCGGTGCTGCCATTTCAGCGCTCACAGCTAGCATTGTACAATTCTAGCACTGCTCAACCACGTACTCATTTACAGCTGAGTAGTCTGGAACAAGCGGAGTGAAGTATCTTGCTCAAAGATACAATACAGTGCAGTGCTGTGACTCTAACCCACAACCCTTCAGTCACAAGCTCGTCGTCCTACCACTAGACTATAGTGCCTCCTTATCATCAGTGTCACTGTTCTTTATAGTACTGACTTCTCATTTTATCTTTCAGTAAACAATCCACAAACAACAACTCTATCCAATTGTCAAAATCCTGTGAAAGTCTGTCTACAAACTCGAACACCACAAACTCAAACACCTCCCAGGAGTCCTCAGCAGACAGGAAGTTATCACTGCCAATCAAATCAATGAATCTGAACCTAGACAGTGACATTTACATTCCACATATTGAGGAGGTGCGCGTCAGCCCTGTCGTTTCCAGGAAGGGCTACCTCAACTTCCTGGAGGAAAAGCACAGTGGCTGGGTCAAACGCTGGGTGGTAAGTAGGTCAGGGGTCAAATGCTGGGTGGTAAGTAGGTTAGAGGTCAAACACTTGGTGGCAAGTAGATCAGGGGTCAAATGCTGGGTGGTAAGTAGGTTAGAAGTCAAACACTTGGTGGTAAGTAGGTCAGGGGTCAAACTATTGGTGGTAAGTAGGTTAGAGGTCAAATTATTGGTGATTAAGAAGGGGTGAGAAAAAATGCTGGATGGATAGAAGATCAAGGGTCAAATGCTGGGTGGTAAGTAGGTAAGAGGTCAAACACTTGGTTGTAAGTAGGTCAGGGGTCAAATGCTGGGTGGTAAGTAAGTAAGAGGTCAAACACTTGGTGGTAAGTAGGTTAGAGGTCAAACTATTGGTGGCAAGTAGGTTAGAGGTCAAACTATTGGTGGTTAAGAAGGGGTGAGAAAAAATGCTGGATGGATAGAAGATCAAGGGTCAATTGCTGAGTGGTAAGTAGGTAAGAGGTCAAACACTTGGTTGTAAGTAGGTCAGGGGTCAAATGCTGGGTGGTAAGTAGGTTAGAGGTCAAACACTTGGTGGTTAGTAGGTTAGAGGTCAAGCTATTGGTGGTAACAAGGGCTGGGTCAAATACTGAATTGATAGAAGGTCAAGGGTCAAAGTCTTGGTGAAGAGCAAGTCAAGGTTTAAATGTTAGTTGATAAGAAGGTCAGGGGTCAAGTGCTTAGTGATTTTTAGGTCAGGGGTCAAATGCTTGGTGATAAGTAGGTCAGGGGTCAAATACCAGTTGGTAAGAAGGTTTGGGTCAAACACTAGACAGTAAGTAGATCATGGATTAAATGCTGGGTAGTTAGTACAGGTAGGTCAGGGGTCAAATACTGGATGGTGAATAGGTCAGGGGTCAAATGTTTGGGGATAAGTGATCGTGGGGTTAATTGCTTTATACATGGTTGATGATGAACTGGGGTCGATGCTGATTGGTAAATAGTTCAGGGGGTCAAGTGCTAGGTTAGTAGGTCAAGGGTTAAATGCCAGATAATAAGTGGAGGGATAACAGAATGTAATTGATGTCATGTGCTATGATCATCATAGTCGATGAAATTCCTCCATTAGTAGAAATATCTCTACATGTGACATTACACTTTTCTAGGTGGTGAGACGTCCATATGTGTACATTTACAATTCTGAGAAGGATCCAGTGGAGCGAGGAATCATCAATTTGGCCACATCTCAGATAGATTACAGTGAGGACCAACAAGCTCTGCTGAAGGTAGGGAAATACTCACCTATTAGATAGGATTTCACGGTTATTATTTGTCACTGTTTGGCAAAGAATTAAATCTTTTGAGAAAGGATATTACATTTATTTTTTTAATTTAGTGACTGTTACAAGTGATGTGTTGGTAAAGTTGCATTGAAACATGATAATAACCCTTTCACCACTGAAGACCATAATGGACTCATCCATATCAATGCATGGTAGAGTCTACTGAAGTTACATAGGGTTTAAAGGGGTAAAAGGAATATAATTATTTATTAAGTAGAATCATATGATATTCACACAATGTAATGTATAGAGAAAGTAGGATATTTCATGAATATAATGCTATTAGTTATCGAGTGTTTTTGGCTTCCATGGGACAGTTGAATCGGCTTTTGAGACCAACCCTCTTAAGCAATCCTATCTCTTAAATGATCATCATTTTCTCATTCGCACAAATCTGTTAACTATATATTAACCCTTTCACCACTGTAGACCATAATGGACTCATCCCAATAAATGCATGGTAGAGTCCACTAAAGTTACCTAGGGGTGAAAGGGTTAATTCTCTTTATTTAGAGACCATCTCTGCTAAAATGCCACTTTGGAGTCTTCCCTAGGGTTATCTCTTAACCCTTTCACCACTGTAGACCATAATGGACTCATCCCCATAAATGTATGGTAGAGTCTACTAAAGTTACCTAGCAGTGTAAGGGTTATTACAAGTAAGAATGTATTTGAATATGGAGTCACGGAATTATATTTTCTCCTGTAGGCCCGTAACACATTCTCTGTACTGACCAAGTACCGCGGGTTCCTGATGCAGACCCTTGACGAGAAGGACTTCCATGACTGGCTGTATGCTATAAACCCACTTCTGGCTGGCCAGATAAGGTGAGTACAGGTTTACCTGTAGTTCTATTGTTATCTAGAAATCTGCATAATTTACTGTGACTTGGAAATATCCAGGAGAGGGATCAAAGTTGAAGGATGAGTGCTGATCATACAAGATGATAGTTGGGACCCCCTGCAAAATTGGGAGGTTGGGGGTAGGGGGAGAGGATCTTTTGTACCTTCCTTTTGCGGACACAAAAGAAACCAATTTCTCTTTCATTCCTATGCATAAATGACAAAGCTATTTTGGGTAAAAAGGGGAGTAAGAGAAATTTCTTGAGTTTTATCCTGATTGAAAACCCCTTGGGTAAATTTCCCTATCCTGCACCCTTTGGCATGAA
This sequence comes from Mizuhopecten yessoensis, assembly GCF_002113885.1. Lineage (NCBI taxonomy): Eukaryota > Metazoa > Mollusca > Bivalvia > Pectinida > Pectinidae > Mizuhopecten > Mizuhopecten yessoensis. The sequence continues at coordinate 599,349 of NW_018408751.1, read as the reverse complement.
AGAGTCTTGTATTCCTTATTTTATTCCCCTTTCTTTTCATGGTCTCTCCCAAGACACCTCTGGTTAACCCATTGATAGAAAAATGTGACTCAAAAAGGGTTTAATGCTACCATGTCTGTGTTCTGATATTTTGGTGAGATATCGCTGGCACTTTAATGCATTCACCCCTGAAGACACATTTAAACTCTCCCAATTCAAAGGTTAGGATAGTTCATTATGGAATTTCAGGGGTGAATGAGTTAAAATGGCCATGCATTGAGTGACCCAATCACCTGAGGACACAAAATCCTAAACATGTCTAATGGTCTTCATGATCATCGAGTATAAGTAAAGTAAAATGATAGTAACGACCAATTTAAATTTTCATCTCTTTGATAAGAGTTTAATAAAAAAAAAAAAACTCAGTGATATAAAATATGAAGGAAACTGAGTCCGTTTATTATGTCGTTTCTAAATAAGGTCAAATGAAAAAAAGGAAATATCGCGATATATTTTTAGCTCACCTTATTTGATCTTGTATGGAAGCTCAATCTTTATAAGAAAATCATAATGAATCATGCTATTACGATTGGTATTGGCTGTTTGAAATATTAATAATCACTGGGTCAAACTTTCAACCTCCATCGGCGAAATCCATAAACTCATACAGTTAATTCTGCTTGCACATGATATTACTATATGTGGAATGTTGTGTTTTAACTCAATCACCCCTGAAATTTTTGAAATGGAAGGGTTCAAATGTGTCTCAAGGGGTCAATGAGTTAAAATTGGCTGACATGGCAGAAAAGGTTAAAGTTTAACTGCAGCAAATATTTCCTGGGCCCATATTCATGAAACCGTACTCATTCTCCAACTCAGATTCTGTGCTCAAACCTGAATTTCTTGCTCCTGTAATAAATTGATAAATAAAGTAAAGATTTTGTTGATGATATTGAAGAAATATAGTCTTATACCATTTTCAAAGTTAACAATTGTCTTTTGTATCGTGACACCTTATTTAAGAGAGTTACAAGGAAGTTGGCTTGAGTACAGAATGGTTTTATGAATACGGCATACTTGCCAACTATCCCTATTTAGGAGGGCGACTCACAATTTTGTACCCTGAAATTCAATACTTTCAACCAGTGAATTTGATGAACTATTCCTATGTTCTAAGCGCTAATGATTTCATCTGAAAGAACAACTCAAAAGATGTCATTTTAAAGGGTCATTGTGTCCCTAAGGGACATTTTATTTTTGGTTTTAACTTTTGAGCCTGCAGAATCTCCCCCAAGGAAATTTCAAAAGGTTGGCAAGTATGAATTACGGACCCTAGTATACAGCATTTCAGCAGTACTATTGTAAATATTGCTAAACCAGTATGAATTACGGACCCTAGTATACAGTATCTCAGCAGTGCTAGTGTAAATATTGCTTAACCAGTATGAATTACGGACCCTAGTATACAGCATTTCAGCAGTACTAGTGTAAATATTGCTAAACCAGTATGAATTACGGACCCTAGTATACAGCATCTCAGCAGTTCTAGTGTAAATATTGCTTAACCCAAAATCTTGGCTCACCATATTGACGATATTTTGTATTTGCAGGTCTACGCTGTCACGCCGTAAGCAGCCGGTACAGATATGAGTTATCTTGTAAACAGATGGATGAGAGCACGTGATGTGAGGATTGAGAGAATGATCTGGCAGCCAACAGCTGCACATTTATAGTGATTGATGAAATATTCCACATGTCTTCTCCAAAATTCAGAAAAGCGAAAAATATGTTCAACAAAATGCATTAACGCTAGATTTTGGAACAATGTTAAATTGGTTTTGGAATATTTTGACTGACAAATTCTACTTGAAGCTGATTTAGAATATTTACTTTTTTTTTTGTTAAATAAAAGAAATAAGAAAATCAACCAATCACATGAATGGATGTATATAGCCAATGAGAGAGCTTGTTATATAAACTCTGTATAATTCATCAAATGAATAGATACTAGTTATAGATTTGTCATTTTCATTTACCCATCATGCAAAGTGATTATATTGTGAGACTATGTGATCCTGTATGTATATTCAAAAAATTCAACAGTGTACGTTATTTTGTGTGGAGTTTTCTCCCCTTTTGCAAAATGGAGAATGCATTTTATCATAAGCTCATACAGATCCTGACCTACCTAACTCAGATATTGAGCTTTAAGTAGTGCAATATACAGAGATGAGGCTTAAAAAAATATTCCATGAGCTTTGCCGTCATGTGTTGTGGTGAATCGTTATAAGCACATTAAATGTGATTATTTGTAGCCGTGTGCGTCATCATGTAAACCTGACTATACCTTAATCTCGCAGTAGACTCGTTATCATAGTGCTGTATGTGTTGAAATATTATCTCATGTACATACTTTATCGATAAAAAAACTGAAAATAGGTCACATCTAGAGCCACAGTTGAACATTTTCAGGCTACAATTGGGAGTTTTGAAGGAATCTGGTAATGTGCTTTTGTTATTCATTGATGCTATGAAGCAGGAAGTAAATAAGTAATATGATAAATAATAAGTAAATAAGAAAAAGTAATATTGCTGTTTATCGTTAACTGTTTATCATTAAGGTAGAAATTTTTTGGTAAAAACTAATTTTACATAATATTCATTTGAAAATATCCTATGTTTGAGTTATTAGAATGTACTTAAAGTAAGTTAACAGTGCTAGAAAGAGGGACAGATTTTCTCCTGAATGGCAAACAAATATCAGTATATTGAGAATGGAACATTTGGATTTAGAAGACCCCGGGTAGCAAGTACATGTCAAAATGTTAATAATTGAATTCACACCAATTACTTATATTTTGTTTCAATCTCGATAAATACATCGGACCTACATATGAAGTACAGCGTATGTGCCAAATATGATATTAAACAAGAATAAGTGTTTTTTATGTCAAAGATTCTGTGTTAACGGCAACCAGGCACACAGCGACGTCGGTAGTGAAATTGGAATATACATATATATATATATATATCATATCAGAGGTATAGTGTTTTAAAGAAACAGTTGATAAAACAGTTAACGGTTCATTAGGTACAACAATATTGTCTAGTGACTTCCTTTACAAACAGCTGTTTGCCATATCGTACAGGCAGTGGGGAGGTATAAGATTAAACATTCCTTGTCAATTTTAATCCAGTTTTGTGAAAATATTTATTCCAACTTTGATAATACAAGCTCAGTTGTCTCCAATGTCCTGTGAATATCAAAGTAATTGTTTGATTTAAATCTATTGGTATATATTTTCGAACAGATTTATCAGATATAATGTTCAACTGGAGGAGTTGCCATGGTTAAATTCAATGCAACACAAGTTTTACTGTTTACGTAAATCTTTGTTTAATCAATTATAAACAAAATTTATTTGAGTATCTAGAAAAAAAATGTTTGTTTTAAAGTTCTTTCATGGCAATTAAAATTCATCAAAAAGGTAAAAATACATTTGAGCTGAATTTCGTAATACCCTGAAATAATGTACCGGTAATATATATAGCATTTTTAGGCTTAAGGTCAACACATGGAAGGGTTACTAGTATTTGGATGCTGGGGGCTTTGGAAGTTAACTAAGGGAGATAACACCATAAAAAAATACTGACAAAATACTTCTAAGATTCCTGCCGGCTGAGAAGATAAACTACTGCATTTTTCACATGAACTTTAATGGAATATACTTGTATATCTTTCAACTGAAAGTTATAAGGTTTATTTCTCGATCTCTTTAGAGTTATCAAATACATTATAACCATGTGATAGATTATGTAGATATATATATATATATATATATATATATATATATGGCTTTATAGATGAATTCTTTACAAACTCCATACCGGTTTAACATTCGACAATACAAATATGTAATTATTGTTTCATTTTTTGTAAATATTTCGCTTCTTGTGTTTCATTTCTGATTGTATATAAAGGACTGTGAATAGTAATTTATCATTGTAAGATATTTCTCTTGTGTTTATGTATTATTTTTGCTACCAAAGTTCCTGTAATGCGATCAACAATTCATGTTTAGCTACAGAGTTCCGTGTTTGTGAGCAACTGTTAATGTTTTACATCTTAACACCGTGATAAAAGGGTGTTTCCTTTTGTATTTATTAATATATGTTGTTACTGAATACTCAGTGATCTTTTGCAGAAATCTTATTTTTGGATATTTTCCAGTTCCTTTTTTTTATAACGCGTTGTGAGATATTTAATATTTATTATGCCTTAGTGATTTCATGTATTGTTAATGCCAGTCCTTTTAAAACATTATATAAACTATTTAAACTATTTTCCCCACCATAATCATAGATTGCAAAAGCTTGATAGAAGATTTACATTGAATGCAAAATACTGTTCATAGAAATATTTTCCATCATGAAATGAATGCAAAGTGTGATACAAGCATTCGTGGGAATTTACCTTCCCAGTTTTCGTGGTTGAAAAGAAAATCGGAACATTAGAACATAGTAAATGTCTGTACAATTTACTTGTCATTTAAGGATCCCCGTATCACTGCCCAAAAATGTTAACTATTTATGTATTGGAAACCGTTTTTATTGGCACGACTATAGATTTGATCAATCATTTCTGAAAAGAAAACCATACTGTGCATCGGACTTTGATAGGAAATAATGAAGATGAACTGAATTAAAGATTATAAACAAAAGTGTCTGAGTGATAAAAAGACAAAGAAATGATGAAGATGAAATGAATTAAAGATTATAAACAAAAGTGTCTGAGTGATAAAAAGACACCATGGAGCTAGACCCAGATTTGAACCCTGAACCTAAGGCTGCTAAACTATCCCCCTAACCAGGGACGTATAATGTCCCTACCCTAACACATTGAGCTACCTGGTCGACGGAAGTGTCCTGGCCCAATTTGCTCTACAGTTATATCCAAATGGAAGTTAAGGGGAGGTTACTGTATATAGGGAAAAACTACAGTGCAGTGGGACAGGGATCCTTAAGGAAGTTAAGGGGAGGTGACTGTATATAGGTAAAAACTACAGTGCAGTGGGACAGGGATCCTTAAGGAAGTTAAGGGGAGGTTACTGTATATAGGGAAAAACTACAGTGCAGTGGGACAGGGATCCTTAAATGGCAGAATTTACTCTCAAATATTTTACGTTGTATTACTCTGAACTGAAGTAGGTACAGAAAATGTCTCAAATTTGTGGTACATTATTCACCGTACCCTGATCTCCCCAAAAAACTTACCATATTGATTCTGCTGTATCCTCCATGTTTTTTAAGTAACATGACTCTTTAACACATTCACCCCTACACTTCTAACCTGGACTTGCCCAGTCTTTGATTTGGTAAGGTTCAAATGTGACTTTAGGGGTGAATGTGTCAAGAAAATTAAGTTGTAGTTGAAGGTTTCACAGCAATTTTATACTATTAAGTTGAGTCTTTCATAGAAAAGGGAAGTGGATTTGCTTACGTTACATTATCATTTATCATTATTTATATGTTCGTTATTAGATCCTATAGTTTATTTATGCCGTTTTTACTTGAATCTGCCTTGAAAGCTGGTTTGTCTTGTATGACATGTTTCTCAGATTGTGAATTTCGATTGTGCCAAGAAATAATTCATCATGCTTTGATCCTTAAGTTTGTGAGGGTCGTACTTTACGCGTAGAGATAAAAGTTAACAATGCTGAACACCGAATTTGAAAAACAAAGGTATGAAAAACATCGTGATAATAGTTTAACCATGTCGATCAATTTAGAATAATGTCTTTTTTATTTTAACTTATCTATAATACCGTAGAATCATGGTGTTGTATGCATCAGGTGGAAAAAAATACATAATTTCTTAAAGTCTTTCTAAATTCAGAACAAGATAGGGTGAGGCTGAAGATAGCTAGTTATGATATATGACTGATGCTGCATGGTAGAACATTTTATTATCTATTTTTATTACATTTTAGTTGCTTTCCACTGTTATTGTATGTGTATATGGTATGATACCTCAATATCATTCTTGATATACTAGCATACACAACTCCTAGTCTTCGTTTTGTTGATTTTGAGAGATGTCCTTACACACTGTACATATGGTGATATAGTGCTCACTATCAAAGTTTAGCACCATATGCTAGGGTTGATTAACTCATTCACCCCTACGATTCTAAACTGGACTTACCCAGTCTTTGATTTGGTAATGTTCAAATGTGACTTCAGGGATGAATTTGTTCATAAGAAAATGAAATATTTTGAACACTTTTTTTTTTAGTCTTACATGGTATTTTTTAATTTTTTTTTAGTATTGATTTGAAAATGCTTTTGCTCATATAAGTTTATTTACAGAACCATGTGACTGACGACCTAATACTGGTAAAAACAGTCACTGTGTCACCTTTTATACAGGTGTACCTGTCAGGTAAAAACAGTCACTGTGTCACCTTTTATACAGGTGTACCTGTCAGGTAAAAACAGTCAATGTGTCACCTTTTATACAGGTGTACCTGTCAGGTAAAAACAGTCAATGTGTCACCTTTTATACAGGTGTACCTGTCAGGTAAAAACAGTCAATGTGTCACCTTTTATACAGGTGTACCTGTCAGGTAAAAACAGTCAATGTGTCACCTTTTATACAGGTGTACCTGTCAGGTAAAAACAGTCAATGTGTCACCTTTTATACAGGTGTACCTGTCAGGTAAAAACAGTCAATGTGTCACCTTTTATACAGGTGTACCTGTCAGGTAAAAACAGTCAATGTGTCACCTTTTATACAGGTGTACCTGTCAGGTAAAAACAGTCAATGTGTCACCTTTTATACAGGTGTACCTGTCAGGTAAAAACAGTCAATGTGTCACCTTTTATACAGGTAAACAGTTTGTATTTATTTTTGTGCAGTTAATTCAATATATATATATAAATATATAGAAGATTGAAAGAAAAAAACACTTTTCAGCAGAAAAAATATGAAATTCATTTGCAGACTTGACATATTATCATTTGATTTTAATATTATCAGTTGCAGTTTATGCTTTCCTTGCCATTTAGTTATCATTTAGATGACTTACTTATTTACATTTTTTTTTTTACGATTGGCCATGACCAAATTGTTGCTTATATTCATTCTGAGTTTTGTGTTTTGGAACATCATGTCTGGGCCAGATAAATTGGTCGATAGTTTATCTCAAGTTCGGAGATCTCCTTTTAAATCATCGGTCTGGTCTTAACTGCACATGCATTTCCCGTACTAAAAAGGGAGAACTCGGGAGAGTGAAAGAGCAGTTTAGCATTTAACATCAATATAGCCATTATCCCAATATTTTCCACCAAACTTGTGTAGATTTAGATAAAGCAAGCTTAATAGTTTAAGTTTAACAGTTAGAAAACCTGTGAAATTCTCAGACAATTTACTATTATGAAGTTATAGTGTGGTTGTGTACAAGGCGAGAATTGAGTTCGTAATTCCAGCAACAAAGAAGAACAGCACAGTGAGAACAAAGATGTTTCTAAATTTAATGTTCTTGTTTTTTTGCAAAAAAGTTCTAGTTCTGTTGGGTTTTTTTTTGGTTTTTTTAGGTCACCTGAGCTTTAGCTCAAGTGACCTATTGCTATCCGTTTTCGTCCGTCGTCGTCCGTCGTCCGTTAACATTTTACATTTCAAACTTAAAGTCAAGTTCTGCTGGGCCGATTGAACTAAAAGTTGGTAGGAATGATCGCCTCATGGTCCTGACAAAGTGTTGTTATTTTTCGGGTCGATCAGAAATCCAATATGGCCGCCACGGCCGCCATTTTGAAAACCTATTTTAAACTTAAAGTCAAGTTCTGCTAGGCCGATTGAACTGAAAGTTTGTAGGAATGATCAGCTCATGGTCCTGACAAAGTGTTGTTATTTTTCAGGTCAATCAGAAATCCAATATGGCCGCCACGGCCGCCATTTTGAAAACCTATTTCAAGCTTAAAGTCAAGTTCTGCTGGACCGATTGAACTTAAAGTTTGTAGGAATGATCGACTCATGGTCCTGACAAAGTCTTGTTATTTTTCGGGTCGATCAGAAATCCAATATGGCCACCACGGCTGCCATTTTGAAAAACTATTTCAAACTTAAAGTTAAGTTCTACTTGGCCGATTGAACTGAAACTTTGTAGGAATGATCGAACATGGTCCTGACAAAGTGTTGTTATTTTTCGGGTCAATCAGAAATACAATTTGGCTGCCATGGCCGCTATTTTGCTACTAAGTTCTAATAGGCCGATCTCACTTAAAATTGGTATAGGAATGATCAGCTCATGGTCCTGACAAAGTTAAGTTAACATTACACTATTTTTTACTCAAATTGGTACATATTTCAACAACAAAAATAAATACTGTAGACTCAGGTGACCGTTAAGGCCCATGGGCCTCTTGTTTTTTGTTAATTTGGAAACCTTTTAAACCATTAAATCAGACACCATGATTGGAACAAATTTGTGAAGAATATTACTGGCTTGACTGTCACAGATACCTCTAGTTATATTTAGTGAGGTATTGGCACATGTAGGTCCATTAAATTTAATCTGTAAAAGGATGTGCTTATGGTTGTATAATAGGACAAATTGTTTTAACTTATTCACCCCTGAAATTTCATTATGAACTATTCAAACTTTTGAATGGGAAGAGATTAAATGTGTCTTCAGGGGTGAATGAGTGAAAGTCTGGTGGAAACCCAAGCAATCCAGAAGTCTATGTAAGCTGTCAGTCAGGTTCCATGCTTAGTTAAATGTTTTTACGTCCCGTGTGATCTGAATCCATGATACAAAAATTGCTCCCAGGATGTTTAACTCATTCACCCCTGAAATTTCATAATGAACTATTCCAACTTTTGAATTGGAAGAGTTTAAATGTTTCTTCAGGGGTGAATGGGTTAACTGATATATATAGGACAAATGCTCCATTTATATTAATGTTACAGTTTCTTGGGAGAACGGATGGAGGGATGGGAAGGGTGGGGGCACAATTATCTGCTAGCTTATATCCATTGGTGAACTCGTGATATTGTATTTGTCCTCTCACATCATATGAATTTACTCTGTAGTACTGTATAGTGGTTATTTTTCACAAGGGTTTTACTTTTGCAGTGCATAAACTACAGCTCACATGAACTCCTACAACCTTCTGGAAATTCTAAAACTCCCTGAAATTATATAACTTCATGCAAATTCTAAATTCCTGGGAAGTAAGATTGCCTGGGATTCTAACTCAAGCATGAACTTTAAAGTGTTTTGACCCCTGGGTGTTATAGCACTATACAGTATAACATTGTTGAATAATCAATTAAGGTTGCTTGTGAAATCAATTACAATATATAGCTCATACTGTCATTGTGTCTGTATAATGGAATGAAGCATTTCAGTGGCATATCTGATTTTGAAGATTATGTACTTGTATTAATGTTGAAATGTTCCGATATCAAACTCATTAATCACTGTGTGGTTGTTGATCTGTTTCACAAAATGTGTTCTGCATCTTTGACCTTTGACCCCCACATCTCACGCCGTGTACTGTAGTCAATCATTCCATGAACAGCATATCAAGATGTTCACATCTGTAGAATAATGCAATTCCAAAATGTCTTTAATAGCTTTTATTCAATACTGTCAAATGACACAATTTCATAGGGGATTTAGTTCAGTTCAAAGGTCCCAGGCTTTATAAGGTAAGCATGTGACCCTATAAGTCATCAGTTGTTTCCAAAAAAAAATAAAAAAAATAATAATTGGTTTTGTAATTGCATGCGATTTAAAACAACTGTAACTGAAATTGCATGTTTTAATCATGTTAGGGAGTATTTTAATATATATAATTACGTTGGTATGATAATTCATTTTCTAAATGAAGAAAATAAAATTTCAAATGGAGCTGTTTACATGTTGAAATGAATAAAAGAATAATTTTCATAAAAGTTAAAAAAGTAATGTTCAACCCAGATGTTTTCAATCGTAATACATGTGTTTTAGAAAATACTAGCATAAAAAAAAGAATTCCAGGTTAATCAGAAGTGTTTTCAAGACAGTGACTGTCAGATAAAAAGCAAGTGGTTCTGTGAAAGAGACTTTTAGCTGAATCACAAGTGTTTTGGTGACTGTGACTGCCAGGTAAAACACAAGTGTTTCCGTGACAGTGAATGTCGGATAAAAACAAGTGTTTCCGTGACAGTGACTGTCAGATAAAAAGCAAGTGGTTCCATGAAAGTGATTATCAGCTGATCATCACAAGCGTTTTGGTGACAGTGACTGCCAGGTAAAACACAAGTGTTTCCGTGACAGTGACTGTCAGTTAAAAAAAACAAGTGGTCCCATGAAAGTAATTATCAGCTGAATCACACGCGTTTTAGTGACAATGACTGCCAGGTAAAACACAAGTGTTTCTTTGAGAGTGACTAAGTTGAGGCTATGTGCAATATGTATCCCTGTTCAATAAAGATGTTATATATGTTATGGTGATGTTTATATTTACGTATAGTATATGATTGTGATATTTACTATTGCTGTCATCATAACTATTATTAGATAGTTCCTATTTGTTGACGATATTATATTCTTTCATGTTCGGCTGTTGCCATGGCAACCTAATCATGTGATCTGTATGATGATGTATGTACAGCTTTAACAATGAGCATGTTACATCGTTAAGTGTACCAGCAGGAATAAACTGCAGTTTGGAATTCACCTGTTTTGTTTTATGTTGTCAAGTTGCTTTCATACAAACATGACATATATTTAAAAAGGCTTGCAAACAGAAAAGTGAATGACTTAATAATAAGAGATTACCAAAGAATAAATAAAACGGTAATTCGACCTCAAAATTGCTAAAACTAAAAAGAGAAAAAACTGAGGATTGATTTTGGCTCGTCGCCACGAAGTAGTGGAAGCGAGACTAAGCTGTTGCTTTTTTCCGGCGACATCGTCTGTGTCAACATTAACATTGTTTTCGTTTAAGTTAGATTCACTGAAAGTATAAGTGCTAGACCAAACAAACGAACCATCAGTTCAGTTCAGTTCTTATTACCTTGAACCTTACGGCTCATCAGTTCAAAATAAACATATATACAAGGATAAACAATACAATCACTCACAACCATAGATGGTAGTACATCTCAACCCATGCATCAAATGCTGGATGCGGCTTGCTTTTCATGGTCTCTTGACTATGTCAGTATCTCCTTTAACATTAAGATTTTGCGTTTAAGTTAGTTTCATTTCAAATGTAGTCTACTACATTGAATTTATTTCACCAATATGTGCATTGATGGTCAAAGCGTGGCATAGGCGAGACGTATCAATCCAAATGGCTTGTTAAAGACTTTCCCTTAAATACACTTAAAAGGATTTTGACTGTATTGACATTGACATAGCTTATTTCAATATTATTGTATGAATGAAGGCTTTGTCCTGTCTCGGTGGCCATCTTAAGAGCATATATGAAATATCTAGCAAGGGAAGTACATTGTACTACTTTCTCTTTAAAGAACTTCATCCTTAATGCTGAAAGATGTGGTCCACCTTATGGCAGAAGGCAAAGTCCAAAATGCATAACACGTCCCTGGATCAAGGAAATTAAAAAAATTATTAATGAAGAGTGTTAACTTACGGTCGGTGGAAGTGCAGTAACCCAAAGTTTTTTTTTTAAATACTTCTCCTAAAGTTTTGCTGAAGGGAAACTATTGTGACCAGTTTATTTGACATAAAGCATTCTTGTGTGAAGGGAATTTAATGTTATATGAACGAAGATGTGGCCTCGTAGGGATAGGGTCCAGAAAGGATCATGTGAGTCAATTTTTGAAATAGTAGTCCTTATTTGAAGGGGAATAGATTTCAATATATATGAAACATTCTAAAACACTGCATAATTGAATGGTGTCACATCGTAAAGGACAGTGGAGCGGGACCAAAAATGAGAAATGTGTGTTAAAGACTACTCCCCAAGTACGAGGGAAGAATTCTGACCTGAATACATGTAGGAGTGGAACATCCCTAGACTAAAGGAATTCAGTGTTGGGTGGCAAATTAAAGGGGAAACATGTGTTTATCTTTAATAGATTTATTTGTACTTGGTTATGGGTGAAGCTAACCTGACCATAGTTAGACTTGAGCATCATCGGGGAAAAGAAATTCAACGTTAGGGCTGCAGTCGTATTGTGCCACTGTATACCCCAGAAGTAAATTTGCTTTGGTTTGATGTTTCACGTCCTAACAAAAGCTATGGTCATTTAAGGACGTGCTATGTTTTTATGGCAGTCAGAAAACCGGTGTGCCCATAGATAAACCACCAACATTCGCCAAGTACCTTGCGACTGCTCCTCGAAGTAGGCCTCGAACCCGGCCGCGACCAAGTGGTGGAGGGCTAGTGGTGGTCATGTAGACTGTCAGACGCCATAACCACCCGGTCAACGCGGCCCCTCCAGAAGTAAAATTAATGAAATGGGAATGTTTGGCATGCTCTCCTCAAAGATGTAGCCTCTACGAGAACATTTGCCTTACACCTTTAACAGGAACGTTTCCTTTCTCTTATAATGAGAAACTTGTCCCATGAAAAGAAACGCTGATATAGTTATGGTTTTAAACTTTTCGAACATATTTTGTGAAAATTCGACAAACGCAAAAATGAAAATTACAGAGGAAACAATCGTGAGTATGGTTGTATATCTGGTCAACAATAAACAGTTGATTTTGGAGGCAAGATTTTCCAGCAGACTGTAGGCATTCCTATCGGGACGAATTTAAACTGTGCTCTTCTTTTGGCCGACACGGTTTTTTGTATTTCTTATGAGGCTTAGTTTATTTAAGTGCTTATCAGAACTACTAGGAACATTCTTGGCAAGTAGTTCTATTCACTTTTAAATTTTTGAGGATAGACAGTTTACTATCTTTAAATAACACGAAAATGAATGGCTACGTTGAGGTACCCTCCTGAACACAAATACACTACAGACTCTTCTACATAAGCCTCCTCCCACTATCATTGTTTATAACATGACCAACAGGGAATTCATTCGTTTTCTGATCTTGAACTTTCCCTTTTTTAATAGTTATATTGCTGCTTCCCCAACCTACTGTGTTTGAATATCGCAGTAGTTTTGGCATTCAAAAGCTTGATTCATGGTTGCCGTAATAATTGTCGACTGTTGAGGGGAAAACTTACAACACAGCGTTTCAAATGATGCAGGTTTATGAAGACTGTTGACAAGTTTGATCTCGTTTGGAAATAAACTAATTCTTGGTGTGATATGAGAGTTATTTTTTTTAATTAAGCTTATTGGTGTCTCTTGTTTCGTTTTCAGCAACCCAGTTCCTGCTTTAAGGACGTGACATTACTTTGATTTGACCCAGATTTACGAGGCGAGTGCCGTCAAATAAACAATTACGCTTACCCTACTGGAGCACATGGTCTTATTATCCCCGCATTTCTCAAAGGGATTCCATGTAAATCTTTGTTTTGATCACATTTTGCCCTAGTTTTGTTGATTTGAGTTGAAAATACTGTTTTCTTGACACTTTGTTATTCTGTTGATGTGATTTTGTATGAATGCAAGATACTCCTCAACCACCACCATTCAAATTCCATGGTCACATTTGAAGTTTAAGGGTCATGTACATGTCAAATGCATGATCGATCAGGTCCATTCTAAACAAACTGCTTACAACTAGCTATGGGCTAATCATGTGTTCTCATTTTCGGTTTCATTCGAAATTCATGATGACCATGGACTCTGTACTCTGAATTTTAAAACTGTGATAGACGGAACAGAATGTTGTGTCGCTATAGAGCAGAAACGCGTGAGTTCCGCGTGCCGTCCTGTATCTGGGCTCGTCAGTTCAAAGCTGAATAAGCTTTAAATAACGAATGAAAAAAAACTTTAATCTGGGTTAATATTTCGAAATATTGTCGAGATAAATAAGTTAGATTACTAAACAGAATTTAACATTATCGTCTTAAGACAAACTACAGAATAACCATTTGTGAATTTTCATATTTTTCAAAGACACACTTGGAAAATTTGCATAATTGACTCGTAAAGCTAACAATGCTTTGCACGATTGCATCCTACAAATAGTTGGCGCACATTGTAGGTTTAGCATTCAACATATGCATCATAGCATGTCCTGTTATCACTTTGTGTGTTATCTTAACATCTTTTAATCATACTCTTAGCTTGATATTGACTGTGGTAACCCAGTAATGTAACTATTTTATTCGAACCTGATGCAAATTGATGAGTCAATGTAAACAGTAAAACTACAAAGTCGGTCGGTACTTTGTCGTTGGACTTTACTCTCGCACGTTTACACAAAATACTATTTTTAAAACAAATTATCTGTTGTAATAAACATTTGCTAATTTGTGACGGTTTGTATAGCTTTAGGACCTTTCCCATTTTGCTATACTTTTACATGTTTCGAAACTCTTGAAACATAAATTTCATTCTTATCATCCAAGTTCTACTGATAAATCCCTTGCTTTTAAATAGGTATTTAGTACTTTGTTTGTTTTATTAATAATTGTATACCTGTATTATTTCCCTTGAAGATAATATACAACAAATATACAGTTTGATACAAACGAATTTGTTTCTTACATGAAACCTTCAAAACCCACACAAACAATTTTCATAATTAACAAGTACAAAAAAGGATGCCGAATAGAAAACGTCTTCTGGTTCATTAACGACATCCGCCATATCTTCGAATCTAGATTGTTACATTGGTCGAATCTTATAGTAATGTCACGTACTCAAATGGGGAACCAGGGAAGTGACAATAAAAACGTAAGGGAGGCCAATGAACATTGTAAAATAGCATTGACCTTCATATTTTTATCATTGAAATCAGAATGGGGATTAAAACACTTGCCCGTATTCTACATTAACCAGTATTTCTCGGAACCTTTTGTTGTAAATCTGTCCGACAGCAGCCAACATCTATCACGGAAATCGTGATACCGGAGCAAGCCCTGAAAACAGTCGGAGGGGAATCATGTATATTACTAGCAATACAGAGGTCTGTCACGATAGGAAACTATCAGAATCATCACGGTTATCATACAGCTTTGTAGAAGGCAGTATGTTGGTCTTGTTGATAGGAAAATATCGGGTGAAGCGGCTGATGAAGAAGAATCTGTAGTGTCTTTGAATTCAAGTTCGGGAGGATATTGGTCAATTAATTTCTTCTTGTTGAAAGGCAACGTTTCGCTGAAATATCGAAGCGAAATAAAAGAATTCGATAAGGTTCTGTTACCTGTCTTTTTGAGCTCCCTCAGACACAAAGAAAAATGATCGGCAAGGATTGGAAGCACCAGGAACGCGCTTATTCTAAGTATATATTGTCACAAAATGTGCTCTTAAGTGCTTTACACCCATTTCTTGGAAAACATCTCACACGAAATGAGAATGGAGACAGTTATTTTTAGATTAGTGCAAGAGATAGTAGTGTAAAAGTACCAAAGGCTAATGTTCTGAAAGAAAAGAAAGGATATTTTAAGGATATGATGTTTAAGATTGATTTCAAAATATTCAAATCCCACATCCCATTGTATAATAATTTATGTACATCAAAGCTGGTCTAATATGCATATTGAGTCTTATATTTGTAAGTCGTATTCTACTAACTTTAAATTACCAGTATTAGAATAATGTATTCACACTGCAAATGGGCTGAAAAAAATCTTATTTCGATACAATTTTTACTTTTTCATTTACTGTATTTGTATAGTTAATGGCTTTTAAGGCAATAGATATATTTGTTTTTTGCACTGGTAGTTTGTAACCGAAATTTGATTAATGAATTTTTTTAGCTTAGAGGGCATTTAGTCTGCACAAGTATTTGCCTCCGCTCGAAATCGAGCCTGACAATTCAAAAATGTTTATTGTATGGAACACCTGAAATACAATCCTTGCATCATGATTGATATTCTTATAACAAACGATTAACTATAGACTCATAGCTTACGTTTGGCTCAATTGTGAATATGGGTTGGACGGCATATTCGTAATACTTTAAGTAGCCATACAAAAGCAGGAGCTCTTGTAGATATTGTCTATTAATTGCCTGAATTAACATTATGATAATGCATGAAAAAAGGTTATATATAATTCCGATTAATTCGGTAATCATTTATCATAAACTCTTTTTGTTTAAAAACGAGTTTCAAATGCATATGAAATTTTACAAAATCTTTATAACGAGATTCTTTGTCTTAATAATTGATGACGTCATAAAAATGATTGATCTTCCGTGTTGGATCTCCGTAGAACAGTCTTTATCTTAAACCTGCACTTGTACAGTTGTCATACTGTTGGTAAATCACGCGAGATGTCGGTCTTATCTGAAGCTGCGATCACTCTTTTTGTCCTGCTCCTCTTCACAGGTAAGTCGTTCCGGTAGCCACGGCTCTCACTAATGCAATCAAAAAAAGATTTGTAGTCTACGGTAAAAATACAAAACAATGTGTAGTCTACGGTAAAATACTATCAAATTTGTAGTATATGGTAAAATATAATAAAATTTGTAGTATATGGTAAAACATAACATTTGTAGTATACAGTAAAATATAATAACATTTGTAGTTTACGGTTAAATATAATAACATTTGTAGTATACGGTAAACTGCAATCAAATTTGTATTATATGTAAAATACAATCAACTTTGTAGTATATGGTAAAACATAATAACATTTCTAGTATACGGTAAAACATAATAACATTTGTAGTATACGGTAAAATATAATAACATTTGTAGTATACGGTTAAATATAATGAAATTTATAGTATGCGATAAATTACAATCAAATTTGTAGTACAGTATATGGTAAGATATAATAGCATTTGGAGTATACGGTAAAATGCATTATTATTTGTGGTCTACGTAAAATACAATCAAATTTGCGTTATACAACAGAATATAATCTTATTTGTAATACACTGTAAAATACTATCAAATGTGTAGTATAAGGTGAAATATAATCAAATTTTGAAGACACGGTAAAATACAATCTAATTTCTAAGACACGGTTAATACATATCAATGTTGAAGATAAAATACAATTTTATTTTCACTAGAATGTTTGCCTTTCAATCAATGTAATGAATCATTCTATCCATAATTACAAGGTAAAACACACTTTTCCTCACGATTTTGAATTTATTTCATTTATTTTGCTAGGATTTATTAACTTGAACACTGATAACTATATTTTTTCGTTAACCATAAGGCTTTTGAACTTTTGATGCGAGATATATGCCATGCTAGCCTAGCAGAGATTCTGTTTAACTTAAATTCAAATATCATGTTTATTACAAGTTAAGAATTTCTTTATTTTTGACATAATTGTCGATTTCAGTACAATAGAAATATTTGTTTATCTAAGTAGGGTACCTTAAAACTAATTATGAAAACATGCCAAATGATTAATTTTCTGAAAATTGAATTGCATATACATGCATATTCAAACACTTTGCAATCAAAGAAATGTTTAATGACAAATCACATTTAATTATGAAGATTATTTTCAATGGTCCATTTTGGAATATTATTTGATGATTTTTCATTTTTTCTTCTTCTCAATTTTGGATTTATTTCTTGTGTCTTTTTGGGAAAACTAAAAGATATATAACATGTGAACTGCACGTAATGGTAGGTTGCAGATAAACATATAAGCTCCTGAAGGATGACCTAAAACTTAGTCAATAAGGAGGCATTCTTGCAGATATCGAAAAAAAGAAGCTCATCGGCATTATAACATGTCACACTCATTTGCAAAACAACAGAATGCTACAAAATGTTTTTTTGTGTGTGTTAAACGCTCATTTATATACCTAGGTCATGTAGAGAGCTTCATTTCTCTTCTTCTAGTTATGGAGAGGCATATTCAGCCTCGGATCAAGATGGATGTGGCAATGCGAAACCTTAAAAACACAGTTGAATTCCCCAGATGTATATAACAGCAGATTATGAACAAAACAAACGAGAGCCAAGTGACCTAGATTGATAAAAGAACTTCACACGACATATCATTTCAAAAACATTTTGTTGTATTATAAATGAGATAGACATGTTATAAACACGTTGTAAATGAAAAGTGTAATATAATTTATAACAAACAATGTATCCGTCAATACGCCAATTCACCAATTAATAAAGTTGACAGACGAGGCTATAGTGCCTGTGTAACTAGCATTATCCACTCATGTCAGAAGTGTAACCGTGATATCCGTGTCACAACCTCCATGGTCTGAAGCCATTAAGCCGCTCCACTGCTACTTAAAGAGAAACAAAGCTAAGGAATAGAGACAATCTTTAGATATTAGGTCATTTCTTAACATTCGATTGGGTCACAATAGAGACTAACATACCGATGCCGACAAGGGGGTTGAAAGATTAAGTAATTATGCCATATTTTAAGAGAATTGATGAACCTTAATACAAACTGTGAATGCTCTACTTCAGGAGGGACTGAGAGTAGCATTGACTCGTGTCCGGCCTCCCTAACCAGAAACCAGTTCCTACAGGAATTCGGCGACTATTGTTTCCAGTTTATACATGTGGAGAAGACATGGGTCGATGCCAGGAAGGACTGTAACCATCGAGGAGGGGACCTTGTGCAGGTTGTCGACCTGGATTTCCAGAAATTCATCCTTAACACATTGAGGGAGGTTCTTCACTGGGACAGACACGGGGTCTGGATCGGAGCTACAGACCATGATGTGGAACAGAAGTGGATGTGGGTCACAGGTAACGTTATAAACGCGTCAAGTACCAGGAAATATCAAAATATAGGTAATGTTTCGATTTGACAGCTGTAAGTTTTGATTTTGATCTACAAACTCCCATTGTAATGCACAAAAATGCAATATGTGTTGTGAGTGAGACCCAGGTGGCAATTCCTATGACGTCATCGATTTGATTGTGACAACACAGACTTTGCTGTTCTAAAACCTCACGAAAAACGTTAGAGATGTGAAATAAATAAATAATTACTGCATTAAAATGTAAGTATAGGTACCGAATGGTTTAGCAAATGGTCCTTCATAACAGGTACGAGTTGCTATTGCTGACGAACTTACAAAGTATAACTTATTTAAAAGACACAAGTATTATGCACACACGTCAGAGACGTAACAGTAGCACTTCTGTTTATTACTAGCACAGGTACTAGACTCGTCTGGCAATACACCAATTAATATAGTTGCATAACGAGGCTAGTACCTGTGTTGCTAGCAGTATCAGAAGTGTAACAGTGTATTCCGAGTGAGTCAGAGGTGAAGGTGTTCGTTTGAGGGCTACATCTTACTACTTTAAATGCTATACGGGTACGGTCATCATAAGGATTGATTAACCCAAACCTCGAATGCTGTTTTAGGTCAGGTGTTGAACTGGACGAATTGGATGCCGGGGGAGGGACCACAGCACACTGGGGGTTTCCTATTCGCTCCAAGTCACGAATCCGAGGACTGTGCCCAGATCCGACTGGATGACACCCTTGGGAGGTGGCATGACTATCGCTGTAGTGGCGTCGGGGTCCACTACTCCTACATATGTCAGTACTGTAAGTATGGGGGTGTTTGAGCCTTCAGTTGTGGAGAATTATTTGCTAAAAAATAACGAGGAAAACTATGTACTCCCCTGAGACCAGCTGAAAACAAAGGCCTTCTTATACCATTCTTGAATCTAACTTTTGAAGTTGAACTTTCTTGAAAACCCTGTATAACTATCCTTGTACTTTATTGGTCTCCATGATAAATCTTTCTTTAATTCATATTTTGCCCTAATATTATCGATTTTGAGTTCAAATTACGGTATTGTTGAAACTTTAAAAAAGTAAGAGTATTGTTTTAGCCGAATGAACATGCAAAAGATCCTGAGATTTTTCTTAAAAATGCCGGCATTTTCATGGGAATATCCGTGAACTTTGTCAACGGCCTCCAGTTTCGCTTACACATTAGTTGTGTTTGGAAGCAAATTCCCCCCAATATCCGTTGTTTTTCAATGAATACTTCCTTAAAAATTGTAAGCTGTGTTACCTGTCCCACAATCATGTTCTCTAATCATCTTTGAATTTGCACTTGTTTGGTGTTACCGAATGAAAAGTTGATTCCGTCAAACCCGACCCTCCAATGTTTCCCTACCTTTGGTTGTCGGCGAATGTTGTGTCGCTCTACGTTTGTAGTCTTTCGATAAATGGTGTGGGATATTTCCTCAATGCTTTGTGCTTATTTCAGTCAAGCCAGTCTCGACAGGACAGGCAACAGCGCCTATAGGAAATGGCCAGACCACGGGATCTGCAACATACCCGCCTCATATACCAACTTCAGGCATCGATATGACAACGAACCAGCAAATTGTTCAAACAAGCAGACCTGTGACGTCTGAAAGTGTTAAGTTTTCTACCGAACATCTGGCTATGTCTGTTCTTCAAGGTATCACCTTAGGGTCAAAGCGGCTCCAAAATGATGAAAAGGCAGATGATTAAAACTTTCTTTCGCAGCAAAATGTCAAATAAACAAATAATAAAGGCTTGTATATTTTACAATGAATTCTGTTGTGTTTTGAGAGTAGTTGCATGGTTCATAATATAATACTTAACTGACTTATTTTTTAACTTGAAATTAACTAGTACTCCCATCTATATTTTGAAATTCATAAAATATGGGGTCTCACGCACCTCCCTCCCTGTTTCAACAGACGTTCAGACCAATTTGGATGGCGAACATTTTGGCCTCTAGCCTTAGAAGAATGATGCAGTGTTACTGTAGTTCATTTTGGCATAATTACCAAATATTATAGGACAGTAGATGCATACACCTATGTGTGTATTACGTCCATCTTCCATTCCTGGTAAGGTTTGGTTTAGTATTGTTTAACGTCCTATCAACAGCTATGGTCATTTAAGGACGGCCTCCCCTGTGTGCAATATGCATGCGTGTAGTGTATGCGTGTGTGTTTTGGTATGCTGCAATATGTTCGTGTTTGTCTCCTTTTGATAGCGCGGACTGATGCCGACTTTATAGTGCTACCTCACTGAAACATAATTCCGAAAACTTCCAGCAGGACACCCCAACCGGTAACAGTATGCTGGCAACGGGCTAACCAGTCGTCCCACTCCTAAATTGCTGAGCGTTAAGCAGGAGTGGAAACCACCATTTTTAGAGACTCTGGTATGTCTCGGCCAGGGGACAGAACCCAAAGCCTTCCTCACAGGGGCGAACGCTCAACTAAAGGCCAAAAGTGAGGCATTGTCAAGGGAGACATTAGGAAGAAGAAAGTTGTTTAGAAAGAAGAGAAAATATAAGATTCCAAATTAAGTTGACTCTTATGGCTTTTTAATGGACCAATTTAAGGATGATGAATATTTCATAATTATACCTGGCCTTCTTTTCGCTATTCCCCCGAAAACCATCCATACAAATTCACCTTTCCTATTGTCTGTTGCATGAGAAACACCCAATTTCTGATTGTCTATGGCATCAAGACAAATTATACCGCCATATTGAACGGCTTTATCAGACCGAATATTTTTGTAGTGGGTATGGCATCAGACACGTATCTAACAATTAAATTTGGCATCAGAGGCCAGTACTGTTTTAATCTCGTTTATGACGCCCACTGAGCTTGTTATAAGGTAAAACATATGTATCATATTACATAAAGGCTATGATAGCAGCACGAGTACCTAGTATTCCATTGGCGGCTACGAATTGATATTATGTACGTATAAACTGTTCTACTGGTTATGAAATGACGCACACAAGCTATTACTCGTTATGATCGCAGTTTCACCATTGGTTAGGACATTGGAGGTGCACAGCGTACACTGTTTCTCATTGGTTAGGACATTGGAGGTACACAGCGTACACTGTTTCTCATTGGTTAAGACATTGGAGGTGCACAGCGTACACTGTTTCTCATTGGTTAAGACGTTGGAGGTGCACAGCGTAACCTGTTTCTCATTGGTTAAGAGGTTGGAGGTGCACAGTGTACACTGTTTCTCATTGGTTAAGACGTTGGAGGTGCACAGCGTACACTGTTTCTCATTGGTTAAGACGTTGGAGGTGCACAGCAAACACTCTTTCTCATTGGTTAAGACGTTGGAGGTGTACAGCGTACACTCTTTCTCATTGGTTGAAATCAGACATGTAATTTCCCATTGATTCTTGCATCATATACATGCGTTTCCCATTGGTCTATATATCAAGGTATTTAAGAAAATCACTGAAAATATTAAGAAGAAAGCGCCTATTTAAAACAAATATTATTTTGATGCATTGTCAATGACATCAGACGTGTACATCTATTCCTATTTGATATATTTTTACCCATTAGTTATGGCATTAAACATGTTGTTCCTAATCGTTTTGACATCAGACATGTGTACACTGTTTTCCTCAGTGTTTATGACATGGTTTTTAAGTTATTGTTTTGAACAAACGTGGTAGCTCTTCTTCCCAGTATTCTTCTGGTCAAATATCATCACCCTAGTTATTTTGGTTATCAAAAAGAAGCCGTTTAAAGAAAACTGTTGACGTCGGATGGATGCCGGCCCAAGGAACAAGCTAACTTTGCCCTGTGGGTTAAAAAAGTTTTATCACATAATGTACTGTGTTATCCAGTGAAAATACCGTTGTCATATTTTTTGTACACGACGTCACAGACTTACGCACTGGAGTCAAAATTGCGGCGTTTTACATTTCAATGTTGCATGAACATGTCATTTTACACGAATAAATGCTATAAATCTTGATTATGTGATTAAAAGGATCTTACGCTAGTTTTCATTTCATATGAAATTTATGAAACTCGTCACAAGTTTTTCATTTATGCTCGCTAAGTCGAAAAATTCTTAAGACTTGTTTCATTAATCTCATATGAAATGGAAACTTATGTAACATCCTATATATATATATATATACATGTATTATGCATCTAAATTACATCTGAATTTAGCCAAGTAATTATGACTTATTGATGCGGGTCAGTATTTTTTTTTACATCAAATAGTCAATAAACACTTCCTACGTACTTTAAATGATTATAAACAATTGCAACCAAGACCAATAGTAAATGACTTGTTCATGCCGAGACATTGATTCATCTGAATATCACTAAATTAGTACAGGGTTAACAGGAGTACCGCGGGGCGGAACAAAATACGCCCGTCAAATGCCATAAAGTGTTATATACTTTCTTACATTGAAATAAGAGTGGTTAGCTGATATGCTATAAACAAGAGGCCCAGAGGGCCTGTATCGCTCACCTGAATATGTTTAAAATAATTGGTAAGAAGTAGGTGCTGTAAGTACATATGAAATTCCAGAAAGATCCATACAGTACTTGAGATATAGTGAGAACAAACTTCAAACAGAGCCCCACCCCTAGGGGGGTCATACCCACCAATTATACAAAATTGAGTATCCTTGACCCAATGATGCTCCAGACTAAATAAGGATAAAATCCCATAATCCCGATGGTCGAAGAAGGATTTTAAAGGTTTAACCTCTATGTCTCCTATTGGGCCCCGCCCTTCTGCCCCTTGGGAGACCACACCCACTGCTTATACAAAATTGAGTCCCCTTGGCCCATTGATGCTCCAGACTAAATTTGGATGAAATCCCTTAATCTTTATGGTAGAAGAAGGATTTTAAAGTTTTTACCTCTATTTCCCCTATTGGGCCCCGCCCCTCAGCCCCCAGGGGGGCAAAATCTACGGTTTATACAAAATTGGTTCCTCTTTACCCATGGATGCTCCACACCAAATATGGACCAAATCCTTTCATTCCTACAGACGAAGAATTTTAAAGAATTTGCTATACTTCTAGTATGGGACCCCGCCCCTCAGCCCCCAGGGGGGCAAAATCTACGGTTTATACAAAATTGGTTCCTCTTTACCCATGGATGCTCCACACCAAATATGGACCAAATCCTTTCATTCCTACAGAAGAAGAAGGATTTTAAAGAATAATTTGCTATATTTCCCCTATTGGACCCCGCCCCTCAGCCCCCAGGGGGGTCACACCCACGATTTTTACAAAATTGGTTCCCCTTCACCCAAGGATGCTTCAGAACAAATCCTTTTATTCCTACAGAAGAAGAAGGATTTAAAAGAATTTGCTATATTTCCCCTATTGGGCCCCGCCCCTCAGCCCCCAGGGGGGCCCGACCCATCGTTTATACAAAATTGGTTCCCCTTTATCCATGGATGCTCCACACCAAATATGGACCAAATCCTTTCATTCCTACAGAAGAAGAAGGATTTTAAAGAATAATTTGCTATATTTCCCCTATTGGACCCCGCCCCTCAGCCCCCAGGGGGGTCACACCCACGATTTTTACAAAATTGGTTCCCCTTCACCCAAGGATGCTTCTGACCAAATATGGAACGAATCCTTTCGTTCCTACAAAAGAAGAAGGATTTTAAAGAATAATTTGCTATGTTTCCCCTATTGGACCCCGCCCCTCAGGCCCCTGCGGGGACCAGACCCACAGTTTATACAAAATTGGTTTTGCTTTACCCAAGGATGCTTCAGACCAAATATGGAACGAATCCTTTCATTCATACAGAAGAAGGATTTTAAAGAATTTGCTATATTTCCCCTATTGGGCCCCGCCCCTCAGCCCCCAGGGGGGCCACACCCACAGTTTATACAAAATTGGTTCCCCTTTACCCAAGGATGCTTCACACTTAATATGGACCAATTCCTTTTATTCCTACCGAAGAAGAAGGATTTTAAAGAATAATTTGCTATGTTTCCCCTATTTGGCCCCACCCCTCAGGCCCCTGGGGGGCCACACCAATGGTTTATACAAGATTAGTTCCCCTTCTCCCAAGGATGCTTTAGACCAAGTATGGAACAAATCCTTTCATTCCTACAGAAGAAGAAGGATTTTAAAGAATTTGTTAAATTTCCCCTGTTTGGCCCCGCCCCTCAGCCCCCAGGGGGGCCAGAGCTACGGTTTATACAAAATTGGTTTCCCTTCACCCAAGAATGCTTCAGACCAAATATGGAACAAATTCTTTCGTTCTTACAGAAGAAGAAGGATTTTAAAGAATTTGCTATATTTCCCCTATTGGGCCCCGCCCCTCAGCCCCCAGGGGGGCCAGACCCACCATTTATACAACATTTGTTCCCCTTCCCCCAAGGATGCTTTTGGGCAAATTTGGTCAAAATCTGCTCATTCGTTCATGACTAGTAGCGTTTAAACGAAAAGTTGACGGACAGACGGACGGACGGACGACTGACGATGGACGCTGCGGTATGGCATAAGCTCACCAAGGTCCTTCGGACCAGGTGAGCTAAAAATGTAGGAGAAAATTTTCGGCCAAAAAAATTAAATACTGAAATGAACAAAGGGCAATTACTTTTGGAAAAATTGTCGAATCATAATTCTTTTAAGGGAGACACAACTTCATATCATGATTATAATGTATACCAAGTTTCAAATTGATCGGTCGAAAATTGTAGAAGGAGATTGCCGGACAAACAAAGTTTACGCCGTTCGGACAACGCCATACCATAATACTAGGTACCGTCAAATTTGACGTTCGTATAAAAATAGACAGAACAACAATGACTTGACTGAATTTTATTCAGTGTTATTTTTAACATTTATAAAGCTTAAGATCATTATATTCCTTCTAGAAGAGTAGATATACATCACTGATACTTGTACTGCATACTGGCAATATTTGTAAACTACATTTTCTGCCCCATTATACACAGGAGAAATTACATGTATATCATTGAAATCATAGTAATTCTCATTACTACAATTTTATACATTTCACTGTAATAATGCCACTCACAAATGATTACGCACATAATTATTTTGCATTAAAGCTGCCAATAACATATAACATTGAAGAATAATTATCTTATACTAAGCAGCTATTATTTAGCGCTTTCAAATCTGCATGAAAATGCTAACACATGATTTAATAATGCTAAAGTAAGCACCTTAACAAAGAAATTATTTGTTACCACCTCAAATTGCTTACTGACTAACTGACCAAAAATGGATCATTTTGTTGTCAGAGGCAACAATACAATCAATGTTAAGCCACATTGTTCCACCCTTTCACCCCTATGTATCTTGAGCGAATTCGACTATGCATTAACTTGGAAGAGTCAATAATGTTCTACAGTGGTGAAAGGGTTAAAGCCGAGTTAGCTTATTGAGAAGTTTACGAAAAATATTTCATCTGATGAACTTTCAAAAACATTGAAACTATAAACAAAAAGTATAGGGATTTACAATGTCCAAAGATAAGAAATACAAAAACATTTCAAATTTTTTAGAAGTTTAAAAAAAATGCATTTTGAAAACTTGTGTTATGATTCATTATGTTGCAAACCGGAGTTTTTGCCAGCTAATTTGGGAAAGGATCCCTTAGCAGGAATTGGGAAAATATCATCGGCATTTGGCAAAAGTTGGGAAATTTCATCAGTGTTCCCACATGTACAGGTTTGGGAAAATATCATAGATTAATTCAACCCGCAATTTGATTAGCAAAATGTTTTTCTCCACCTGTTTGTTTCAGTAAAATGTATAGCTATAAACAAACATTTTTTTTTTTTGTGTTTTGCTTTTCCAATTTCAAATATTTATGTATTTTGAATGCTCTTCCATGGACGATAATACACCTGCACTTTGAACGTTGCACAAATTACAACTGGAAACTTATATAAACATGCTTTTTAATCAAATTTGGAAAATAAAGACTGAAATTGGGAAAATGCAGGGTAATTTTTCAATTGGGAATGGTTTCTGTACCGGACCCTATAAACACCTGGCAAAAACCCTGTCAAACAACAAATATTATTGCAATGGCACATTAGACGCTGCTAATGTTGCCGTGTTTTCTGTCTACATTTGCACCAACCAGTGGATACAGGACTTGATAAGCAGGCAATGTCTACCTGTTCTGCTTCATTACCAACCAACAACCAATTGTCATGTGGTATTAAGGTCAAACAATGAAATGTCTGTTTACAATCATGCTATATTTACCCTAAACTTCGAATTTGAACAAGACCGGGTACAGTCAGGATTTGTGCATCCTCGATTTTTTCAGGGGTTACAATCACCTACACCCTCTACTGTAGAGAGTGTAGGTGATCGTAACCCCTGGAAATTGAGGATGGGATTTGTGCTCCACCAACATAACGTACAATCATTTTGAAAATGGACAGATTTCCCTACTTACCTTGAACAGAGACATCTCATGTATGTAATTAAATTTTTCAAGTTTTTCGTCGATATAATGATAAATATTTGAGTATTTGCCAAAAAATCACCCCATGAGAAAAGTGGAAAAAAACATAGCATACATTGTACCTCAAATCATGAAGCATTTTGTTCAATGATCAAGGAAAATATATACCTTTTTAAACTAGCATAGTTATTCTCAGATATATAATTTCTGTATGAAGCAGACATGGAATTCACCCATCTTGGATTTTTTGGTTTCAACAAAATTCATTGTATTTACAAAAGGATTAGACATCTTGGACAGACACATGTTAGGGTACAGACAAGCCACACAAGCTGCTATAAACAATGATGTGACGTCAGAAAAATAATCAATATGGTGTCTCGTCAAGAAAAGTAGATTATGGAAGGATCTCTATTGGCCCTACTGTTAAACTATGTTTGTATTTCATGCCATCAACACTCATATTTGAGGTGGGAGAAATATATCTTTCCCCAATTTGGAGTAGGACAGAAACATTTCTCAATCATCAAGCATGGCAAGATTTGCAATATTAAATGTCTGGTGTGAGGAAAAACAAGGGCCAGACCCATAGGGTCAAGATCTTTTCTGTATTTTTTCCAGAGTGTGAAAGACTCTATTAATCTCATAAACAGAGGGAAAATTGTCGGAGGAAATGATAGCAATCTTATCTAAGGGGTTGAAATTCAATATTCCTTTAAATCCACTTTTTACAAGTTTGAAAAACATTGAAGGTTGAGTTTCGGAAAACAACTGAAAATGTTAAAATAATTGCAAACTAGTGTTCAATATTGATTTCAGAAATTGGTTAAACAATCAATGAATGATTTTATTTCTACAAAAATGCATTTGTAAATGAAACTAAATAACGAAATGAGAATGAGAATGCTGTATTACAAATACCACAACTGGCCAAGATACATCATAGATAAGAATGGACATATCCAAGTTTTAGGACAATTTAACAATATCTCACAAACATGGACTAAAACAAATAAGATGCATGGTTGACATTGAACAAAACATTTTAATGTCAAACAGGTTTTTTTGTTTTGTTATAGAATGTATTTGGGTTAAGATCTCTGAATTAAAATTAGGAAAATTTTGGACACAATTGCAAAATCGGGGAAATATTATCCGGAATTAAAAAAAACTTTGATATCCATGAAAAGATTTTGAAAGAAAAATATATTCTTTCCGTTCTATTTATTTGGAAAAATATTTTCCCATTGGGATACTGTACATACATATCATGTAGCCAGAAAACTGAAAAGGAGCTTACTTGTTTCAGCATTGAGTGGGGTATAAAGCAAAATAAAGAAATAAAAATTCAATTGCAAAGTGATTAATTGTACAAAGTACACATATACATGTATTCTGAGAAATTTCACTTGTTTAAGCTTCCTTAATTTCTATGGAGTATTTTAAGAGTAGACTGCTTGTTTTGTCATTTTTAATTTCAACTCTAAAAAAAAATGTCAAGATAAAACATATATGCACATTTATCAGAAGTGCATGTATCAGACATTCTTGAGAAAAGGGACACAACTCTGCAAAAATGTGTCACCATGTCAAAAAGTAGTGTTTAATCAAAACAAATAAATTTAGTCCAGACAATCTAACAGATGCCCCTATTCTAGTACACCCCCTTGATTCGCATATTCAGTCTTTGCCTTGTATTGTATAAGAAAATCAAACATAAAAGTTAACTAATGGTTACTTCGCTAAACAGGTGCAGACTTTATCTAAGGGAGATAGTTATTTATCAAGCAGGAACTTATGAACGTCATTCAGTTTCAGAAAAATATATGCATCAAAAAAAAATTCCGAAAGTTATCAGAAAATATCCAGAGGACTTTTATGATGATCCAAAGCCTACCTCAAGTTTTAAAACAGACTTTGCACTGTTGTAACCGATGCATGAGAAGTCCAAACAATATCATTCCCTCTAAGAAACAATAAAGAAACTTCATGATTCTGACTGTGTTTACACAATTGGTTTAATTCAACATTTTTACAGTTATGTTTCTAATCAGACAAAACTAGGTCTTTACAGTGAACTCTTATTGGTTGTTTCACTTACATCAGCACTTGTCATCATTGAGAATGTTCATACCTAAATACGTCTTTTACAGGTCTACTCTGCTTATTTATCATTACAAAGTTAAATGCTCCCTTGACCTTTCATTAAAATAATATTATAATAGCAGACACAAAATTGCTGATTTTTTCTTTTTACTTTTTGTCAAATCATTCAATATCATGAGATTGAAATCGTAGATTATAACGATTTATTTTCATTTTTTTTTAAAGTTACTGGCAAGAAGTATCAGTATTAAGTAAGTAACATCAAGTTATGTTTTTCTTGTCTTTACACTGCAGATACACAATTAAGGTACCTAGTATATAGATCACAGCAGTTACCTAGTAAAGTATACATCTTCAGTTTTTCGATCAAGAATCATTCAAACATTGCATAATCATTTATTTGTAAAAGAGTTAATTGAGAATGTTTTGAGAAAATAGGATAAAATGAACTTCTGAAAGACTTGTAAACTGCAGTAGCTATTAGATCTAAGATTACTACATATTATATATATTCATCTTCTGGTTTCAGTTTCTGGTCAGTTTTATAGTAAGAATAAGACATTTATCAACACCAAAATGCACAAGTATGGCAGTAACATGTCAACACATACAATTTTTCAAAGACTATTGTATCTAATTTTCAATGTAACCACAGTTATCAGTTCCAACACACACTGTCTGGTTAAGTTAAATCCAGTGTATCCGCAGATCAGCTTGATTCAGCTCTCATTTGGTTTTGTATTCTCCAGTCCAGCACATGTTTCCGATGCTTCCATATTTTGCTCTGGACTTATCGGAGTTGGGGCACTAGCTGCTGTTTCAGTAATAGTTGCAGAGTCGTCCTGTTTTGGGCTGTTGGCTGCCGTTTCTGCTTTTGTGAAGAGCTGGATAGTCCTACGGAAACCTGAAACGTAAGTAAAATTAATTCATATTTTTATTTTGTAATTCAATATCAAGAGCTGAATATACATTTTTTTTTTATTATCATCTGTGAATTAGTTGATATTCTTATTTTACCAATCCCTACTATTGAACATACTTTATGATATGTTGTCTAATTTTGATAAATATAAATAAATCTTTTTTAACAGAAAATTCTCTTTTCAGAGATTTTTTAGGATATACAAGGGTCCCTTCCCCTAAAATATTTTTGCTGTATTTTCCCAAACCAATGCAAATATTTTCCAAAAGTCACAAAACACAGGTCCCTATGGAAAGTAAGTATTACAATCACTGGTTTTGTTTCAGGTACCACTTTCCAACTATACCTACCTTTAGACTTGTTGAATGGAGTGTCTACAACCTCACACGTTGAGAATCCGACCTCTTTTGACAGAAGGTAGTCAGAGAACTGCTCTGGTTTCAAGGAGATGCTTTTGAAGGTTTCAAAAATCTCAGGCTGAAATTATAAGATTTTCAGTATTTTTACACAAGGAACGAAGTGATGACTACAT
The DNA here is from genome assembly GCF_002113885.1 of Mizuhopecten yessoensis. NCBI lineage: Eukaryota > Metazoa > Mollusca > Bivalvia > Pectinida > Pectinidae > Mizuhopecten > Mizuhopecten yessoensis. The sequence continues at coordinate 568,551 of NW_018408751.1, read as the reverse complement.
TTAATTTATAAAGATAAAATAAATATACTAATCTTACTTGACTGAATACCAAAGTGAAAATATTTACAATTCTGAATCAGCAGTTATTAAATGCTCACGTACATTTAGCCTTTCTACTGGTTTATGCCTGGGTACATTTTATCAGTGTTTCCTGAGCATAGGTATTTAGAGAAATTCAGTTTTCAAAACTTTTTTTTACATCGGGAAGTGCAATAAAATTCAATAACAATGTCCATCGATCATTTAAGTAAATGTTCTGTACTACATTAGTTTACCCATGTCCATCATTTAATACGCCGCCATCTTGCAAAACATTTTTCCATGTCCCATGTCTCTTTCTGTTTGTGCACATTCCTAAATCAAGATATCGCTTAACCCATTTGTATTGGCAACTATTTTGCTGAACATATATGGTGACAGCACAAAAGTTGTCTGGAACGTCATATGTGAACCAATGCTCGACTCGGTTAGAAACACTTACCGTCAATTTCTTCTTTTTCTTGTATGAGGACCAGGGCTGAGGCTCCAAAATCAGTCTCCCACCAGGTCGCAGCTGTCGGTAGATTCTCTTGAACATCCGCTTAAGGCCATCATCACCAAAGTTGAGATGAACCCATTTGGTCAGACTTAAAGCTAAGATGACGTCATAATCTTCTTTTTCCAGTTCTAGAAGTTCTTCTCTCTCGGGTACATAATTTCCCTGTAAATACATGATATCTAATGTACAATAACAGCCATATATATACAACTGTACATGAAGTATACACTAATACAGTTAGTGTTTATTTTTGGGGACTTTTTGGAGCCAATAATGTGTACCATCCTAATTTCAACTATTTCATATTTTTGCCTAATTCCCAAAACTTGCAGTTTACTCCTGAAAATTTCTTTCCTAATTGGTACATTTTCTTACCAGAATGAGGCAAAAAGGCCCCATCAAAAATTAACTCCAAAAAAGTAAGCTGCATGAGCACAAATATAATGATACAAAAGTAAAATGAGCAAATTCCCCNTGGATTGATCTTCACAATGTTGGCCGGAGTTATCCCGGGGTTGAACTACTTCCCCCGGCTCCTTGTCCCTAACTCCATATTGAACCCTCCTGCACTGGATCAGCCCTGGTTCATTGTTTTTCAAAGCACCTTAGAAACACTTACAATAAGTATTGAAGGAGCCAAGCAAGAAATGGGTAATATCTTTATGTAATTAAGCTCACTACATTAATACGGTTACGATATGCATGAAAAGTGTCTGTTTAAGCAATTACTAATTATACATTTAAGGTTGATAATTACCTGTACAAACACAACATTGTGTGGAAACTTTGGGTGGCTGTTGGCTTCATTCACTGGTGGGGCAGCAATCGGACCGTAACTCAGAGTATTTGAAATGGGAAAACTTCCCGTGTTCTCTTTTGAGATATAATGTCTCACATTTTTTCTAGCAGCAGCAATCAAACTAGAATCAATGTCGATTCCTATAACTTTACGAGGATGCATTTCTTTTGCTATCGCTAATGTCACATGTCCAACATTGCATCCAATGTCAATTGCATCCTTTCCCTCAAACCACTCTTTCTTGAAGGAAATCAGTCTGTGATCATCTGCAGTGTCAGGATTTCTATATCCATAATACCTGTTGTAGTTGCCATAGATGAATTTTCCTTTTTTTGAAAATTGTTTGTGTGAAGTTGAACTTGAAGCTGTCTTTTCTGCAGGTTTTTGACTGAACTGTCTTTTGAACTTTTTTGGTGGTGTGACTTTGTCCTGATCTAATGAATATCTCGGTGGACTTAATGAGGTTCTCAAAATGGATCGTGACACTAATGAAGATGGTTCTGGCCTGGCATCGCTCATGCTTAGAGTCCGCCGTCGGCGTCGGTAAAAAGGGTTACTTGGTGAAATCTGCGAAATGACAGGAGAAACAATTTTATCTGCATTAGGAACATTAACAGTCACTGTCTTAGCACTTTCTGATGTCTCAGTAGATGTTGTAGATGTCTTTTTAGTTTCTGGAGCATTTGGGACGGCAATGTCATCGTCATCAATTTCAATCCTTAATGCTTCCAGAAGACCCTTTCGTTTTTCAGAGCATGGTTCTTTTGACAAAGATGTTGACATGACTGAAGAAGTGGATGTATTTTGGCTTGAATCTCCTTTCTTCTTATTTTTATGTTTGTGCTTTTTCTTATTGCGATTTGCACCTTTTGTCAAATTCCAGTCCTCGTCTAAATTCAGATTCAAAGGGTCAGTGATGTTTGTTGGAATATGAACTTCAACCTTCTGTCGATGAAGAGGAGTAGGTAAGGGCGAAGATACTGGAGTTTTCTCGTTTAACACTTTGTCAATCTCCTTGTCATTCATACTATTTAGGTTTAATGGATCGTTGATATTTCCACCAAGAAGAAATTTAGTAGGAAGCACTATTGTTTCTGATGGCATGGACTTCAGCCTCTTTCTCCTGAAGCCAAAAGACTGGTGTTGCTGGTTTGTCTCGGCACGAAACTGGCTGAAGCGACGTTTCCTGACCTGTTTTCCTTCATTCTGGTTCTTATTGTCACCGAATGAAAACTTTCTGAGAGGCGGAGAATTTCCACTTCTTAACTGTTTCTCACCACAGTGGAACTCAGTGTGCTCGAACTGAGTCCGTGTCGGAGTCTTTACCTCGACACTCATTCTGAACGTTGGGGCGACGAATATTTATGTTGACATCAGCACGTGTACAACATAAATACGACTCAGTTCCGCCATCTAGCGGGCAATGACTACACTAACAAAGTCGGACATCAAAACAGTCAATTGACCTACATATAAACCTCTTTATATAGCCTACCAGCAATGAGCACGCTCAAATTATGCAGTTAAAGAAGTTAAATTAACATGAAATGTTCCATAAATGTATCAGCAAATATCTTAAATACCGCTTTGAGAGAGAAATACCACCTCGGTTCCCCAGCTTGTTCCGTGCTCCTGCTCAGCAAGTGCTCGATGTGCGCATGAACACCGCAATGAGGTATGGGAAATAACATTCGGAACATCATCGGACGTAACACTTGCGATTGATATAAAACCACGAGTCATTATTTCACGACCGAGTGGTGTAGGCAGCTGTCGTCTGTTGAATGTAAACACATAACGTTTGCTGTTCAAAAAGGACCAGCGGTAAACATAAGAAGACTGAAAATATTTTTTAAATAATACGTGTAATTGGTAAGAAAAAAGACAGAGATTGTCGTGTATTGAACCACTTTAATTCGATCAAAAAATTTACAAATTTGATATAGGCCTAAACCAGATTTAAAAATCTTGAACAGTAAGAAAGGCGGGAAATTCGATTTTGGTATGCCTGGTTCATAAATTTATTCTGCCTAATTCTCTAGTCCATGGAATAGAGGTTATTCTTACAATAATCACCCACATTAAATCGAGAACAGTAGTAATAAAGTTCATCAAGTGACCAACATAGTGACAATTTGAAAACAGCTCAACATTAATTAAGGTTCCAGAATCTAGTCGTTAAACCTATAAGTCGGCGGCTCTGATCTCTATCAAATTTACCATCCATTACTGTGAAAGCTGTGTTAAAACTGCATAAATATACAGTATATAGAGTACAGAGAGCCAAGTTACATTTAATACTAGCCTGCCTATAATAAATAACAGTACCTGAGATTTCTTATTGACACAACAACTGAACAGATATCTAGTGTTGAAATTTTCTACATTATAAGGTAAATTTAAACATATAGTTGGAATTGCTAGTAATTTAGCTTTCAATGATTTTGTCATATTTTTATTGTACAAAAGATTACTGTCACCTTCTAGCTTCGAGTTAGGGGGAATTTCCTTTTAGCTAAATCAGTACTTGAGAAGAAGGTTGGACTGGGAAGCTTGGGGTTGCGGGTTTGATCCCTGGTGGAAGCACACCACTATCTTTCTTGGTACTACAGTATAAGCCTACAGAGTACAGAGAGCCAGCATTGCTAACCTACCCTGTCTATAATATATAACATTTTTACTTTTTTGTTTAGAACTTGAAAGAATGGAGACTTCGGAAAATGATCCAGAATTAAGTGATTTACCAGAAGTATCTGCAGAGCTTCCAGTCATCTGCCAACCCGGTGTCGATAAAGTGGTTCGTGTTTTGATACGCCCGTCAAATTTAACGAGAGTATTATGGTATGGGGCCGTCCGACCTAAACTTTTGTTTGTCCGGCCATCTCCTCCTACATTTTTCGACCGATCTCTTTGAAACTTGGTATACATTATAACCATGATATGAAATTATGTCTCCCTTAAAAGAATTTTGATTCAGCGATTTTTGCAAAAGTTATTGCCCTTTGTTCATTTCAGTATTTGATTCTTGTCCGGCAATCTCCTCCTACATTTTTTATAGCATGTCAGCTAACCACTCTTAGAATGATGCAGATCTTATTTCAATGTAAGAAAGTATATAACACTTTATGGCATTCAACGGGTGTATATTGTTCCACCACCGCGGTACTCTTGTTGTTAGTGTTACTGTGGCCAACCTTTGAAATCTTGAGTCAACTGGTTCATTGTAATCAAAATCTTCTTCATATTTTCCTATTGTCATACAAAATGGTTTTGCCATTCAACATGAATGGTTTAAAAACAATTGACTTCAATTAATTATATATATATCAAAAGTGTACATACTTTTATGTTCTTTGTTTTTTTCTTTTATAATTCAAGGAAGTAATTCATAACATGGGAGACGCTAAAGAGAACTCAGAAGAAAAAACTGAAACAACGTCACCTGTTAAAGATTCTGAAGAAAAAACTGAAACAACGTCACCTGTTAAAGATTCTGAAGAAAAAATTGAAACAACGTCATCTGTTAAAGATTCTGAAGAAAAAACTGAAACAACGTCACCTGTTAAAGATTCTGAAGAAAAAACTGAAACAACGTCGTCTGTTAAAGATTCTGAAGAAAAAACCGAAACAACGTCACCTGTTAAAGATTCTGAAGAAAAAACCGAAGCAACGTCATCTGTTAAAGATTCTGAAGAAAAAACCGAAGCAACGTCATCTGTTAAAGATTCTGAAGGAAAAACTGAAACAACGTCACCTGTTAAAGATTTTGAAGAAAAAACTGAAACAACGTCGTCTGTTAAAGATTCTGAAGAAAAAACCGAAGCAACGTCATCTGTTAAAGATTCTGAAGAAAAAACCGAAGCAACATCATCTGTTCAAGATTCAGAAACATCTAAAAGTTCAACGAGTATCAAAGTAATGAAGAAGAAAAAGGCTTCTGGATTTCAGGCTCCTACGAAGGCACCATCAATGGTATTTATTATGTAGCAATTACAATTTTTAAATTTAGAACCCCTCCACTTTTCTTAACTTGACTTGATCCAAGGGATCAAACTGAGCCTAAAGCATGGCTTCCATTGTTCTCCCTGGAGGTCTGTTTGTGATCAATTACTTCAAACAACTTCTTCTTTATGGAAATTTTCGAAATTTATGTGGAAACATTTGTAATCGATGGTCGGTTTGACAAAAATCTTAAATCTATGTAATCCATATCATATATGATTCAGTTTGATAACAGTCTGACAACAACTTATTATAAAATTTAGCACATCTGTCCTATGACAATATATCGGGATACACTCTTGGCGTATTGTGACACCCCTAGTATATAATTTTTTTCATCCCTACCCATTAGAGCAATGGTGATACAGTTGGAAAAGTAAAACCCCAGAAAACAAAAGAAACGGAACCAAAGAAGAGCATAGATCCAGTTGAACAGGTAAACATAGATTTGAAAGAATATGAGAAAGATATTAAAATTCATGATCGATCATCACTTTAAATTTATTGCTTTATGATAGAGTAATTTTCTATCTAATTTTCTAAAATAAAAATTAAAAAGATGAATATAATAAAGAAACCTTGGAATCCAGCCCATATAGCTAAATATTGCAAATTAAATACATGTTTTTCTTTTGAATTTAAATAATGTTAACACTCAATGACTGCGAAAATTTGACAGCATCTGCAATTGTGTGTACATCAATGTTTTTTCTGAAATATGCTTAGTATGATTATAATAATGAAATACAACTCTGAACTGAGTACAATAAAAAAAAGAAAAACTCCAAAAAATTCAATTGGCAGTGGAGTTGAAAATTGACTTGATAAATATGTAGTCAGGGAGAAATTATTTCAGAGGTTCAGATAATAATATTCACAACAATTTTTTTGATTTAGCAATTAATTTTGGATTGTGAAATTAATGCAGGAATATTTGAAATTGAAAAATTTAATATGAATTATGCAAAATGCAACATGTTAATTTTGATTGTGAATTTATTCTTGTATTAATAGGGATTGAATGATGACATGAAGAAAAACAAGAATGAAAAATCAGAGAAGAAAAAGAAGCCAAAAAAATCCAAAGATACAAAGGTTTTAAAGCCATTTCTATTATTTATTCAAATAAATAAACATATAAAGAACCATAATGCCTAGGGTAATGATATAAAGTTTACTGGGATGAAGGACTGTCAAGTTTTTTTCAAAATAGATGACATTGTTATACTTCTTTGTAGATGTAAAAAATGAAATTTAGACAAGATCTGGTATGGGGAGCGTATGTCCACACTTTGATTTCTACAAAATAAGATAATTGCTTTAAGATTATTATGTGTTGATGAAACTTTGGTTAAGCATATACATTATACAAAAGCTTAGGCTTAAGCGTAATAACGGGGAAAAACAAATATAAATGGATTCTGGTTCTGATGGAACTATATACAATGACAAAAACTAAGTTATAATTTGAGCAAAATCTGGTTGTAATTAAGTACATTTTAAAAGATGAATTGAAATGTGGGCAAAGGGAGGCTATTCTAATACAGTTAAAGATTTTTTTATGATTCTTGAGGCTTATTTACTCTTTCACCGGCTAGTAAAGTACAAAGTGTTTTCCCCTTTAACCACATACAAGAAATGATTTAATTTTCTTCTGTAATGGAGTACAAATGAAGGTTCTTCTTGTTTTATTTCACCATTACATTATATATGTCACTTTGTTATGGGATGCATGGCATATATGACAGGCATATATTGTTCTGCCCCTGTAGTACTTTATGTATCTTTGTATCTTATTTCACAGGAAAGCGTTGGATCAAAGGAAGTGAAGCCAAAAGAGACCAAGAAATCAATTAAAAAACAAAGTAATGATGTGGATAAAGAAAAAGATTCTGTGAAACCAAAAAATACCAAGAAATCAAGTATGACTGGTGGGGCTGAGGTTCTTCCTGCCGTAAGTCATAGAAAAATAACTGATTTTCATTGTCCCTTCTGATAGATCATGATGCTTGTACATCTGTTAATTTTCTGTTTCAAAACACTTTGTGACTTAATTGCAATGTTATTTTCATTTTATTTAGGATGATTCAGTTCAGACACCCATCTCATCTGAATGCAATAAAGAGGAAAATACGACAAAAAGTAAAAAGGCAAAACTGAAGGAAACTGAGGTAAAAACACATATTATATATTAAACAAAAAATCTTCTTATCCTGACTGACACTTTCGTACCTTTCATTATATATCATTCCTGTTATGTTCAGAATTGTCAGAACCTTACCAAGTGTCTCTAGTTCACTGCAGTAGTAATATTATATATTTCAAGGTTGAAGCAACTCTTCAAAGTTCGTCTTTAAGACAGTAAGATACTATGAATTATTGCACAAAAATGTATTACAAAGAAATTTGGGAGTCCTCCTTAAAACCTTGACGACCTGATGAGCAGTCAAAGCCTCACAAGCAAGTGAAAGTCCATGTAGCAAAGTTTTAATAATAATAAAAAACCAACATTTTATTGAATATTCCTCGGGCAACCTTTCTGAAAAAAGAAAAACCTGCAGTGCCAGAAATTGTAGCTGAAACCTCTTAGTTTCCAAAAATCAGGCATAAATAGCATAGCTGGGGTCAGGTGGGTCACTATGAACAGAAATTCAGGGGATCAGTTGGTCCCTCCTGAATTTTAGGAGCCTTCTGGCCCCCAGTCCTAAGTAGGTATTGAAGTCGAAGAAGATTTTTGAATAGATGTAGAATTCACCATTAAACCAAATTGATCATTTGTTATCATAGATACTGATTGATATTGACTGTTTAATAAGAACTGATGTTAAAAAATCCCTGTGACGTCATTCATTGTGAACACTTAATGAAGTCCAGTTGGATATTTGACTATCCAACAATATTATTGTTGGATAGTCAAATATCCAACTGAAAAAAAACTGGAAAGTAAGGAAAATGAGAACAAGGAAAACCAAATCAAATAGAAACACTAATTAATTTTGATATTTTAGTAATAGCACTAGGAAATATTTTGTCATATTCAAGGTCACAGGGGTCAAATTTGTTAAAACCTTTTAAACGACTTCTTCTGATTAACCAAAAGGCCCAGAAGCATGATATCTGGCTAATAAGTTTTTAGAATGACGCCTGACAAGGTTTGCGAAAAGAAATGACCCTGACCCATATTCAAGGTCACAGGGGTCAAATTTGTTAAAACCTTTAAACGTCTTCTGAATAAACAAAAGGCCAAGAAGCGTGATATTTGGTCGGTAGATTCCTAGGATAAAGCCTGACAAAATAAGTGAAAAGAAATGACCTTTGCCTATATTCAAGGTCACAGGGGTCAAATATGTTGAACACTTTAAACAACTTCTTCTGAATAACCAAGATACCCAGGCTGATAATATTTGGACTGTAGCATGCTGGAATAAAGAGCTATCAAGTTTCTTCAAATGAATGACCTTTGTCCATTTTCAAGGTCACAGGGGTCAAATATGTTTAAACTATTAAACAACTTCCTCTAAATAACCAAGAGGCCCAGGATGATGATATTTGGCCATTAGCATGCTGGGATAAAGTGCTACAAAGTTTGTTCAAATGAATGACCTTCACCCATATTCAAGGTCAAAGGGGGAGGGGGAGGGGGGTATTTGTCTTAAAAACTTCTGAATAACTTAAGGTTCCAGGGTGATCAATTGTTCATGTGAATGACCTTGACATATTTTCAAGGTCACATCTGGTCCACAGTACATAAATCTTTAAAAGTCACCTCAATAAACAAAAGGTATAGGGCCATTAGGGTGATGTTTGACAAGTTGCATACTGTGAGGAAGGCTATAGATTTTGTTCAAATTAAAGTCCATGTTTGACTTTCAAGGTCACAGGGGTCAGTTTTAATCATTTAACAGGTGCTTTGCTTTTGAATGACTTAAGTCAAGACACTGATGTTTTGCTTTTAGCTTTATTTTAGTCCACTCTTAAGGTTACAATTGTGAGATTAATACCAGGTTCCAGGCCATTTGCCAAAATGGGAGGGGGCTTATTTTCTGTCAAATACGTTAAATGCAGAACATCTGTTTTCGGAACTTGCATTGTCTCGTTTTCAGATTTTTTTAATTCTTTTTAGAAAAAAGAAAAAGCTAGTGAACCAGTCAAAACCTTGTCTGCTGAAGAGTGGGAGCAGGTGTTCCAGTCCGCTATCGACAGAGTCATGAACACACCATTAGACCAATGTAACTTTAAATCTGCCTGCATTTGCATTGACACCATGCATCCTCATATCAAACCGAAGCAAACGTTGCAGGGAACACAAAATATTTGACATATAGTCCAATGCTCATTTTATTTTATATGTTATCTGCCTTAAAGGACAAATTGCTTTTGAAATGGCACTGATCTATTTCTGTTCAGTTTGATGAATTTCCACAAGTGTGGTTTCAGAACTTATTACCAATGATTATCTGCTTTTTGCCATACATTCTGGGAAGAAGAGATCAAATGGGTCCTTTTGCAGACAGAACAGTTTAAAACTAGTGAGGTCATTTCAAAATGTTATGCTTCAAAATGATAAAGGGATGGCATAAATGCATATTCAGGCATGCAATACATTTATTAAAGAGTTTATTAATGTAAGTTTTTGAAAATTAGAAAACTTGAATAGAAATTCAAGTTCAACAACACTGATATATTTATTTACTGATCTTGAGTCATGTCTTCTGTTATGTAAATTCTTTATAAAACTTGATTTAAACATTTTCAAGGATTTAATACCCCACTTGGATGTAGTGAGGGTAGCTTGACATTTGTATGGACATCAAACTTGGGATTTTGGTTGTGTAGCCTACTAAAAAAGGTTATTGTGACCACCTTTGGTCTCGGATCTGGAAATATATCTATTGTACATATATTTATTGGATTGATTTCTCAAGCAAGTCTTGGCCACTGTTTTATGATCACTGGTAAACTTGAGTTATTTTACAATAATTATGACACTTATTTTACAATTATATAGTAAGTTTTTAAAACTTATATTGATCACTTGAGCTACTGCTGCATGGCCTGGATGGTAGCATGCATAAGAACTTCAGACTTGGTATGCAAGTACATAATAAGAATATGCTGTGATGCATATTACAAAAATAAGGTCATAAAACCTCTTCCGACCTTTCGACCTTTTATCTCTGATGTGGAATTATAGGTTTCCAGAGCATATATCTCTGCCTCTGTTTCATGATATTGACATCACATTGGTTCATCTTGGGAAGGTTCTGTCGCATACCAATATGGTAACGTTACAACCTCTATTGGACCTTTTGACATCAAAATACCAAAATACATGTTTCTGGGTCAAATATCACACCCAAAAGTTCATGCAGAGAGACCACGATATGTATGTATATCATGGTCAACCTGTGTGTCACATACCAACTGAATTCACCTCTGGTCAATATTGTTTCATAAAAAAATGGTGTGCTTCAGTATACACCAAGCCCTCGCTTTGGATAAATCTTAAATGTAGCTAAGATCATGTAATACTGTGTCCATAGTGTGTCAAGGATTCAGTAACTTTTCCCCCAGGCTGTTTTACTCTGTCATTAATATAAACCTGCCCTTTTCGGTTATTTACTCATTGCCCTTCTTAATTATTTGACTTGAAGAAAAGGAAACATTCTCTTCATTTTGGGAAACTGTAGTTCTGAGTAATTTTTGATTAAGCAATCAACAAAAAAAAATATTTTGTGTATTTTTTGATTTGCCTTTTTTGTTCCTCTTCACAGTACAAAAATTCTCAAATTCTTGAAAACAGAAAAATCTTTGGCATTCTTTGCTATTTCTTAGATGCATGTTTATTTTATGTTTCTCCTACAGTACTTTCAACAGATGAAGAGTTGGTGCAAAATACAACCACACAGAATGAGGATGAGGATGAAAATAAAGATGTCATTTTGGAAGATAGTTCTCAGAATGCCAGTGGTTTGACAGTTGATATACCAAATGACAAACTGGAGATTGAAGTCCCTGAACAGATTCAGGAGAATTCCAGGAATCACGATTTCCCTTTAGAGAATGAACACATACAGTAAGAAAGTTTGATACCCAATTTTTGTGGGGTGTGTACCACCTTTGATTGCAATAGAACCAGTCTCAAGAAGCTGTAATTTTTTTATATTTACTCTGTCTTTTGATCAGCCAGGACATTTTTGTCCAATTCTCAGTCCCATCAGATCAAGTTTTACTAATAGTTTCATGTACAAAGTGATGTTGGATAGATATTATCTATAGTCTTCAGATTTAAATTCTTTTAACTATTGTTAATTTTGACAAAAAATAGCTTTTCAGCTAATACAATCTTTTTTGTATATCATTTCCAAAAAATGACTGTAATATACCTGTTTAAGTAATGTGCATATAACATTTTCCAGTCCATTTTATTGACATAAAAAAGTACTGACAACAAGTAACATTAAACAGTTTCATTCTTTTTCAACATTTGAGAGATCTTGAACTTAAAAGAAAGCAGTTTTAGATGAACTTTTAGCTTTGTGTTCAACCTCTATATGACTAGTATTAATATTTGACACCATTTCATCTCGTTATAGGAAAAGCTCTGCAATATTCTGATAATTAAGAGTAAGAAAATTTTAAGGTGACCCCTAAGGTTCAGTAAAAACATTTCGTCACGTACGATCGAAGAGCACCGCCGGAATTCAGCAAGGATTTTGGCTGCATGCTTAAATGAAATAAATAAATAAAAAGTGATTGGTCCACTAAAAGAAAGTCGCGTTAGTTACATTTTATTTTATTAAACTATCTTCTTTGTACTACCATATCACTTGGACATTAAAATACGGTAATTTCTGGGTTTTGACACCTGAAAAGGTAAAAAAAACACGTATTTTCTTTATGTCATGTTCCGGTTAATATCATATTTTCATCTAACAAATCAGAAGTGATAATAAGCGAAATCTAATGTAGTAACATTAATATGACATTAAAGCAACATGACATTTAGTGGGATTCACTATATTGTAGAATGGTTGAGTGTGCACAAGTGCAGGAACTAAACGAGAACACACCCGAGGGAAGTGAATTGGAATTCAATGGCGAAGAGGACAAAAAACAACAACACACACCGGTTGTCCTTGTGAAGAAGGCTATGAAGAAAGCTGATAGAAACAGTGCTGCCAAAGTGCTTGCACCCAGACAATTACACTTTCCAAAACCCATCGGTAAGAACACAATTACAAAAGCGCTATGTAAATTTCAATTTTCCCTTTAAGTAGTTTCTTTTGGTTTCATTTTCTTGAACAGGTTTACTAGAATACTTTTTTCAAAATAATTTTACTAGAAGGTCAGGAAGGAAGTTAATAGTCAGGCATGGCTGCTTGAGAAATCCAGTTTCTATCAACTTTTTGTTTTATTACGTCAGTTCATTGTAATTTTTGTTATTTGATGGTTGGTCATGGGATCTTTGACAATTCATAAATGTCCTATACCTTCTAATAGATCTTTAAATATTTTGAATTTGTCAAATGAATCATAAAAGTTAAAGAAAAACTTGTGTATTATACAATTGCATCTTTTATGATCCCGCCAAACAATGTACCTAATTTTTCACAGAATATTTTCATTTTAAAGTTTGTAAAAAAATATAAAAAATAAACCTGTTTCCTTTTAGATGAGATCTTATGAGCATATTTTTTCTGAATTTGACCCCAATCTAAAAATTAGATAAAAAAGAAAAGAAAAATAATCCATAAAGAAATTGTTTACTTGCAGGATAAATGCTTTTATTTCATATTTTTTTTTATGGATGGTTTATGATATTAAGTAGTTATACATATTTAATGTGCAATAGTGATCAAACATTTTTATTAATGACTATCAAGAAATCAAAAAGGGAAAAAAGAAAATGATGGATGTGGTGAAGAAGAAGAAAGGAAAGAGAACAGAATTTGCAGAAAATGTAAATGACATTGTCAAAGATCAGCCTGGAATAAGTAAAAAGCAGTTGATGATGGAGAGAGAAATTCAAGAAACAGGTAACTCAAAACACTTAACAACTCAAATGATAAAAGACTCTGTAATGAGTATTAATCAGTGTGGTTAAAGACCCCACCACCTATGAAATCTAAAATGTGATTTAATATAAGAAAAGGTAGGCAGACCTGGTTTTAACCGCACCACCCATAATATATTAATACAGGTGCCTCCCACCTCCCCCGTACAATTGATTATGGAATAACCCTCCGTAAATATCAGGGCATATTGTCATATACTCAGTTACCAAATATGGAAAAGTGAATTATTAAAACCATAGTTAAGATGCTGTAGGAATACCACAATTCAATCAGTTGAAATTGCCTAAGGTAATGGTACAAAAATGTTACAGTATTAAATACTTGTGCATAAGTTCAGGACAATATACTGTATCTTCTTTTTATTCAGTGTTTCAATGCAACATTTTATTAGGACAAAAAACAAAATCACTTGTGTTTCCACTATCGTCTTCAAAAAAATAGGGTAGATAAGTAGGCATTTATTTTTTATTTGGAAAATATTTTTGCATTGCATATATAAAGCAGGAGTTCTGACTTTAAAAGTGCATATCACCAAATGCCAATGAAAAATTTAGGGTAGGCACACAAATCTAGGGTAAGCAGGGTTAGCAGAAACAATCAAGAGATTTGTACACTCGTGATATCTGAAGTGCTGTAAGGTAATGGATTATAATTGTCTTCAGGAACCTGGGTACAATGCTCCAATACAGCCTGTCAAAAGTGGAGATTTCTACAAGACATCAATGATCCTACTGAAATTGATGATAAATGGATTTGTGAAATGAACAAAGGTATGTACCTATAGCTTCTTTATTCATATCCCAGCATAAGTGCCCTAGCTAGCTTCCCCACAAATAAATGTTATTTTACCCAGACACTTGCCCCATTTGTGAGCCTCCTTTATCTGTAACTTGTCAACAAGATCTATTCGTCTAGCATTATAATTTATAAATACCGAATTTCTAAATAACAATATGTTCATGTATTATACATGTAGAGTGTTATACATATTGATTAATGATTTCATACATGTTACGCCTTGATCTTGGCTCCATTAGTCTGAAAAAGTTGCAGTTCAGTCACCGGCCCCTGGTTATGAATTACAACATTGGCAATTTTACTTGTAAATCCAGAAACTTGTGTTACAGAACTGGGATAGTTTTACTAGAGATGGAAATCAGGTCACGGATGATACATCCATATGTCCTTGAAATTGATTAATCCAGATTTTTTATGGGAACCTTAGTACTGCCCAGATTAATGAGATATTCAAAGACACAGAAAACAAATTTTGCTATTAACAGGTAATTCTTTAGGTTACATCTATACATATTGTGTTGGGAAGGGCAGAGGTGTGATAATCAACTGGCATGCCTGACAAGGAAGCAACCAAATGTCAGACTTGGTCAGAAGCAAAACTTTCAAACTTTCCCAGCCAAAGTACATAGCTTGCTCATTTATATTTTTCTTTTTAGACACATCCTATGACAGCTGTGAGAAGAGAGAGCAGGATTATGATGAATCTGATCATATCTTCACCAGATATTCCGAGGGCAGCATTGTGTGGGCCAGGATGGTCGGTTATCCATGGTACAGTTTACACATTTCCATTTTTAATTTTCAGCCCACCTGGTTTGAACTTCGACGAGCTCATAGCATATTTTAATTGGCATTTATCTGTCTGTCCAGAACAAGTTCTTCAAATGACATCTTTTTCTGAGTGGCTAAACTGAAGAAATTTGGCCAGATTGGCTCTAAACAACTCTTTCACAGGAATTGTGTACTGGAAACATTCTCAATCATACATCACAGGTGCCATTGGCAGATTGCAGCCTTAATTAACTGTCAATGTCCATAGATTGTGTTGCCTTATAAGGACATTTGTCATAAGTGTATACATTTGTAACAAAATCACTGAGACATATTAATGCACAGATCATCTTTTGAAATTCTATAAGGTATGAAAATTAAATTACACACAGCATATAATACTCTTTATTCTTTATGCTCTTTCCAATTTATTTTTTTATGAATTATTGGACAGGTGGCCAGCTATGGTTGAGATTGATCCTGACACAGAAACCTTCTTTGAACTTGTATCAGAAAACAGCATGTTTCCAGTAAGTGTTATTAAATATAATCATCTACACTGGCACCATGACATTTTCTCCCTATAACTCTTAGTTTTACATAAATTATTTTTAGATATGCCTCTGTGTATTTCTAACTGAGATTTCAATTTTCTCAACTCATACGCAGGGAAAATCCTGGAATTTGAGAGCAGTGGGTCATTTACAGCAATTTCTAGTCAATATCAAAATTAAGAAGGGCCGTCTTATGTAAAATTAAAAGAAAGTTGGTACATGTAGTGGTCAATTTCAGTTTTGAGGGGTCAATGGCCCCATGGCCTCCTCCAGGATGATCCCTGATACGTTGCAATTCTGAAACACAAGGAAGTCCATGTGCACTAAAAAATGACAAAGTTTTCACATCAAAATATATATAGTCAGTTTTGTGTTTCATGAATCCTACTTTTATTTCTGATAAAATATTTAAACAGTTAGTAACAAGCATGTCACGTGAGAGCCTTTCGCTAAAACATTAATTAAGAACCCTGGGAAATGATGTAACAAAAACTAAAAGGTTTGATGATACAGTACTGATGTGTAGTAATATCAAAGGTATTTATTTCAGTTGATCTAACAAATAAAACTTTATCTTATTTCTAATTTCTAGGAACCATGATGATGTTATTTAAAATAAATTTTCTAAACAGAAATTGTAATATATGTACACTGTATTATGTGTTGTCCCCAGAGTCACTACCATGTAGTATACTTGGACAACAAAGTATCCCGAGCTTGGGTGAAGGCCTCGGCAATGCTGCCTTTCCACCACGGAGGTGAGGACTTGAACAAAGGCCTCTATTTGACAAAGGTAGGTTTATCATAAATTAATTATATCTTCTATGCTTCAATTATTTCTACCATTTTTCAGTAAATTGGACAATTTTAAGTTGAACACAATGTGTTTCTGTGTTGGTCATTATATTGAACAATATTAACACCAACACTCATTGTCAAAGTATATACATGTAGTGGGCAAATTTACCTCTTTACAACTGTCTAGTATAGTTGGACCTTTTTACTATAATTTCCTTGTCCAGCAAATATACCATTTTTTATGACCCTGCCAGGGGCATTCATGTCTTTCAGGCATTTTCTAGTTTCAACTTTATAACACTGTTTCTCATTGTACTTTATAGTGGGTAGATTGAACTCTATTTAATCTGTTTCTCATTGCACTTTATAGCAGGTAGATTGAACACCATCTATTGTTTCTCATTGCACTTTATAGTGGGTAGATTGAACTCTATTTATGCTGTTTCTCATTGCACTTTATAGTGGGTAGATTGAAATCTATTTATTCTGTTTCTCATTGCACTTTATAGTGGGTAGATTGAACACCATTTATTTTGTTTCTCATGGCAATTTATAGTGGGTAGATTGAACACCATCTATTCTGTTTCTCATTGCACTTTATAATGGGTAGATTGAACTCTATTTTGTTTCTCATGGCCCTTTATTCTGTTTCTCATTGCACTTTATAGTAGGTAGATTGAACACCATTTATTTTGTTTCTCATTGCACTTTATAGTGGGTAGATTGAACTCTATTTATGCTGTTTCTCATTGCACTTAATAGTGGGTAGATTGAACACCATTTATTCTGTTTCTCATTGCATTTTATATTGGGATAGATTGAACACCATTTATTCTGTTTCTCATTGCACTTTATAGTGGGTAGATTGAACACCATTTATTTTGTTTCTCATGGCAATTTATAGTGGGTAGATTGAACACCATCTATTCTGTTTCTCATTGCACTTTATAATGGGTAGATTGAACTCTATTTTGTTTCTCATGGCCCTTTATTCTGTTTCTCATTGCACTTTATAGTAGGTAGATTGAACACCATTTATTTTGTTTCTCATTGCACTTTATAGTGGGTAGATTGAACTCTATTTATTTTATTTCTCTAATGCTGTGTAATGAACAGTTGTAGCAATGTGTAGTTCCCCATTGTCTAGTACATGTTATTGTGGACAATTTAACACCATGTGTTTCTTTATTTCATTTCACAATTTTAACACTATTTCCTGCATGTTCAATATAGTGAACATGTTTTGCATTGCTGGTATCTTTTTGTCCAGTATAGTTGATAACAAATAGATATGAACCCTTGTATTTCCCCTATGTACAGTTTACTTGACAAATTGTTGGTAACAGTTTGATTGCCCAAGAAAAAAACGCTGACTTAAGTTATATAAGAAACATAATGATTGATATATATATATATATACATATATGTTTTTTTCGTTATGTATGTAAATTTATAATTTTTCAGAAATCCAAAGGACCAAATTTTAAGAAAGAAGTTGAAGCTGCAACACAAAATGCATTAGCTGCCCTTGAACTACCTACAAAGGTCAGGCAAATATCTAAAGTTTTCCTTTCAGCATTTTTGAATAAACCGTGGATGTACTTGTATATTAAGTACAACCTTAATTTTGATCTAAGTTATCTGATCTAATAGCCCAATTATAAATTAATGTACTGACTTAGCTTTTGAGGAAATGTTATAAAAAAAACCCACATTACTTTCTATTTCACTATGTATGACAATGACTAGTTATTGCAGCAGAGATACAAATAGCGTGAAAGGAACTAAACTAATACTGCTAAACAAAACTTGAATGTTCTCAACTGCAATAAAACATGAATATTTTAAGGAATTTTGTGCTATCATTGTACGGGAATTTGAAGTGATTTATTTTGTCAAAGGCTTTTACCAGGTGGTACTTGAAAAAATTTTCCTATGCACAATTTTTTGATAAATATTTACATTTTTTTTCAGGAGAGACTGAAACAGTTTAGCTTCAGTGCTCAATTTAAAGGCAAATGGGCTGAGGATGAAACAAAATCTAGGAAAAGTAAGAGCACAAAAATAAACTTGGGGGGGGGGGGGGGGGCAGTTTACAAAAGCGGTTTATTGCTGAAGATTAAATAATTCAAATAAGATAGAAATGTTACTTGACAGACATATATTCATTATGTGAAAGTATAGATAGATTGTTTATTTGAAATTGGGAACTGTTAATTTTATTATCTGCTTACCTCCCTTTACACTGTTGATAAATGATGAAACATGAAGCCAGCACTGACAGCTGATGGAAATGATAGCTGGATAAGAAATATAAAAACATTTACTATGCAGTTATAACTATATAACCGCGTTTATTTCCTTTAGTTGAATATTTAAAGGATAGACTCATGTTTAATTTAAGACATACAAGAGACATACAAGAAATTGATTGACATTTAACTAAAAGTGATTATCTTTAGCTGTTATTGTTGTTTCAATTTTCATTATTTAACATGTCACTAGATAAATTAAACAGCTGATGATTGCAAGTAATTTTTTTTTTTTTTTTTTTTTTTTTAAATACTTAAATTAAATGAGATGGCATTGCCGTTTTACTTTGACAGTAAAGAAGCATTGTAGAGTGAAGTTGACACCAAAGAAAAGCAAGAAGAAGGTGAAGAAACCAAAGGACCACACCAGCGAAAACAATGCCGAGCACCAGGACCTGACCATGTATATGTTGGACTCGGCCACTGTCGATGAGATGCTTTCTGACCAACCAGACTCGATCCTGAAGGGAATAGAAGATGTCTTGGATTCTCTTGGAAGCCAGATTTTGAGTGATGACAATGGTAAATTCATATGATTATATGGCTTCAAATTATGAGAGAAATTGCAAATGCTTTTTGGAAAAGGTGGCTTAAAGTTTTTAAGGTTGCTTCCAAAAGGCAGGTGAACCTATATGTCATGATGAATTGTTTCTTAAACCGTCAACTAAATGTATTTTTGTTACCCTATTACTTGGGGGCTGTTTTCAGATGAAGACTACCTTCCTACAAATACTGAATGTGAGATGTTCACAGGACCCACAGAAAGCAGGAAGGATGTTTCTCCAATAAAAAAACCTAAAGGTATATTACATGATATCATGTAGGATATTTGAAATTGATGAACTTTGTCCATTTTCCACACTCTAAAATATTGTTCACACGATAGGTTTGGTGGGTAGATCAAAAATGATTTATATATTTTTCAGACCTGAGTGAAGTACTCTTTCACTTAAATACAAGAAGGTGCAATTTAGCTTCAGATCTGTAGTTCAGCGCCAAGGATTAGAATTTAAATGAAGAAGAAAATAAAGATAACATCAAACCTATAAATGTCAAATTAGTGAATTAATATCACGAACAAATTGCTGCAAAGTGTAAACTTTTGCATTGTAGAA
Source organism: Mizuhopecten yessoensis (assembly GCF_002113885.1). Classification (NCBI taxonomy): domain Eukaryota; kingdom Metazoa; phylum Mollusca; class Bivalvia; order Pectinida; family Pectinidae; genus Mizuhopecten; species Mizuhopecten yessoensis. The sequence goes on along the minus strand of NW_018408751.1, from coordinate 548,786 downwards.
CTTTTTAATCACTTTAGGTTCACCAAACCAGTGTTAAAATAAGCATGTAAATACATTTAGACATACTATCAATTCCATTCCATTTGATTGTTATCAAATTTTTTTTACATCACAATTGTAATTTAAAGAGTAAAAATGTGATTTCCACACTTTAAATATTTGTTTTTTGCAGTATACAGGATTATTGAATATTTAGTTCAAAACAAAGTTGAAGGTTTCATTCTGCATTTGAATTGCTTCACAGCTATAGTTTGAGAGAGTAGCCCAATTAAAATTTTATTGTTCATCATTCAGATATAATTGTTTTATGTTAACACATACATTAACAGGTACAAAAAGGAAAAACATGAGCAAGGAAGGAGAAAAAACTGTCTCAAAGAAATCTAAACAACAGAAACTTGAGGGTGTGCCTGGAAAAGCATCAGAGAATAACAAGAAGAAAAGAGTGAAGAAAATCAAGGAACAAGCAGTGCAAAAAGCTTACAAAACTACTTTTTCTGTGGGAACATTGGTAGAATTAGCAGAAAATAAAGTTTGCAACGTTTCAAAAAGTGACACTTGTGTCAAAAAAGAAGTTTCAACTGAAGAAAAATTTGCTACATCCACAACTACAACAATGAAGTTTGACAGTGATATTTTTACTATGGAACTAGGCGATGAAGAATGTGAAAATCATCCTAAGCAAGGAAAGAAAAACAAAAAATGTGAGGCAAGCAGTCCCCCTATCACGCCAGAGAGAAAAAGGAAAACGAATCCAATAACAAAACCAGAAAAGAAGAAATCGAAAAAAAATCTGTTTGCAGTTCCAGAGACATCTTCTAATGAGAAAGCATCAGATGACCACTCACAAAACAGTTCCGACAAAAATGTTCCTCCCAAGAAATCCATGGCACAGAATGTCTCTTCCCCAGTTCAGGAGAGGAACTTGATCAGAGCATCAGAAACAACACCGCTGAAAAATGTTGAAGAGTGCACCGTTTGTGATACTAAAGTTGTACCCAAAAATCTGCACACGTCACCAAGAAAAAAAACATGTCCGAAAAAAGTTTCATTTTCAGCACCTGCTACAGTGACCATGGAATCAAAAGTGACGGTGGCACCTGTGAACAGTGAAATTCATCTTGTACCCTGTAATGATGAACAGACAGTGCCAGAGATGCACACACAAGAATCTGATGAAGATGATGGATTCTCATTGGATCTTCTTGTGAGTGATCAAAAGCCTGAAATACAAGAAGTAAGAATAACATCTGTATCTACCTTGCCTGCTGCAGTCGACACTGAAGATGCGTACGACTCGGATCCCTTTGATTTGATGGAGGAATGACTGATATCACATGTCACTGGAATTGAACATTGAAATTTTGTTTTTTAGAGACTGTCAATATACATATTGAAGTTCAGAGAAGATTTAAAATTTTGTTAGTAATGGGCTTATAGACACAATAACCTTGTAAATAAATTGTGTGGTTAAGGAGAAAAAAAACACCTGCTTCATGATTCATTTCAATATATATGTTGGGAAAAGAAAATTGATGCAGTATGTTGATATCAATTTGAAATCATTAACGTTATTCTGATATTCAGAAAGTAGTTTTTCTTTATTAAAAATTGTTGGGGGAAATGTTGGAAAAGAGCGAGATATTTATTTGTTTTGTTGATAATTTTATTTATTGTTATCCAGATTCAGATATTTAAAGAATCATTTTGTTGTGATGAAATGTGTAGCCAGAGAAACATACTAAAAACAACTTAATCTTTACAACTTGGATTATTTTTTTACATTTTACTGTCCTCTTAATAGACAAGAAACACTATTTATATATGCTTTTAAAATATGAAATAGGGGACATTGGTAGATTTTGCCACAACATTTCACCTCCAAGGGAAAAAGAATGGTTGGTAAGTTGCAAAAAGCACGTTATTGTAAAAGAATCATTTGATCTTCTTGATAGGTTTAATGCAACATGGTATTGCCTATGAATACCACAAGAAACTGTGCATGCATGTTCCAAGAAACCTTTGGTTAAAGAGAAAAATATTGCCAGTTATTTGTCAGTTGTCAATCCAATCGATAGATACAAAGTCATTGGCAAATATGATTTTAAAAGCAAAACCAAAACAAAAATATTGTGGTTAGAATTGACACAGTTAAATTTACTTTAGGACTTTCCGGAAATAACCATACGGGAGGGGTGGGAGGCACTTATTCAGAGACCCCACCACTCAGCAAATATCAGAAGTGATTCAATATCATTTTGGTATATTTTGTAGGTTCACACAAATTCTGTTTTGTCCTAGGCTTGGTTATATCTGTAACGAGTATGTAGAGCCCATCAGTTAATTAATAAATCAATTAAATAACAAGTTCATTGCACTTTATTTGTTGCGATAAAATTAAGGTTAAAATGATTTACAGTCAACGTACACCTCGTTGATCATTTTATTTTTGTGTTTGTTGAATATACATATAACCTCTCTGTGTTGTAGCCCTGTTCCTAGTTGAACTCTACTGGGCATGTGTTGAAACTATTTTTATTGACCTGTTGATGTTAATTTTTATTTATAAACTGTTAACCCAATCTAAAGGTATACATTTTTCTTCATATTTAACAACTAAAAAAAAAGTAGTTTCAGAAGTACTCTCTTAGCTGTATGTCATCCATACAGCTCTGAAAATTGTTCAAAATCTAAAATCATTTAATTGGTATAAGAAATAGGCCTCAACCAGTAATAATTTGATTTTTGTTTTTTCACATGTAGCCATTATCAATACTTATACTGCAGAGCATATATGTTGAATTGATGCGATAACTCACTGTAGGCTAGAAGTAAACCAAAGGTTTAAATTCGGTAAAATGGGAATTAATCTATTACAACACCAGATCATTTGCATATGTTTCCATTAAAGATAAACAAGATATTTTCCAATCGTCGATCATACCATCAATTTTGGATTATGCATGAATTGATACACTATTGTGCCAACCTAATTCGAGTAAATCAGTTAAGCAATTTCTCCATGTGTACGTTTCATTTCATATATTTCAGTTGACCAGTAGCATTGTGTGAAAAAACAGTACAAAATTGGTTCACTTGATGTGCATTATTGATAAAAATTGTTTGCAGCAGAAATTAACAAGTAATATTATTTATAGCAGACAATAAACATATAATATTGTTCTAGGGAAATATTGTCATTTCCTATTTCTGTAACATTCTTTGAAGGGGACATTTACGTGTAACATACATTTTTAACAGAAAATTGCATGTACCATTCTTGCAGACATGGACAGGTAGCATACTTTGAAACGATGATGTGAAATATTGTAGCCATCATTGAAGTGCAACATTCTTTGCAAGAATATTGATATGGTCAACTGAAGTCATTGACAAAAACGAGGCGTGATAGTAATAGTTATCTGAAGACTTTCCTGGTGTAAATTTTGTTTAGTCAACGACAAATAGTTTGTGGGAGTTTAACATTAGCAAAAATACATCCTTTGATAATTTTAACTTATCTACAGTTATTTCCCGAAATTGAAGAGTAAATAATGTATACCGGGAAATGTTCGCTGCAGTGAATGACTGCATATTTGCTCTTGGTCTTAACTGTTGATGATATATTTAATATTGTAAAGAGGTATTTGCTTATTTGTTTAAATGAAATATGCTGTTGTTGTTAAGATTACACCCTTTTTGTTGAAACATAAAACGCTTTATTTATTGCATTTCAAGTTGTTAAATTATATTTAAGTAAACAAAGTATGGCCTGCTAAGGTAGACATGATACATTAACTTATTTTTCATTAAGTTTTGTAATTACTGCAAAGGTGTAACGTGTATATTTTGTTATTGTTATTGATAATTTATTGTAAACCTGGCTGATATTGTTTGCAAGTTGTATATATCTAATCACGTTAAATTAAATGTTTTATTTTGTTAAATCTCCAAATGTCATCGCTAAAATCTCCTATAATGATTACAGTCACCACTTGAAAGTAAACTTCCAAAGATCATGTTCGTTAAAATATGGTTGTTTATAATTTTAAGGCTTGAAAAGGAGTGGTTTCTGTCTAAATGTTTTGATGATCAACGTTGGTATTAAAACTACTGTAAATATATTTTCATAGGACGAGATATTACACGGAGTGTCGGGTGGAACAGTACGCTGTGACATTTAGATACAGTGATATATAATATATATACATAATGTTGTAGAATTGTTACCTGATGTTATTGTTTTTATTAAGTAGCCATACACTAAAACAAATCGTTTCTTGTTCAAATATGTTTGTTTTTTAAAAGTTAAAGAATAAAATATGTCTTTTATTTGTCTTCTTCGTGTGTTTTAAATTATTCTTCCTGAAAACATTGGGGTTAATTTTGAACTTAAAAAAAAACACCCACGGAGGTGCCATTCTGAGTTTGAACTTTACTTCAATAACGGATAAAACTTCATTACCTCGTTTTATATAATAAGAACATCATCAAACATGCTACAGTTGTTTACGTACTAGACATAAAGAACAAATGTGAATTCTGCTTAAGGTGAAAAGTTAAGGTGTCATTGATTTTGGCATGTAGTTCGAGACAAAACATTATCAAAACATCTTTTCATGCTCAACAACTGTATTCTGAACCGGGAACTCAATGGTTTCCATGTTTGACCAAGGTAGTTAGTCTAAGATCACACGGTGTTCATAACCTTTGTTCTTCTATTGGACCTACAGAACTCTCATATATCAATTGTTAAAAATATGTAGATATGATGCGTCCTTCTAAATCAACATTAAACGGCCATACGAGTTATATTGTTGTCAGTTTGCTTTCAAACTCGGAAATGCAGGATCAAGTACTGGTATATTATGCACGCCATGGATTGCGATTTAATCGGGGTATCATTGTGCTTTATATTAATTTTCTTTCTCTGTTGTTTGATACGTTTGAATCGTCAGCGTTTGATTATGTGTACAAAACCCGGATTTTAACATGGAATTGCCAATTCACTTACCTGCAAAACATTTTTTTCAGACGCCTGCTAAAAGAACATCGGTAAAGATTTCAAACCGTAGAAGTCATCTCTGTCCAATTCTAAGTAAAGGCCAGAATTGGGGACACTTTCCTTACCAGCGACTAAAAAGATTAAGAGACATTACAAAAGACAGTTATTCTATATTCGACTATGTAATGAACGACAACTCAATGATTATTCAACAGATTTTAGTAAGTCATTATTTTCGCATACAATAATTTCGTAACCCCCCCCCCAAAGAAAAAACCCGCACAAGTAAATAGATAAAAATAAAGTCGTTTAAATTGTTTTTGGAAATTCTGTTTCGATTTATGAAAAATTGGGAAATTACCAAAGGCAACTCCACAAGACGGGAATAGCCGGTGATGATTAAATCACTTGACGGGGATAGAAAATTTAAAAAAATCTGATTAGTATCGGCTTATAGGACATGCAGTTCAATGCGACCAGAAGCTAAGAGAGGAGAGGGCAACCTCCGTAAATTTAAAAGTAACATTCAGTGATCACATGCTCATTTTAGACGGCCATACAAACGCATTCATGGACCAGACGTACTATATGTCTTTAAATATAATCTTGGTTCATGGATGATACATAAACAATAGTTATCACTACAATGCATTTACCTATAAGTCATACCACATTAGGGTCAGACGGTATAAGGTCGATGGTCATTGGCTAGTGTTATCACACCACTTTAGACTTTGGGTAGATCAGTATATATACCTCTGCCACTCACCTCACAGATATGTGTAGCTGGACATAAACCAACAGATATGTTAAGAATGATATCCTCGAAACTTTTACTGCTTATCGTAGGAGCTTGGGCAGCAGGTAAGTTATATTAATTAAATTATATTTTGGGAGGCAAGTCTAGTGAAATCTTTTCCTAATTGAGTTAATGTCAAAATGAATCCCTTGGGTAAGTATGTTTTGTCTGAGAACAACGCTTACAAATGATCACATAACAGAATCTCACATAATCGTCTATTATTCCTAGGTAAAGATATAATTTTCCCCACGTGATACCATTTTCTCCGCCAGTGAAACAACTCCGGGGGAAAAAGAGTTCGTTTAACGACTTCCGCCTAGCTGTAATAAGTCATTTGATTGAAAAAAATGATGACGTCTTTCAACTATTGGCGTTGTTACTCCACAGGCGCGTGTAGCTTGCCTATATGATATGGGTTGTCAGAAGAACTTCTCGCGTCTAAAACTGAAAAATTATCGGTAAAGAATCGGAGAAATTTTAAGATATTATTACTTATATAAAAGATATTATATATTTACAGGTCACTGCATACTGTAAAACCATTTTTTTCGCGAATGTTCATTTTCAGGTTTGTTTCAAACAACTTATAATCGAGGTCTAGATGTTTTAATTTATTATGAATATTTCTTGTATTATCTTGATGACTCCATTTGTCAAGTACCTAGCGTTCTTTTACATTGATATCTATCACGTTGTCTAGTAAATGGTAGCCTTGTTGACGACCTGGGAGATTGCCCGCCCCCTTTGCCGCGGACACAATACGTGAAGTCGTATAATGATGTTTGTCTCTACCTCATCACTGGAAAATATTCCTGGAACGGTGCCAACTCCAACTGCCACCGCAATGGAGGTCGTCTGGTGCAGATTAAGGACCAAGACAAACAGGACTTCCTCTACAACACACTGAAGTCCATGCACTGGGGAGACTGGGGTGTGTGGATAGGGGCAACTGACCATGACAGTGAGGGTAGATGGAAGTGGACAGATGGTAACTAAACATTATATCATTCATATTTAAACTAAATTCTAACGTGTATGTAGTACAACTAATTACCATTTATTGTTGCGAGAATGTATTAACACATTCCTTGTGCGCATGTCAACGTTAATGACACAACAATGCATTCGACATTATTGGTATTGTTGTACCGTTGACTTTGTATTATTTTAAATCGTCTTACATGCATCATTGGTCATGTGTTTATAAAATTATTTGATGCTGTCTGTTTGTATTTTGGATTCTATGAACTAACTGCGATTGGAAACTTGAATATCTGATACAGGTACCAAACTGTCCTACGGTAACTGGCATCCAGGTGAGGGACCGACTCACGGCTTCCTCTTCTCTAAGGCAGGGTACGAGGACTGTGCCTTACTACGACTAAATGACAATGGCAGATGGCACGACTATGATTGTGGGACTATTCTGTATCATCACACATCTATATGTGAATATCGTAAGTTTCCTAATTATAACCACCTAGTTTTATGTTTTAATGCTTTTTAATCATATCTTTGGTAAAATTCAATATTTTATTGGATTGAAGAGCTACTCTATTCTTAACTGAGAACGGTTAAGCGATACGACACCGTGTCGGTTTTGGATTTCATGTCTTTATGGCGCTTCCTTGTGTAGTTTTTCACTTTGAATGTGTAACGGAATTAGACTAGGTCGATCATCAGCAGCCAGCTAGGTTAATTGCTTATAACAACCATCTAGTATTAGGAGGTTCCGGGTTAAAATCTCATCTGGCTGTGCATTTTCCTCTACTGTTACCGCGGTGCCGTGTCCAGGATCGTTCTTTAAAGATGAAAAGTTGAATGTTCTTTTTTCTTTTTTCAGCATTATATTGGGATCTCTAATAGTAAAATTCTATCAGACAAATTTCAACTTGTCTATAATATTACACATAAGTTCATATGCTTATTTCATTTTTTTTAATGTTTCTAGTGTAATTATAATCATGAAGGTTCAACGAGGGATAATGTTCTCGATGACCTTATATGATGTTAATTGTATTACAGAAAAAGTGTATCGTCCCACAATACCTACCACTACAACCACAAGTATGTCGACTACAACAACAATGCCCACAAAGACATCAACCATTGAGCCTCCAAGAACACCTATGCCTTCAACAACGACGACGACAATAAATGCGCCTACAACAACAACGATGCCTACAACAGAAATGCCTACCACAACAACAACAACAACCATGCCAACCACAACAACTATGCCTACTACTACAACCATGGAAACCACAACAACAACCATGCCTACCACAACAACAACCATGCCTACCACGACAACAACCATGCCTACCACAACAACAACCATGCCTACTACTACAACCATGCCGACCACAACAACAACCATGCCTACTACTACAACCATGCCTACCACAACAACAACCATGCCTACCACGACAACAACCATCCCTACCACAACAACACCCATGCCTACTACTACAACCATGCCGACCACAACAACAACCATGCCTACTACTACAACCATGCCGACCACAACAACAACTGTGCCTACCACAACAATGCCGACAACGACGACAACTCAAATGAAGACAACAGAAACGCCTGCTGTTACAACCACATTTGGTGGCATCAAAATAGAATTCGGCACTACGCCTCATGGTAAGTACTAAACTTCGATGCAGCTATGCTTATTTATTTTGAAATATTTTTATTATTCTTTTGAATTGATAAACTTCTCTTGCAAAATGGTTTACTTTATTTACAGAGATTTAATTAAGGAATGGTAACAGTGATTGATTAATATATAGGTTACGCATGTAAGAGATACAAAGTAAAGAATGTACTGATGATATTCTGAATACAAATAACTAAAAATTAAAAGAATGAATGTTTATTTAGATTAAATATTTAATATGTATATTATTGCGTATTTGCATAGCTAAGAAAAGGACGTCAGGAGTAGACATAATAGACGAGGCGCTAATGAGTCAAAACGACGATAGTAGCGATGGTAGTACAGGTAAGATTTAACCTAATGATGCACAGAGACGTTAATGTATACGTAAAGCGGTACGACTATAGTGCACAACGTATATAATTTTCATTTCATGATCTCTGTAGACAATTTATGTCAAAATTATGAAATTTACTGTTTTTTTAATTTTATTTGATCAGAAAAGGATGTTCCTAAAGATATATTTTTGGCTAATCACTTCAAAATTACTTACATAATGCATAACGAACTGATTGCATATCATTAACGGAAACAGAATATTTACAATCATTAGCATTTTTGTATTTCTTGTTTATAAAACGTCTTGTGGTGCCATTTTATTTTTTTAATATCCAAGCAAAATCTTGTGATTACCAAAGTTCTGTATAACAAAACTGCCAAAACATAGATCGGTCTTAACATAAATGCCTCAGAGCTATGTATCTGTATTGTACTTATTGTCATGACATGTGTCAGTTTGAACAGGTCAAACTTACGTACATTGTATAATAGGTTGCATAATAAGTTAGTTATGGAATGTTTCTTATGATCGTATTATTTTCATCGGTTCTGGTGTAGGAACCTACATTGCCATCGGAGCCGGCAGCTGTGGAGTTGTAATTCTAGTGGCGGCCATCTTAGCACTGGTACTGAGGTAAATACATTACCAGATATTTATATCAAAAAGAAATGCTGATAGTAACCATATACATTTCGACCAAGACCAATGTTAATTTGAAATTATATTTCAATACCTTGTACCCTATTACTTAAAATCATTCAATCATAAAACTGTAGCCTAATCATATCATATAAACGGTGGTATGTTGCATTTTAAATGGAATCCTGTCCTACTGAGCATTAAAAAGGAGTCATAAACAGTGTCATTATACGTTTCTAAGTAATATAATTTTAAAACAATTTACTTGGTTGTCTTTCTAATTGTCTTGACTAATTAACTAATCTCGAAATATATTTGTTGTTTAGACGACGCAATCGTCAGTCGATTGCAGAAACCTATGACCAGACAACCAATACCAAGGACAATCCATTGTACGACATAATGCATGGAAATGGACTTGTCCCTGAAAATAGCTTCGCATAAGAGATGCGCAATCAGAACTAGAATATTCCAATTGACTGATGTGATGTGCAATAAGTGACATTCAAAAGAATCGAACTCAGCATCTATATGCTATTAAATAGTGTGCCCATTGTTATATGGTGAGGACTAAACGATAAAGTTAATCATATGAAATGTCTACGTCTTCTATCGTACCATCTTTATCTCCGATATTATCATCAATTGTTATCAATGTACTAGCTGGTTTACAGCACATAAACTTTAAGCTTGTTGACAAACACGTTATGATCTTATCGTCATATCGTTTTCTGTATCATCTATCAATACACGAGAGTTAGAGAGAACGACCTAATGGAAGGATTTAATTGTTATATACAAAACAGTTATATTATATTTCATCACTGATTTTACGTTATTATTCAATGAGAGAGAATGGCCGAGTGGAAGGGTGTGTTATGTACAAGACATTTTATATTATATTTCACCACTAATTTAACGTTATTATTCAGAGAGTATACAAGACATTTATATTATATTTCACCAATTATTTAACGTTTTTATTCAAAGAGGGAATGGGTGGGTGTAAGGGTGTGTTATATACAAGACATTTATATTATATTTCACCGCTGATTATGCGTTATTATTCAGACAATGTTTCCTGTGATATTCGTTGCATACTGTACATACTTTTAATTGGACACATGTATTACTCGTTTTCAACAGAAAATAAATATGTATTTTGATATATTTGCGATTTAGTTATATTTACCATCGTAGAATTTATATCTAACACCGTATATCATTGTCATTATATACACGCCACACAATTCAGATGGCATTTATATGATATGAATATAGCCTATATATTATTGGGACATTTAATGTTGCCCGTTAGATATCATACACATTTTAGAACACTAAATAATCTGTTTATTCTGAAATACGAGTTTCATTCTTTTTAATGCATGTTCCCATGCGTTTACTGTAAAGAAACACTGATATCGGATCTAGAAATATAAACCGGTTCTTTTATTTGAATCACATCGTAAAAAAGAAAGAGAATCAAAACAAAATGAGAAACCAAACGAAAGGAATTCAGCCAGCTTTTATTTACGTCAGCAAAAAAAAAAAAAAAAATGACCACTGCAAATATGAAAGATTAAACATTGTAGTTCTATGCTAACGCAAGTATTTATACATACTGGGAAATTGGAACTTTGACGTAGAACTAAGAGAAAACAAAATACCTTTTTTTTTGAATGACATGATGGATGCAGCAACATGGCACAAGAAGAAATCGCTTTTACTGATTTTAGCAAAAATGTGAATGTGCAGTAACAGGTTTTGGAATGCTTTTGTGAAACCTAAATTGTTTATTGTTTTTAATGATTTAAATGATCGTTATAGAAAAGCTTGTTGCGTTCAACTGACAGGTGAAAACGGCATAATAAATTTATTCCAAAATGTGGTATGTACATCTTCAATATATATGTAAATGTGTAACAATAACTGTCAACACATAAGTAGGTGTAACTATTTAGTTAACTACAGGTACATGAAAAAAAATGAGTAAAATCAAATAAAAATATGTGGTTACGAAAGATAAATTGATATTTCATGAAATGAAAAATAATTTTATCATTATGACAGCATACGTGAGGTTTTCACAATTTCGTTTTATCAACACATTGATTCTTATATTGCTTAAATAAAACGTTTAGACTGGACAATGAAGTTTTGAAATATTTCGAAAATTTCTTCTTATTATTATTATTACATTAACTCATAAAATCAGATATCTCGCCGTTCCCTAGATGACATTCACATGATTGCATACACCTGTAAATATATAAACAAACGCTAATTTATTTTTTTTAAACATTTCAATACCCAAATAAAGAAAACAACATCTAAATTGGAGAATTCAAATATTAAAAGACATATATAGTCGGTTGAGTCTGTTTCCGAAGCAGCTACAGCGCAACTGTACACTTCCATTGCTGTCAAGTCAATCCTATTTTCACGTAAAGAATTTACGATTAATTTAATTTAAATTTGAGGACTTAATCTGAAAAAAAGTATTTAACAAATCTGAACATCTCTTGAACAAAAAATGATTTAAGAAATTTCTTTGAAATAAAAAAAGTGAATATTAATTGAAACGAAGATATTCAATACTAGAGATATGGAAAATGTTTTGAACTTGTAGTATTGTTTTCTATCTATGTGTTAACTATAAGCAATATATTTTTTCCTTCATCATAGTGTATTCTGCAGATGGTCTTTTTTTTTATCCAATTTCACGAATTTTCCTTAACATAATAAAATTCCCGAATTAAATAAGTGAAAATTTAAGAGATACTTTCCTTGGGATTTGTTTTTAGTTTATGAATTCTCTTCTCAGTTGAGGAATGTTCATTAAAGAGGGGCCTGGCATTCAAGAGAAACAATAAAGTCACACCCAGTATCTGAAGCATTGCATCTAAGTATTATTAGATTAATAAACCATGCAACTATATTTGATGTCGGACGTATAGTAACTTGGTAACTGACCTTCACCATTCTGCTTAACCATGGCCATAGTTCATACAGATAGACAGACAGACAGAAGTTGAAATATAATCAAAACAACACTTCAAAGTATATTAACTAGCTTTGTATCTGTAACATAGATGTATTTGTAAAGGACATAATGCTAGGAATCACCCTAAGAACAAAACATTCCTTCTTTTGAAACAATATATATATGTTATATATCGATTACATTAAGCATGAAAACATAGTCGGTTATACGTTTCCTTTTAACTATCTATCTCTCCTTGCTCCCTTCTGCCTGTTTTTTACAGCACTTAGATATCTATTTTTCTTTCTTTTGACCTTTTGTACCAATGATGAGCCGCTAATGGAAAATGGTGCTGAAAAATGGTCACTTTGTTTGGGTTTTTTTGCATCGAGAAACTGAATTATTTATATTTCTACTTCTTTTTTTCAATGTAGCTTTCAAATAAGGTGTTAATGTGGTCAAACATATTTCGTATAATGTTATAATGACGCTATTATATACCTGCCGATAGTTTGTTTTATATAACGCTTTGAAATAATTTAAATCTTTCGATTACTGTTCCGTTAATTTTTCATTAACACACATGACAAGAACACAGTACCCTTCAGGAACGATGAAGTCAAGTTAATGGGGACTGTCGCCTTACAACTACAGAACAGCGCTGTTAACTTATGTATGTCGGTAGACTGGCTCCCGTCTCTAGAATATAGAATTATTCAGAAAAATAATAAACTCTTATAATTCTCATCATTTGGATATCTGATTCTTGAGTTTTCAAACTATGTGGAGATACGCTTGTAGTAAAATGCAGCTTCGAAATTCTTCATAACAAGCGGAATGTCAAGTTATTTTGAAAGCCGATTAATTTCTTTTTTTAACCTATAGCATTGTTTTGTTTTTGTTTTGAAAACCAATATGTCTGCCAAAGCGTTCTTGGGATTTGTTCTATATTTCCTTCAACAGCTATGTTACAATTTTTTTTGTTAACCAACTGACCATCTGTAAATGCCTATACAAAGGCCACCCACATTTGAACGTGAATTGCTAAATATCCTGCCCAGGACATAGTTTTTCGAAAATGTTGCCATATGAATATCGAAAAGCGCTAATAGTGCCATGTCAAGTTGCATGTTAAAGACATATCTACGAAAGTCAAAACAAGAGTAGACTACGGCCGATACACGGGGTGACTTTCCCACAAGCAAAATCACAGATTAGCTAAAGCAACGACGATTAATCATACTGTGTATTCCACTGTTTTGTGGACTAGCATTTGGCATTTTTCCATGAATATTCGGTGTGACTTTCTATGTCAAACCTCATATACTACTATTACTAAGTAATCGATTTATACGATGAAAATTGTAATTTTAAAATATGATAAAAAGATAAATACACTTCTTTCAAATGCATGCAGTTGGTAATGTGACTTTTAAAATGATGATGAATATCCATTGAGTAATTAGCAAAATGTCCTCGAGACTAGTAGAGTAGACAGTAAGTTTTTGAAAATCAAATCATTTTTCATTTAGGGCTACAAAATGGGGAGAAACAAGAATAAAAGAAAAGATAAAGATTCCGGACAATTATCGACTTACGACTGGATGCAACAAGAACCTGATGTCTACGTAAGCATGGGATTGTATCATTTAGTAATCATCTTAAACGTCCATATTTATCTTTATGAATTAATAAACTATAGGTTGTCTATCCTTTGACCTTAATTGTAATCTCGATTCGTGAATGATACATAAACAATAGTTATCCACACAACGCATTTAACCGATAGGTCATACGGTATCTTCAACGTGTTGACCAGTCGTTGTCACCCTATCCGGGTGACGCAGGTGAGATTCACGGCCATCAGGCCTAGGTGTAAGGTCGATGGCCATTGGATAATATTGTCACACCACTTTTTATTTTGGGTAGATGGGTATATATACCTTCGCCATCTCCTCATCCAAAATAAATAACTGGACATGCAAGCAACAGATATGTTGAGAACGGTGGTCTCGAAAATTCTTCTTGTGATTGTAGGAGTTTTAGCAGGTAAGTGATCAACAATTATACTTATTGTGGGAGTAAAAGGCAAAGAAGATCCTTCTAATACTTTGTTAGTACGACAACCCGCAAAATGTCTTTCCTCAACGCTTGGTAATAATTTAATATTCGATTATCGTGCCTCTTTTGTAACGATTAAGGAAAATATAATTTTCCCCAACAACCAGAAAGGCTGGTTCGTCTGAAAAAAAGAAAACTTCTTACAACAACTGCTCAACTGTAATATCACATTTCAGATGTCAAAAAACGTGATGCCTCTAATTATTTTTATTGTGACGTCACAATCGCGTGAAAAGATCACTCAAGGACAAAACGTGAGATAAATCAGTGAAGGATGGGTGAAATCCTCATCAATTAGATAAAAGTGTTGCTGATAATATAGGTATGATATATACAACATACAGTGGATTACTCTATTTTCGAGGAAGCTTAATTTAGTTACTGTTATTTAAGCAGTTTAATTGCGAAAATTTGACTGGCCAAAAGGTACAAAGTATTCATTGTAAGATGAATTTGAATGTCTTTCTTTCGACTTGTTTGAATTTGCGATTGATCATCTTGAGAGAAAATGCGTAAAATATTTCTCGCGAAAGATTTAAAGAATTCGAGGAATTTTAATTCTTATCTTATATGGTTATTTCTCTATTTTCCATGCACGTTTATAATTGTTGCATACATCGTCTTATAATCACTAAGTTGATAACTAAAATCTCATTTCCTACCTCTTTCAGTAAACGGCAACCTTGTAGATGACCTCAGACAGTGCCCTACTTTCTTGCCGAGGACACAATTGGTGAAGTCGTACAGCGACGTGTGCCTCTACCTCATTACGGGAAAATATTCCTGGAACGGTGCCAACTCCAACTGCCACCGCCATGGAGGTCATCTGGTGCAGATTAAGGACCAAGACAAACAGGACTTCCTCTACAACACACTGAAGTCCATGCACTGGGGAGACTGGGGTGTGTGGATAGGGGCAACTGACCATGACAGTGAGGGAACATGGAAGTGGACAGATGGTAAGTGAAATCAGCATTATTCATAATTCAATCAGTCTTCTGATGATTATATGTTGGTACAGAGCTGAAGATACATTAGATGATTTTGCATTTAGAGTAATAAAGGGCGAGATTTATAAACGGAAGTGATGACATAAAAAATATTTAGATACCCACCTGGTAGCTATATGAAATGTCTTTTTACTTTAGCAAAGACACTGAATGTTTGTTTAGCAAATTCCCTCGTCTGCATGGCAACGTCAGTGACGTGTCAATACCGTCGACTTAATTGACATTTTTGTGCCACTAACGTAGTTCACTATTCAAATTGTCCTAAATAAATTGTTGATCGTCACTTTATGAACCACCTAATGCTGTCTGTGTTTCTGCATTCCATTAACTGCTTCCACTGGTGGCTTGTATTTGATACAGGTACCAAACTGTCCTACGGTCACTGGCATCCAGGTGAGGGACCGACTCACGGATTCCTCTTCTCTAAGGCAGTGTACGAGGACTGCGCCCTACTACGACTAAATGACAATGGAAGATGGCACGACTATGATTGTGGAACTGCTCTGTATCATCACACATCCATTTGCGAATACCGTAAGTATCATGTGTTGGTAGTAAAAAAATGCCTTATTACTGTTTTCGTTGGTGTGTTAATGATACTTTGGGTAAAGTCTTGCATGCCATTCTAATATTGAAAGAGCTACTCTAATTTTGATTTGAAGTATGTCCCTGTGCTGGTTTTAGACTCCCTGCATTATGACATTTCCTTACAGTAACGCACTTGATATTTGACAATAACCTTATAATTTGAATAGAAATTCTCCTTGTTTTTTGCAAGTTTTAATGGCTTTTATGAATATGAACGTTACACGAAGAAAGAAATGTTTGCTATAATTATCTGTATTTCTATTGCAGAAAAGTTGGCGACCACAACAGCACCTATGCCTACAACAGGAACGACTATACCTACCACCAAAACAACTATGCCAACAACCATGGCAACCATGCCAACTACAACAAAAACTATGCCAACTACCACAACAACCATGCCGACTACAACTACCATGCCGACCACAACAACCACCATGCCAACTACCACAACAACAACCATGCCAACTACCACAACAACAACTATGCCGACCACAACAACCACCTTGCCAACTACCACAACAACCATGCCAACCACAACAACAACCATGCCAACTACCACAACAACAACCATTCCAACTACCACAACAACAACCATGCCAACTACCACAACAACAACCATTCCAACTACCACAACAACAACTATGCTGACCACAACAACAACCATGCCAACTACCACAACAACAATGCCGAGCACAACAACAACAATGCCGACTACTACAACTACTATGCCAACTACCACAACAACAATGCCGACTACTACAACCATGCCAACTACCACAACGACAACTATGTCAACCACACCAATTGTTGCTTCTTCATCGACAACTATGAAGACAACAAAGACAACGCACGGTAATTTTAATCTTTTAAATTCGCATGTTGCTTTTAAAGGATACAGGCTAAAAGAGTTCAACATGAACGAAATGTAACTGAATAATAATTTCATTTAAAACTCGAGGATGCATCCTAAATGTCCAAAACAAAGAACATTTCAATTATTCTCAAAATACATGACTTATCACATAGAATCACTTTTAATGGAGTTAATGCTTCCAATTTTTATTTTTATTTAGTTCGTTATGTTGGATATACTTAAATTTATATAGATCAACACAATACAGATCTTGCTATGTAAACTACACGCAGGACAAGGAACACACTTTGAGAATATCCAAGTTATGTTTAACTAAACCGAGCAAGCATACTTAATGTCTAGAATAATGTCACTGTGTATATATTACGTATATGTATTTCAACAGCTAAGAAAAGGAAGGCAACATCGGACAATATAGCGGATGCACTAGTGAACAGACACGACACAGCCAGCAGTGGTAGTACAGGTATGTTTGTAATTTTAAAAGTTCAATAGTAAGGAATAAAGCAACTATCTAAAATTTTGTTTTTGAAGAATGCCAAACAAAGTACACATTTAACTGTACCATTTCGACCATCAAAGACTCTAAGTGATAGGTGAGGTCAAAAGAATGGTAATGATAGTCTAAAGCGTACGACACATATCTAGCAGCGATACAGCGAATGAAGAAAAGTACCTATGAAACCCTGAATAGGAATGCTAGGTAGGCATTTGTAGAATATTTCCTTTGACTATGTTTTGTTTGTTTATTATTTTGTGTAGGAACATACATTGCCATTGGAGCCGGCAGCTGTGGAGTTGTAGTTCTAGTGGCGGTCATTTTAGCACTTGTACTAAGGTAAATACCATCACAGAAATATATGTGGCACAGAAATTTGAGTACTGGACATAACCATTTGAAAGGTTAATTTCATTTTATTTCCGAAAAATGTAGCCGAACCTGCAAATGTGAGCACCTCCATTAAGAGAGCACCTGTGAGGCCAATTTTAATTATCGCTATGGAAGAGGTTTTAATGTGAACCTGTATAAAGTGCAAGGCCGCCTTCATTAAAATACCAATTTTTGGACTTCCTAAGTGTGGTATCTTAATACAGGTTAAAGTACTTTGGAATCATAAAATTCCTATATAGTCACATAATACATTGACATGGGCACAAACAACCTTTAATCATCTATATTATTCATTATAAATGAAAAGAGTAATTAATAATGTTTTCAGTAAATGTCTTTCGTAATTATATAATTCAATAATGAATTTAAATTTGTTTGTTATTTAGACGACGTAGACGCCAATCAGTTGCAGAATCAAGCGAAAGGACAACCAACACCCGTGAAAATCCAATTTACGACATAATGTATGGAAATGGATCTGTTCCTGAAAATAGCTTCGCATAGGTTTTACACAGTCGAATTGGATTATCGGAGTTGGCTGATATGTAATATGTGAAATTTGAAAGGATCTGACTTTGCATCGATATGACAATCATTTGTGGGTCCATTGTTACAAGAAAAAAGTCAAACGACCTAGCGAATAATATGAAATGCTTACATCTAATGGATATTCATTGTGATATTAAGTGGTAATCGCGAAGGTCAGTAATGATTTAAAGCCGTTTTTCAATTTTGAGTATTCTTCCTTACTAGCTTAGAGTTATTTCCCTTGTCAAGGTATTACTTTCTCATTTCAATGCTGCACATTATAATTCCTTATTAGCAACTTTAGTGAAGAGTATGCATGGCAACGTAAAGGTCCTCAGGTCGAACCATACATTTTTCCTCTATTCTTTTTTTATTTATTAGTCTTTTTTTTTTTAAATTGGAAAAAAACTACGTTAGAAGCGCTAATTTCAAAATTTTAATTAAGCCGCTACAGAAAGTCAAATTAAGTACAATATTTTACTGCACCATATGGTATTGTCATTTTGTCCCTTTGGGACTCATCAGTATTACAGGTCAACAGATTGATAATAATGTCTCTAGTGTAAATAGTGATAATGACAGTAATATATTCAACTTGCTAGCGCCCTTTACCTTCAGAAATACTCGTATGATTTTCCTCTGGGGTGTTATCATCAGCTGATATCAATGTACCAGGCAGATTGCCACGCATTTCAGCATAAAATGTACCAGATGAACTTGAACTTGCATCATTTTATCTTTATACCGTTATCGATATCTTATAAACGATGTGTAAACACGGGAGTGAGTGAGAAAGACGGTCGAATGGAAGGATTTTAATCATAACACACTGTATATTGATAGTTAACTTATGTTGCCTGTGATACCTGTTACACGCTGTACATAATCTTTATTGTATGCTTTTTATTATACGTTTTTTTAATAAAATACGAAAATTATATTTTGATATATTGATGATTTTGTTATATTTTGCAATTTTCCTGTTTTATCAAACTAGGGTCACTCTATTGGATATTAGATGACGCACATTTACCTTCATCCCATTGGTTGGATCATAATCACGTGGAGGTCGGTAATTTGTGATATTGACTCGGTGTTACTGTTTTAAAGCAGGTCAATATTCACTTATGACGTCATTTCAATTGTAACGTTACAATGCCCTCTCCCAAATGCAGTATTATCCACCTGACCATTTTCATACATGCTATATTGTTTAAAGATATAAGAGATATATATCATCTAATATAACGATTAAAAACAATGTTTTCGATGAAAATATGGTTAAATGGACATGAAAAGGTGCTATTTACCTCGACTTCGTCTCGGTCAATATCACTTTCTCAGGTCCATATAACTACATATTTACCTAAACAAAAGTATATAGTTGATCATTTTTTATATTTGGTGATTATTCACATGGACATCAGAAATGAGTCAATACAAAATATTTAGATTTAAGTGATTTTTTATAGGGTATTAATTTAGACATCACAATCTCGTAGACGACGATTTCAGTATTAACGTCACATATTGTTCATCTCTTATTGATTAAGTCTAGTTACAGTGAATACATCTATTTAAATTGACTTATATTCTCAATGGAATTTAGCTGCATATAATATATAGAGTTTAAAACATAAAAATAGTAATACCAGTTTGTTGACAAATGGACAAGACAGTTTTCTGAGATTATCAAATTTTAACACTTTTAACACAAAAAAAGGGAAGTTAAGTGTCTAAAAGCAATCTCAGAAAATATATACAGTGACTGTTTCACTACAATAATGATAGAGATATATAGAGACTGCTGCCAACCACTTACAACAACAATGATACAAATATACACATAGAGAACTTAATAAGTAAACTAGAATATTTACTTGGGCTATGAAAATCAAGTTCTCGATTTTGCATATTATGTGCTGGGAACCATTTCCCCCCGTATATCAGGCGCTGTGTAGAACAGAATGTATTCATTTTCCAGGTCTAAGTTGGGACCTAAATGTAAGGTAGTATTGCCGGTTCATTAAGGTATGACACAAGTATCATGTTTGTGTTTGGAATCCGCTGCATCAATGCATTGTAACCTGGGGAAGGGCAAAACTGCCTCAATCTTCTGCTATATGAATACAACTGATCCTAATTAGACGAAGAGTCGACGAGATGACTATTACGCAGTAACATGGGGTAAGTGTTGCTTGTTTCAACATCTGGGGTCACAACATCGACATCAAGCATTCGTGTTTCCACGCATGAACATATTAAGTCAATTTAGCGAAATGGAATTATTTTCCCGATATACAAGGAGACCTATACAAGGGTGAAGAGATAAAACTGCATTTTGGAAAAAGGGATACTTTGAAGAAGTACGTTTGATAATTTTTTTCTCTATTTTGGATGCATTATTGCATATCAATGAACTTGTTTCAAATGCAGAAAGTTGTTTTATATCCAATTTTAAACTCATGTTCAGCTAAGTAAGATGTAGATAGGTAGTGCATCACTGTTAGGACACAAAAATGATACCTGATATCAGTTTGATAAAATGAACTGGATATCAGTTTACTTAAGTACTATAACGGATGTCACTACCGTATTGTGGTAAGGTGTGTGTTTGTGTGTGTACTATACGATACAAACCGTCGTTCTTCGATATGGCTCTGGTATATCGCTCAGAAAGTGACACAGATTTAAGACAAGGGGGATGTCGGCTGCTCTACATTTTCATCCTCATCGTTTCTTTATCAGGTATTTTATAAAACACTCTATCAGGATTCTAAAATATCAATATTATATTGATGCACGTATTAGATAAAAAATGAAATTCCCTTATTCCTGTGCGTGAATTGAAGAACTGTCAATTGGCACAAAAAGGCGTATGAGAAATTTCCATCTAACACGAAATTTCACTTGCGTGACGTCACAATCGGATAACAATAGCATGACGTCACAAACTTATGCCGACATGCAGAAATCGCGACGCCTTTTTGTGGTTTCTGAGCTAATTCTGCTGATTGGAATGAAAGAAAACATATTCGTTCATGTCTAGGAATGTAGGATAGGGTAAATTCCACCCTCGGGATTTTCAAATTGGTGGAATACCTTCAACAAGCCCATGGTTTTACCAAATTTGAGACCACATCGGTCGAAATTTTTCTAACCTTCAACCCTGATCATTGAAGAGTCTAATACTTATTGTGTTTTTCTTCCCTTTGATTCTTATTATTTATGCTGTCCGTACTTTATCTGTATTATGCTTATATTTGAAATATTTATATGAAAAGTAAGGTTCAATCGCAAACTACACCATCATAAATGCCGTTTATGCATGTACAGCGACATTTAAATACACTTACCACCCCTTTGCTATGAATAAATATTAGCAAGAACTATAACATGTGAGTGTTTTCCAATTTGAAACCTCTTTGGTTTTCAGTTATTCTGTTATTGTGATCGGGAACCAATATTGGCATGTCGTCAAATTTAGATTATTATGTTCCTCCAAAGATGGCTATTCCTTCATTTTGAACAACAGTTTGTTTAAAATGTATCATGGACCAAAAACGAAACAACTTACAAAGTAAATAAGATAAAGAAAGAAACCAAACAAAGTTCCCCTTGTTGTTTTGAACCTGAATATTAGGAAGGGCATGCATCTTTTAAACGATAATGATGATATGCAACACGGTTCCATTCAAACTTTTCACCAAGACGCGCCTCCGTCTATAATGGGATATGGTTTAACGGAACTGAGTTACATACCCACACAAATGTTATACAGAGCATTTAAGTTTTTGATCTGATCTATTTTATAAGAACGCTAACTACTTAATTGTATTATCGACATTTCTTTGCCCAATGAAAGGAATCGCCTCATGGATATCAATTGCATTTTTCCTCTAGCGAACCATCATTGCACCTACATTTATGACTCCCCCCACGTTAGTTATAAACTGGTATAATTGTCATCATTATCATTTATTGTAATTTGCCGTTATAAGGAAAACATCCCCCTTAACTTAGGGCAAACAGGCCTATTGTATCCCACTATCTTAAAGGACTTTGAATAAACCATCATTGATCTACTGCTCCCCTCGCAACCATTGGGAACTCTATTCATTCTCTCTTACATTCTCTAACTTTCCGGCGGTGACTCCCTAGGTACCCGTCTTCATATGACACTGGCGGTTGCGAGGAAGTTGATCCCCTTAACAGCAAGCTTTCGGAAAATATATGATGTATTGCCAAACAAAACGTGAAGTGTCAAATATTTGTAAAATTGTGATGTATGCTTTCAGTGGTCGTAGGAGTACCGGATGATCCGTTTCAATGTAGAGAACACTCAAAAGGATCGACCTTGTCCAGATCTTACAACGGTGTCTGCATTACTTTTGTCAGCGCCAGGAAATCGTGGGATGATGCGAACCGGGATTGTAGAAACCAAGGAGGACTACTAGTCAAAATCACAGACCAGCACATGCAGGATTTTGTATTTGGAGTGTTAACGTCTGAGCACTGGAGTGACACGGGGATTTGGATTGGTGCCACCGACCATGATAGCGAAGGACGGTGGATGTGGAGTGATGGTAATGATGTTTTCATTCCATATCGTAACCTCTATAACTGTAAACATACGTATTTAGCGGTTGTCTTATTTTAATGGTTTTCTCGTTTAAATGATTGCGCAATATTAGGATTTCGCCAATTAGAAATTCATGTATATTGTTTGTTTTGAATATTGTATTAGTACACCAAATCACTAATCGTTAAAATTCGATAATGTACGAAAATTTGAGCACGCTAGAATAAGTATGCTTGCATCATTTAGAAAGAAATAAAAATGTTTACGTGATGAAAAGAACTTTCTTGTTTGATGTCTGTCTATTAAATGGAACATATAGGAATAAGGAAGATGCAAATGAAATGTTTCATTAAACGATCAAAGTTCATAGTTTTACTTACACTCATCCTCCGATTATCTTTTTTTTTTTAAATTAACAAGCACGACTTTATATTTTGAAATTCATAAACGGAGAGGTTTTACGTACCTTTACTTTTGTTTTATTTCCAACATTTTTGCCCTTAGCATCACCGATGAGTCCTGGAAGTATGATGCAATGTGTAGTTCATTTTCTACTTTTCGTGTCTATTACCTAATTTAAAGGTACAAACAGCTGTGTGTATGTTACGTTTATCTGTGTTAAATAATGGATATTCTTGATGTAAGTGTCGCATTCACCTGTCCTGCCCATGTGTTTTCCCACGTCCTATTGTTATCTCTACGTATCGAGTTTTAGCTCCTCTTTTGACGAAAAAGTATCTCCGACTTAACTTAACAGATACCAATATTACGTATTCAAACTGGCACCCAGGCGAGGGACCGGGACACGGCTTCCTGTTCTCCACGGCTGGCCTGGAGGACTGTGCCATGATTCGTGTTGATGACAATGGGCGTTGGCATGACTACAGCTGTGGAACGTCCCTGTTCCATCATTCCTATATGTGTCAATACGGTATGTGCTTTAGAGATTTACCCAGACACTGTCAATCAAAATACTGCGTTTTATAAAGATATATCGAGATACCTCGTTTTATAACGTTCGACCCCTATAGCTTTACTCCTATGTATGTAACAACTATGTCCTTAATTATAAATCCCCTGACATCAACACTCCTATCGTAAATACCGTGTTTTGTAAATATTTACCTTGTTGACACCAATCCTATATAAGTTAATACCTAGTCGTAGGAAGACTTACCCCGATACCACCACACCAATGTATGTTAATACAATGTCCTAAACAGATTTATCCATGAGGTGACAATTATATTGCAAAACTATTTTGTGAACCGTTTATTTGATCAATATTGTGTCACCACGGGAAAATATTTCATTTGTGTTTTTAGTTTATGATATTAACTCAAAACATATGCTGTGTAATACAAAACAATATTATAGATAATCAATGATACAGACTGCTGATTTGTATTTCATCGCATGTCAAGTTTAATTTTATATACGTTCATTAGATATGTTACTCAAAAATTCTGTAAGCGTTACATATTTTAGGGCAATCAAATCTTAACTGATTATCGGATTTTAAGTGTTTAAACTTTATATTTGGCTGACAAATAGCTCTTCAATCGTGTATTAATGCACAAGGTCAACTTTTGCTTTGTCAACTGATAAATTAATAAGTTTGCGGTCGAGTAAGTGTCCAATTCTTTTCTTTCTTTCTTTAAGAACCCTGTTCCACATTGCATCCCAACGCGTCCCACGTACAATTCTCCAGAAATTCCTGTCTCAGTTTTGTCAAAGATGGCAAGTCTTGGATTGACGCTAACGTTGAGTGTATCGGTCAAGGTGGAGAGTTGCTACAGATACACAATCAACCAGAACAGGACTTTATTTACGAGCGTCTGAGGTCCCTACATTGGAGTGACTCGGGAGCGTGGATAGGGGCTACAGACCGTAGAAGTGAGGGACACTGGAAATGGAGTGACGGTAACTATAGTTACAGCTCGTAAAAACGTACTTATATATTCCGGATTATGCCCCAGACAAAATCACACGACCATGCTTTAAAAAAAAGATTCCTGTTCCAGGAATTTAGAAGAACTTGGCGTTATTATGTTAATCAATCAAACACTACTGCGCAGATTTATATACATGTACTATGTTTCATTTTCCTACGCATGGATCTCTAAGGAAGGATACTACACTAAATAGATATTCTTGTGGTGCAAACGTATGAGTGAACTAGATGTTGAAATACGTTAAATTGGCTACTATGCATTGTAAATACACCACCACCACCACCATTTACGTAATATGTAATACCATCTATTTAATCTCTACCCAGAGTTGTCGTTCCTTACACTCACTTGCACAAACTCTTCCCAGAGTTGTCGTTCCTTACACTCACTTGCACAATCTCTATCCAGAGTTGTCGTTCCTTACACTCACTTGCTTAATCTCTATCCAGAGTTGTCGTTCCTTACACTCACTTGCATAATCTCTATCCAGAGTTGTCGTTCCTTAAACTCCCTTGCACAATCTCTACCCAGAGGTGTCGTTCCTTACACTCACTTGCACAATCTCTACCCAGAGTTGTCGTTCCTTCCATTTACTTGCACAATCTCTACCCAGAGTTGTCGTTCCTAACACTCACTTGCACAATCTCTACCCAGAGTTGTCGTTC
Organism: Mizuhopecten yessoensis; assembly: GCF_002113885.1. Classification (NCBI taxonomy): domain Eukaryota; kingdom Metazoa; phylum Mollusca; class Bivalvia; order Pectinida; family Pectinidae; genus Mizuhopecten; species Mizuhopecten yessoensis. The sequence continues at coordinate 523,128 of NW_018408751.1, read as the reverse complement.
CTTACACTCAATTGCGCAGTCTCTACCCAGAGTTGCCGTTCCTTACACTCACTTGCAGTCTCTACCGAGAGTTGCCGCTCCTTACACTCACTTGCATAATCTCTACCCAGAGTTGCCGTTCCTTACACTCACTTTCGCAGTCTCTACCCAGAGTTGCCGTTCCTTACACTCACTTGCACAATCTCTATCCAGAGTTGTCGTTCCTTACACTCACTTGCTTAATCTCCATCCAGAGTTGTCGTTCCTTACACTCACTTGCGCAGTCTCTACCCAGAGTTGCCGTTCCTTACACTCACTTGCAGTCTCTACCCAGAGTTGCCGTTCCTTACACTCGCTAACATGTAAGTGAGTGTAAGTTGCAGTACCAACCAATGGGTTGATATTGCTATACATCTTACATCTTCATTCTGCAATTAAAATGTTTATTTGGTGCGGAGGAAATATATTATTTAAATTAACTTAATTATGTTCCAGACTCGCCTTTAAAGTATGACCACTGGAAGCCTGGAGAGGGACCATCTCACAACGCCACAAACGAGAACTGTGCCATGATTAACGCAGATGATGGGATGTGGTATGACTACGATTGTGGAGCCGTCATCTATAACCAGGCTTACATATGTCAATATCGCCAGTGATTAGTGTTGAGATGGAACATAGTTATCTCCCTTTAATCCTTATTTTCAATACTGATAGTAATTAGTATGAAATTAAATGGTCTAGTCAGGAGTGTGTTTTACTATTGTTGTATCAGTTAGATCTAAATACATAATGGTAATACGAAGTAAACAATTTTTGTCAATATTTTGCTCGAAAGTTTTTCTTATGTTGACGGAGATTAGCAGAGGGTTTTGTAGAATGTTTGATGATCTTGTTTAATAAATTTATATTAACAAAGTATTGGCGTGTTCGATATTTTGTATCATATTATTAATATATATATTTAAAGACATGCATTTTTATAAAGTCATGTCTTCTTTAGTAAAATAAATTATTTTGCAGTGATAAGGTAGCAGTATAAAGTAGAAATGGCCCGACTCTGATAAACAAGGCACATGTCGAGGAAATGTAAACACAGCGGATTTTCCCTACACAATACATGTATACATGTATATTTATTTGTAAACTGCATTACATTTACAATACATATAAAGTGCTGAGAGGTGTATAAACCTCTTTTTTCTATGTATTTCACTTGTGTGAAAACCATGGTTAACCACATCAAAATTACCAAAAAAGGTCAAAAATTGCTATTTTTGACCCAAAATTTAATCCCCGCAACTAGTAATTGTTTTCCTGAGTTCTGTCTGAAATTAAAGATTACCTACTTGGTTGCAGAATTATCTTGGTGCCAGTAAAGTTGTCAAACTTGATTTTTTGCAATTTTGCGTCGTGTGCTGTTGTCAAAAGTTTACCTCCTGTATAACTAGCTTTTCACCCTTTCGAATTATGGCCAAAATTTTGATCTCGAACCAAAAACTTTTTTTCTTTTTTTACAAATGTGAAGCTCACATAGCCCACTTCATCATGCTTATACCAATTTTAGTACAGTTTTATTTTTATATTATTTTTACATATCATTATACAGGGGTTGGCCATTTAACAAATATATCACCTATGTCCACAGTTAACCCTCTTCTGTAGACTGCTACCTAAGACATACAAACAGTCGTTACACATTTTCATGTTAACATCCGCATCGGGAGATTGTATGACTGTGTTAGCTGGACTTACTAGAACAAAGTATCTACTGCTTTGGTTTAGTTGAAAAGCCATTATAGAATCAGTTACAATGTTCCATTGGAGCTTTGCAGCTGACTCGGGCACATACACCGTAATCATACAGAAGACAAACTTTAACGCTGGATGTGTTGTTACTTTAAGAGACAAAATGGAGATAGCAGTTTGTTTGTATTGGGTTTAACGTCCTTGCAACAGACAGGGTCATATGCGGACAGGTTTCTAGGGAGACACCGCCTGAAACAGAAAGTAGATAGAAAAGAAGAAGACAGGAAAAATAGGAAACGAAAAGTGTTGCAATGGGGGCAGCAGATCAACTTTTGTCTCTTTTATGTTTCCTTCGAAGAAGACATGGGTTAAAACCCGATTCTGAAGGAGGTCCTCATTGGTCTCGATTTACGATACACATGAAGTGAGAAACAATCTTGATTGCTTCAATGAACCCTTACTAGAAGACAGAGAAGAGGCCACCAACGTTTCGGAGGAAACAGTTCAGGTAGTATAACATCACATGCATCACTACATGGCTTGTAACCTGTTATCGACCTAAAGCCAACACTTGAATTATTGACGTTTCAACCACCCAAGAAAAATATCTTGCATCTTTACATGCCTTTTATCACATTACAATGATTTCTGTCAATGTTATTCTTCATGGGTATTTTCACAAATTCACCTGCAGGTTGATAGCACTAAACCAAAAAATGCAAGGCAACGGTCACCGAAACACACACACTTCAGAGTTCTTTCGAATTAAACTACAAACGTCATCACAATAAAACTAAAATAAATGTCAAGAAATGATACAACGAAAGCTACGAGAAATAGCAATATAAAAGTTACCAGACCTGGTGATTGTGTATTGTATATAACTAAAAAATCATTTGGATTTTTAGTGATCATCTGACAAAAGGAATTCCTATCTTGAGTCAAATGATATGAAACTAATACTTAATCACCATGCATAGTATGCGCTATCAAGCACCTGGAGGGTTAAATACAAAATCATCCTATCACATTGGGAATATTAATCAATTGAAGGTAATTATTGCCTTAGGTTTTATTATATGATTATATTTATGAGGTTTAAAGTCATCGCTCGCAAAGTCAGGGTCTAATGTAGACGGATGCCTATTGGGAAACAGCCGAAGAAAGGAGGTGAGAGAGAAAAGAAATGACAACATAGTGTTTCAAAAGGGAGAGTTGATCTATTTCGATTTCTCTTCTGTTCCCTTAGAAAAAAACATCAAAGCAAACACTTGATTATGACGAGGTACCCACATTAGTCGCCTCTTACAATCATACAGTAGGAAACAGAAGGACTTTACTTTCACATTCCCCGAACAAGAACAGGTTGATTTGTATGTAAACATGTTTTAAGCATCACAAGTTTTGAACATCCAGATCAAGATTATTTATTACTTAAATACACAATTTCAAATGAATATATTTCAGTTTCATATTTTCGTATGGTTACGACAATATGTCTATATAAAGTTAAACACAAAGAACGTTTACTGATTGAGTATGCTCGTTTATTCGTTAATGTCACAAGGTACATTTTCACGACTTAATAATGACGTCGAGTAGATGGGAATAAGGGATCATATAGTAGGTACAATCAGCATAACACAACTCTATATACATTATATTAAATTGTTTCTGCAGTGAATGCCACGATAAACATTTTATAATCAGTTATATTAAACATGTGTCTATAAACGTTATTTTTTATAAATGATAAACTGTAAGATAACACTAGCATGTCCTCGTGGCGTGATGTTTGCGTTATTGCTGATACTGTCTGAATATTACTCCCAGGCAGTACTCATTTAAACTCAAATATGCTAAAGACAGTAGCTGTGCATGTCCTATTGTTGGTTTTAGGAATAGTAACAGGTAAGTAACGTCGGTTGGTCGGGTGGCGTAATGGATAGCGCCCTTGCCCTTAACCAGGGTGACCAGGGTTCGATTTCCTGGGTTTTAGGAATAGTGACAGGTAAGTAACGTCGGTTGGTCGGGTGGCTAAATGGATACCTCCCCTGCCCTTCACCAGGATGGCCAGGGTTCGATGCCCTGGGTTTTAGGAATAGTAACAGGTAAGTAACGTCGGTTGGTCGGGTGGCTAAATGGATACCTCCCCTGCCCTTCACCAAGACGGCCAGGATTCGATGCCATGATCGGACGTAAAAAGTTATGGGGTTACCCGCCCGATCGGCGACCACATGGGTTTCTCCGGGTTCTCAGGTTTCCTCCCATATTAAGACTCAAGAATCATTGAGAAAAAATATATGACGTGTTTCATAATTGTTGTAAAATTTAAAAAAGAAAAAAAAGAAAAAAGGTATATAACGTCGGTATAACAGTATTATAGAAAGGAATATGATATCTAAGCAATTGGCTTACCTTTTTAATATTTTTATTATGAACATTTTTTCATCACAACATATCAAGATGCTAAGGATGTTTCGAACCAATAACTCGTTCGATAGAAAACGTTTCCGGATCCTGTACTGTTTATATATTAACATGAACTTTTATTACTTAATTTCAGTTTTCACTGTACAGGTTTTTATTGTAAAAGCAAATATTTTTATGCATATAAGTTGATAACAGATAATAATATCTCACCTATCTTATTTCTGACCATACTAATTTACATGTTACAAAGTCGACGGAAACTCATCTGATTATTATTCAGTCTGATCAGTGTATCATTTATTTTTATTTTTATTTATTACCTTATTCAGTAAATAGTAGCCTTGTGGATGACCTAGTAGATTGCCCGTCTCCTTTGCCACGGACACAATTCGTGAAGTCGTATAACGATGTATGTCTTAACCTCATCACGGCAAAATATTCCTGGAACGGTGCCAACTCCAACTGCCAGCGCCATGAAGGTCGTCTGGTGCAGATTCAGAACCAAGACAAACAGGAATTTATCTACAACACACTGAAGTCCATGCACTGGGAAGACTGGGGTGTGTGGATAGGGGCAACTGACCATGACACTGAGGGTACATGGAAGTGGACAGATGGTACAAAATATAGATATTCTAAGCATTTAACCGTACGGAAGTTAATTCTATCATTACAAATTGCTGGAAGATCTAAATCTAGGAAAGAATTTTGTAAACGGGATGCATGTTTTTAAAGATTATATTTTGGTAGTCAAATTAATGGAGATGCATGATAATACACTTCCGTTAAACTGTAAATAAACATTCTAGTAGCCGTCCTTTATTTTTTTGGAATATTTTTATTTTAAATCTTTTCTAACACTGTTTTCCCTATATTAATTTTATCAAATCGTTCTTTAGGCATTGCTGATCAAGTATTTGTTTGTGAAACAAATAAATGTGGTTTATGTACACGATATAAACTGCTGCCACTAATGGTATGTATATGATACAGGTACCAAACTATCCTTTGGAAACTGGCATCCAGGTGAAGGAGCGGCCCATGGATTTCTTTTCACGAAGGCAGGTTACGAGGACTGCGCCCTACTACGACTGAATGACAATGGAAGATGGCACGACTATGATTGTGGGACTACTCTGTATCAACACACATCTATATGTGAATACCGTATGTACCAAATGTGGATCTGGACGTAGCGAAACACATGATACAAAAGGAGCTTTTTAGTGCAGGCCTCCATCTTGTACATGTCTTCATATGTATTATGCGAATGAAACAAAATCTTTTCTGATTTCCATATAACATTTTTTTTAGATTAAAGCTCTTCCTTAAAGAAATAGGTAACACCTTTCAATTTCAAGAAATATTTTAAGAGTAGAAACTATGTCTCTTTAAATCATTGTTTACCTTGCTGATCTCTGCTGTAACTTTGTCATTGTATCAGATAAATCGTCTTGATCATAAGGCCCATCAATATAGAATTGAATAATCGATGGAATAAATTATGAAGGCTATGACATTTATAACTTCATCGTATTTCAGAAAAGATTTATCGACCTTTAACGGCAATAACAACAATCTTGCCAACCATACCAACAACAACGCCGACAACAACAACAACGCCGACAACAACAACAACGCCGACAACAACAACAACGCCGACAACAACAACTACGCCGACAACAACAACAACACCGCCGACAACAACAACAACTATGTCGACAACAACAACGGGTACGTCCAATCCCCTATGAACATTCAATATATTATATATAGTGTTACCGCATTATTTATAGTGTTACGCAACTACGACAATCTCTGGACGCGAAACTTGAGGTCTTATAAAGATTTACTGCCAGTACGATCACCAAATGCATAACACATGTTATCAACATTTGAATTAAATAAATCTTTTCTTTTCTTTTAGGATACAACTTATATATATTTAAATTGATCACTGTTTATCATATTGCTAAAGGTCTTATAAAGATTGATTTCAAATAGGTCTCATAAAGATGTACTCAAGAAATCAAAGGTCTGGATGGTAGCACACAGTTATTGTAAAACTTTAAAAACATCGAAGAAAGAATGAACTCCTTTACCATCATACTTCATATATAGTACACTGCTACACATCATAGGGAGACCAACCATTGAACAAACTCAAACCATTATATTATACGTCACAGGGCCACACTTGAAAACTGTACTACCAAGTTTAGGTATATATACAGAGAAAGGCTATTAAACGAACTTAAGATATGTTGACAGTGTTTTGTTGAGGTTATTCCTATAACATTCTCCTTGTCAAACCGCAACCATTTATATTTTCTTTTTCTTTAGACAATTGCTCATCTTATAATTCACTTGCCTCCCTCGTGAAATTTTACGGAAATAACTGTATAAGGTTTGTGAAAGATGCGAAGTCCTGGAGTGACGCTAACGCTGAGTGTGTCAGTCAAGGTGGACATTTGCTACATATCCACAGTCAGATGGAGCAGGACTTCATCTTTGAGAGCTTAAAATCTTTACACTGGAGTGACTCGGGAGCGTGGATAGGGGCTACTGACACAGGTAGTGAGGGACACTGGCAATGGACTGATGGTAATCATAAAGGATTTTCCCAAATTATAACTCATACTCCGAAATACTTTTGTTAAGTACCAGACCCTGTTTTTATCGTTGTTTACTTTTTATTTTTGCTATGATAGTACCTGAAACTGACCACGGCTTGAATTTTGCATTTTTTTCGCTTCAACTGAACATTTCCTTGTCAGCATTTTAACATTTTATGATGATCTTTGGAATTTGAATGAATGAAACTATTTCTTTATTCTGAATTGATTCCTACAGTCCGAAACAAAATACATAATTCTCGCACTTTCAATTTTTTAACCACGTAAGCATAAAACTAGATTTTGTGTTTGAAATACGTCTTCTGATACTATTTAAACTTAAAAGTTAATCATCTCTAGTATAAAAATGATGCATAACTATGTTTCATAGGGATTAATTATAGGAATGATTTAACTGTTGACACATTACAAAGAGTGATTCGATTTGGGTACTGATCCGATTTGTGTCCTGATTCAATTTGGTTCCTGCCTCCTCGCAAAACTTTTGTTAAGGTCCCTGTGTCATTACTAGAAAACCATGCAAAGAAGATTTTTCCTCGCACAACTGTCGCTTTGGTGAATCATTTCAAAAAGAAATTTATACTTTGCATAACTTTTATGAAACGAAATATTGTTGAGATGATTTTAAGAAAAAAGGAATTTACATCAGCTTTGTCAGTATAAAAAAAATATGATGCCAGGCCAGGATGCAAACCCCGGACCTTCCGTCATTCGACCATTTGGCTATGTCTCTTATCCACTACACTTTTTTTGTCAATGGTAATACAATGGCAAAGACACGCTACATTGACGTCCAAAGCGCAATGAAGGGGAGGTAACGGTGACCAACGAAAACCTACAGCTCGTTACTCGTCTTTCGCAAAATTATACAAACAAAAATTAAAAAAATCTGTGTAAAACCAATTCGATTTCTACCGGTTTGTCTTAAGGTTATCCATAATGGAAACACCAACTTATAGTTTCAGAGTGATTAATTTCTGATAGAACGTTCAATAATTTGTTTAACTTGAAAGAAAATATATGACGTTTCAGACTCGCCCGTTGAGTATAGTCACTGGAAGCCGGGAGAGGGACCATCTCACAAAGCCACGAACGAGAACTGTGCCATGATTAACGTGGATGATGGGATGTGGTATGACTACGATTGTGGAGCCGTCATCTATAACCAGGCTTACATATGTCAATATAGCCAGTGATTAGTGTTGAGATGTGACATAGTTATCTCTCTTTCATCCGTATGCTCAAAACTGACAGTAAATATTATGAAGTGAACTGGTCTAATCTGGGGGGTGTTTTACTATTACCCCCTCAGTAAGATCTACATACATAACATTAATAAGAAGTAAACCGTTTTGTCACTATTTTGCTTTTGACTCTCTCGAAAGGTTTTTTGAATTTGCGAGATTGGCAGTGGGTTAAATCAAATGGTGGATGAACTTATTAAATAAATTTATGCTGACCAATAATGGGATGTTCGACATTTTGTATATTTTAGATAGGTATTTAAAGACAAACAGTTTCATTAATCCGTGTCTACTTTAGTAAGATTTTATAAATCATTTTGCATTCATAAGACACAAGAAGGCACGTTACACATTTACAGGTTAACATTTGCAATTCATTAGCTGAACTTGCCAGAACCAACTATCCACTGATATTGTTTAGTTGAAATGCCATATTATAATCAGTCACAAAGTTTTACTGGAGCTTGGAAGCTGACTGTCCAAAAACAACCTCCGATTCTGCAGGAGGCTCACATAACCGATTCTGCAGGTCGCCAAAATGTGTCGCCACTTACGATACACATACTTTTGGATGCAGTAGGCCGTTCTTGAATTCTTCAATGACCCCTTAATAAAAGCCAAGGAAGAAAACACCAACGATTCGGAGGAAAGAGTGCCTTTATGGAGATAGGTAGTATACCATCACATGGACTTCATAGCTTGCTACCAGTAATTGTCATCCATACTATCTCTTAAATTACTGAATGTTCCCAAACATCTAATTCCAAAAAGTACTTTTTTCTATTTTTTTGTTGTTACATTTTTGGAATCTTTTCACCGCATGACAATTATTTCTTTCAATGATATTCATGATTCAGATTTTCATAAGACCACCTGTACTAAGCCAAACCAAGCAATCCAAAGGTCACCAAAGCACAAACACAATTTTGAATGACTATATTTAAGTTCTATATGTTCGTATTGTAACGACAATATGGTTGTGTTAAGTTGAAAACAAGGAACGACTTCCAAGCAATACTCAAATATGCCGAAGACAGTAGCTGTGAATCTCCTGTTGTTGGTTTTAGGAATAGTAACAGGTAAGTAATGTCGGGTGATCTGGTGACGCAATGGACAGCGCACTTGTCCTTCACCAAGACGGCCAGGGTTCGCTGCCCTGATCGGACGTAAAAGTTATGGAGGTCGTTTGATATTCCCGATAATGTCACACGGTTTATTTTAATATATAATAAAGGCGTCGAGTAGATGGCCGTAGAGGATACTATAGGAAGTAAAATCAATATTACATCACTCTATTGTAATTATATTCAATTGTTTCTGCTGTGAATGTGACATTTATATTTTAAAATCAGCTATATTTAACATGTACAAATAAACGTTATGATAACAACTTGTAAACTGCAAGATAACACTAGCATGTTCTCATGGCGTGATGTTTGCATTATTGATGATAATACCTGAGTATTTATCCAAGGCAGTACTCATTTATACTCAAATATACTGAAGACAGCAACGATGAATCTCCTGTTGTTGGTTTTAGGAATAGTAACAGGTAAGTAATGCCGGGTGATCTGGTGGCGTAATGGATAGTGCACTTGCTCTTTAACAAGATGACCAGGGTTCGATGCCCTGATCGGACGTGAAATGTTTTGGGGTACCCGCCCGATCTGCGACCACATGGGTTTTCTCTGGTTTCTCAGGTTTCCTCCAATATTAAGACTCATCCGCGCTAGCATCTGGGCCTATAGGATTCATTAAGCTAAGTTATATGACGTGTTTAATATTGTTGTAATTTTTTTTAAACATCTGAAAGATATAGTACAACCGTTTATATATCACAATGAAAATGAAAGATACCCATTAAGGACGCCTAGATATTTCAACATTCCAATATGTAGAACAGTAAGCTATTATAATAGCTATTTTCCAAGTACATTTAGGGTATTCAACTCATTTACTTCCAATTTTCATTTATCCAATGTAAACTCTCTATCACAGTTTAAAGCTCTACTCTTCAAAAATAATGAAACTGTCTCTGCTACAAAACAAACTTTGTCGAAATGATGGCATTCGAAATATGAATATAAGTATGTGCCAACTTAGAAATGAAGCAAGCAATTTGAACTCTGACCTTTTTCTTGACCTTTTAAGGGATTTTCCAATATGCACATGCAACCTTGGTGAGGAAACTGCGGAACATTATTTTTTGTATCTGTCCTCTATTCAACCATTCTAGATTGACACTTAGAAATTAGCTGATTAACAAAAATATAACCCATGACCATTTTAATATAAACACATTACTTCATAGATGTCATGAATGTGATGAAGAAATCAATGCATTTGTACTACAATGTATATCAGAGTATATTATCAACACTAAAATATCTGTTTAATCATAACTATACCTGGTACGGTGGGGACATGGAGACACACTATATGAATTGTTTATATGTTTGTTTGATGATTTCAATGACTGTACATATAACATACCAAAGATGTAAGGAGAAGGCTTATATAGGCTTTGCCTGATGCCCTATCCCTTTGCATATTGATTGACAATAAAATTTGTTGAAATGAAAAAAAAAATATTGCTATATTATAAATTGACTTACCTTTTTAATATGTTTACTATGAACAATTTTTCATAATAACACATCAAGATACAAAGGAAAAATAATTGTTTGGAACCAATAACTCGTTTGATAGAAAACAAATCCGGGTCCTGTACTGTTTATATATTAACATGAATTTTTATCACTTAATTTTCAGTTTTCACTTATCATTTTTTTTATTATAAGAGTAAAATATTTTTATGCATATCAGTTGATAACAGATAATAATATCTCACCTATCTTATTTCTGACCATATTATTTTACATGTTACAAAGTCGACGGAAACTCATCGGAATATTATTCAGTCTGATCATTCATTATCTTATTCAGTAAATAGTAGCCTTGTGGATGACCTAGAAGATTGCCCGCTCCCTTTGCCACGGACACAATACGTGAAGTCGTATAACGATGTATGTCTCTTCCTCATCACGGGAAAATATTCCTGGAACGGTGCCAACTCCAACTGCCGTCGCCATGGAGGTCGTCTGGTGCAGATTCAGGACCAAGACAAACAGGACTTCCTCTACAACACACTGAAGTCCATGCACTGGGGAGACTGGGGAGTGTGGATAGGGGCAACTGACCACGACAGTGAGGGAACATGGAAGTGGACAGATGGTACAATATATAGATATTCTAAGCATTTAACCGTGTTCTGATTTTTGTTTTTTTAATACCCCCTTAACTAGCTAGATGGTGTCATTTAGGTGGTAAAATATCACATGATGTTTTTTAACGTCAGACACAAAACAATGCATTCGACGTCACTCATATCGCTACGACATTGCCTTGACGTTGACATGAGTGATCATAACGTCATTATGTTTGTGACGTCATAACCATGGCTCTTTGAGATAGCTGAATAATACTTAGTAATGTCTGTTTGATTTCTGAAAATTTCAACATATATATATGCTTAATACGAGTTCTGAACTGCATTAAGTTAAAAATTACTGAAGAAATTCGTCCAGAATTCAATAATACTACAATGAACGATATTCTTTGTATTTGTTGACAGACATTTGTTACTCAAAATCATTTGTAACAATTATTTTTCGTTTCTTTTTTCTTTTCGTTGTTGTTGTTGTGGTTGTTGTTTTTGTTGTTGTTGTTGTTGTTGTTGTTGTTATTGTTATTGTTGTTGTATTTGTTGGTGTTGTCCTGCATGCTTTGTGATCGTATGTGTGTTTAAGTACGATATGATGTTTGTATGTGTGCACATGTATAATTCACACTGCTGGACGTTGTTGGCTTGTCACTGTTACAGGTACCACACTGTCCTATGGTAACTGGCATCCAGGTGAGGGACCGACTCACGGCTTCCTCTTCTCTAAGGCAGGGTACGAGGACTGCGCCCTACTACGACTAAATGACAATGGAAGATGGCACGACCTTGATTGTGGGACTATTCTGTATCATCACACATCTATATGTGAATACCGTATGTACCATGTGTATTGATGAGAATCGAAAGATGTCTTTACGTTTAGACCTCAATCTTTCGAATGTCCTCATATTTATGTGACAAATTAAAACAAATAACTTCGTTGATATACAATTGTATCATCAATCTTGAATTGTCTCAGATATTGTACAATCCTCTGTGTTGATACTTCCTACTTTTGAATTATCAAGTAATTATTTAAAAGATATCTTTCCATATCGTTGTTTTGTTTCTCCTCTTGATGGTTGTGTGGATTGAAGGTAGATGTGTTCTTTTACTATGCTCATTGGTGTGCATTGTTCTTTTGTTGTTACTAACATGGTTCTTGCTTTGAGGACGTTATATTATTTGGACGTAAACCAAAAGCTGAAGACGGTTACTCTTCCGGGAAATTCAAAGTTTTCCATATAGCTTTTTTTTCATAATTTGTCATTAGTATGCATTGTTCTTTCGTTGTTACTAACATGTTTCTTGCTTTGATGACGTTATATTACTTGCACATGAACCAGATTTATATGGTGGGTATCGTCGTAGAAGGGGAAGTCGGTTATTCTTCCGGAAAATATGTTTTATTTATCCTTATACTTTTTAAAAGTTCTCAATATCATTTTCTTTTTTAGATAATTTAGATTTTGAGTTCAATTATCGGTTTTGCTGACTAATCGGTATTCTCTTGATGTAGTGATGAATACTTTAAAGTGTTTCATGTAAGATTCATTTTCAAAGTTTAAAGGTCACTGGTCATCCTTAACAATGAAAATCGTACAAATACGTTGAACATACCTTACGAATTCTTTCACGTTTACAACTTCAACTTATTTCAGAAAAGGTTTATCGACCTTCAGTACTAACAACAACAACAACGCCATATACAACACCAACAACAACAACAATGCTGACAACAACAACGGGTACGTCAAACTCCCAACCCATGACCATGTCTATTACGTATAGTATTAACGCAAATTCGACAATATCTAGACGTGAAACTTGAGGTATTATGTCTAAATGATATAGTGCAACCGTTTATTTATCACAATGAAAATGAAAGATACCCATTAAGGACGACTAGATATTTCAACATCCAATATGTAGAACAGTAAGCTATTATTGAAGCTATTTTCCAAGAACATTTAGGGGATTCAACTCATTTACTCCCAATTTTGATTTATCCAGTGTAAACTCTCTATCACAATTTAAAGCTATTCTCTTCAAAAATAATGAAACTGTCTGTCATGAATTTGATAAAGAAATCAATGCATGTGTACTACAATGTATATCAGAGTACATTATCAACACTAAAAGATGTGTTTAATCATAACTATACCTGGTACGGTGGGGACATTGAGACACACTATAAGAATTGTTTATGTTTGTTCGATGAGTTCAATGACTGTACATATAACATACCAAAGATGTAAGGAGAAGGCTTATATAGGCTTTGTCTGATGCCCTATCCCTTTGCATATATTTTGCAATAAAATTTGTCGAAATGATTTTGTTTTTTATATATCGTCGATATAACAGCATGATAGAAAGGAATATACTATCTAATAAATTGACTTACCTTTTTAATAGTTTTACTATGAAAAATTGTTCATAATAACACATCAAGATGCAAAGGAAAATAATTGTTTTGAAAAGTTCGATAGAAAACATTTCCGGATCATGTACTGTTTATTTATTAACATGAAGTTTTATTACTTAATTTTCAGTTTCGGTTTTATTTTTTTTATTGGAAGAGCAAAATATTGTTATTCATATCAGTTGATAACAGATAATAATATCTCACCTATCTTATTTCTGACCATATTATTTTACATGTTACAAAGACGACGGAAACTCATCGGAATATTATTCAGTCTGATCATTCATTATCTTATTCAGTAAATAGTAGCCTTGTGGATGACCTAGAAGATTGCCCGCTCCCTTTGCCACGGACACAATACGTGAAGTCGTATAACGATGTATGTCTCTTCCTCATCACGGGAAAATATTCCTGGAACGGTGCCAACTCAAAGTGCCGTCGCCATGGAGGTCGTCTGGTGCAGATTCAGGACCAAGACAAACAGGACTTCCTCTACAACACACTGAAGTCCATGCACTGGGGAGACTGGGGTGTGTGGATAGGGGCAACTGACCATGACAGTGAGGGAACATGGAAGTGGACAGATGGTACAAAATATAAATATTCTAAGCATTTAACCGTGTTCTGATTTTTGTTTTTTTAATACCCCCTTAACTAGCTAGATGGTGTCATTTAGGTGGTAAAATATCACATGATGTTTTTTAACGTCAGACACAAAACAATGCATTCGACGTGTTTCATATCGCTGCGAAATAGCTTGACGTTGACAATGGAGATCATAATGTCATTATGTTTGTGACGTCATAACCATGGCTCTTTGAGATTGCTGAATAATACTTAATAATGTCTTTTTGATTTCTGAAAATTTCAACATATATATATATGCTTAATACGAGTCCTGAACTGCATTAAATTAAAAATTACTGAAGAAACTCGTCCAAAATTCAATAATACTACAATGAACGATATTCTTTGTATTTGTTGACAGACATTTGTTACTCAAAATCATTTGTAACAATTATTTTTCTTTTTTCTTTTAGTTGTTATTGTTGTTGTTGTTGTTGTTGTTGTCCTGCATGCTTTGTGATCGTGTGTGTGTTTAAGTACGATATGATGTTTGTATGTGTGCACAGGTATGTTTCACACTGCAGCACGTTGTTGGCTTGTTACTGTTTCAGGTACCAAACTGTCCTATGGTAACTGGCATCCAGGTGAAGGACCGGACCATCGATTTCTCTCTGCTAAGGCAGGGTACGAGGACTGCGCCCTACTACGACTAAATGACAATGGAAGATGGCACGACCTTGATTGTGGGACTATTCTGTATCATCACACATCTATATGTGAATACCGTATGTACCATGTGTGTTGATCTAGAACGAGAATCGAAAGATGTCTTTACGTTTAGACCTCAATCTTTCGAATGTCCTCATATTTTGTGACACATTAAAACAAATAACTTCGTTGATATACAATTGTATCATCAATCTTGAATTGTCTCAGGTATTGTGCAATCCTCTGTGCTGATACTTCTTACTTTTGAAGTATCAAATACTTTTTTAAAAGATATCTTTCCATATCGTTGTTTTGTTTCTCCTCTTGATGGTTGTGTGGTTTGAAGGTAGATGTGACCCTTTACTATGCTCATTGGTGTGCATTGTTCTTTTGTTGTTACTAACATGGTTCTTGCTTTGAGGACGTTATATTACTTCTTGAACGTGAACCAGATTCATAAGGTTGGTAACGTCGAAGACGGTTATTCTTCGGTTTTGTTGACACGTCGGTATATCTTGATGTTTTGATGAATACTTTAAAGTTTTTCATGTAAGATTCATTTTCAAAGTTTAAAGGTCACTGGTCATACCCAACAATAAAAACCGTACTAATACTTTGAACATACCTTACGAATGCTTTGACGTTTACAACTTCACCTTATTTCAGAAAAGGTTTATCGACCTTCAGTACTAACAACAACAACAATGCCATATACAACACCAACAACAACAACAATGCTGACAACAATACCAACAACAATGCCGACTACTACTTCTGCTATGACAACCATACCAACAACAACAATGTTGACAACAACAACAACAACAATGCCGACTACAACAACGGGTACGTCAAACTCCCAACCCATGACCATTCGTGAAACTTGAGGTAGCATGTACATTTACTGCCAGTACGATCACCAAATGCTTAACCCATGATATCAACATTTGAATTTAATAAATGCTTTCTTTTCTTTTTGGATACAACTTATATATATTTGAATTGATCACTGTTTATGACATTGCTATAGGTCATATAAAGATTGATTTCAAGTAGGTCTCATAAAGATGTACTCAAGAAATCAAAGGTCCGGATGGTAGTATACAAGTATCTTAAAAACTTGCCACCTGATAAAACATCGAAGAAAGCTTGAATCCCATCACCATCACACTTTATATATAGAACACTGCCACACCTCATAGGGAGACCAACCATTGAACAAACTCAAATCATTATATTATACGCAACAGGGTCACACTTTAAAACTGTACTACCAAGTTTAGGTATATATACAGAAAAAGGCTATTAAACGAACTGAAGATATGTTGACAGTGGTTAAATTTAGAATCTATATATCAAAATGTGAAACACCTGAGCTTGGAAAGTTTGAACAATATCTTTACATGATAGTTCTTTGGAAAATATTGATACAGTAAAAATTCGTTAAACTGCCACAATTCTTTCCACAAAAAAAATGTCGTTATAAAGCGGTTTGGCGATAAAATGAGGAAATGTAGAGAAAAATACTTTTAAAAAACGGGGAAAAGGGAAATAAGTTGGCAGTAACGAGGTGGCAAACAAAACTTGGGCCATTATATCGAGGCTTAACTGTATATTTGTTTTTAGAGTTCAAAGATTCAGTAAGTCGACAGAACAAAACGCCAAAAGAGTCCTGTAAATCACATTTTGTTGAGGTCATTCCTATACTATTCTCCTTGTCAAACCGCAATCATTTATATTTTCTTTTTCTTTAGACAATTGCTCATCTTATAATTCACTTGCCTCCCTCGTGAAATTTTACGGAAATAACTGTATAAGGTTTGTGAAAGATGCGAAGTCCTGGAGTGATGCTAACGCTGAGTGTGTCAGTCAAGGTGGACATTTGCTACAGATCCACAGTCAGATAGAGCAGGACTTCATCTTTGAAAGCCTAAGATCCCTACACTGGAGTGACTCGGGAGCGTGGATAGGGGCTACTGACCATGGTAGTGAGGGACAATGGAAATGGAGTGATGGTAGTTATAAAAGAATTCCCTAAATCATAACTCTTACTCCGAAATACTTTTGCCAAGAAGCAGACCCCGCATTTATGGTTGTTCAGTCTTTTTTTCAGAGGTAGCCTTTCTACTGACCCATGCACGCTTTTTCTGTGTAAGGTAACCGTACCCAAAATGGATCACCAAATCATTCAATGAAAATATTTTTCTGATGAATTGTATCATTTTTATGGTTGTATCAAAAGAAGAAAATCTATGGGTGCTCAAACACCCAGGGTTCACGTGAGATATTTACAGAACACTCTGACGTCACCAATTAGGGTTTCTAGTTTTCTTTTTTGTAAGTACTCGGAAATAAACGGATCACGGCTTGGATTTTGCAATATTTTTTGCTTCAACTGAACATTTCCTTGTCAGCTTCTAAACATTTTTTGATGATCTTTGGAATTTGAATGAATAAAAGTAATTCTATTTTCTGAATTTAGTCCTACAGTTCGTAATAAAATACGTAATCCTAGCACGAGCCATTTTTTAACAACATAAACAAAAAAATAGATTTTTGGTTTGAAATACGTCTTCTGATGCTATTTGAACCTTAACATTTAATCATCTCTAGTATAAAAAAAGAAGCATAACTATGTATCATTAGGACAAATTTGGGTTCTGCCTCCTCACAACACTTTTGTAAATTGTCCCTATATCATTACTATATAACCATGCTATAGAAGATGTTTCCATGTACGACTGTCTCTTTGGTGAATCATTTCAAAAAGAAATTTATACTTTGCATAACGTTAATGACACAATATATTGTTAAGATGATATTAAAAAAAAGGAATCTACATCAGCTTTCTCAGTATAATAAAAATATCAAATCCTGGACCTTCCATCATTCAACCATTAGACTATCTCTCTAATCAACTTTTGCAATGGTTAAACCACGGCCAAGACGCCCTACAGTAATGTCGGAAGTGAAATGAAGGGGAGGTAACTGTATCCAACAAAAATCTACAGCTCGTTACTCGTCTTTCGCAAAATATTAAAACAAAAACTAAAAAAAAAATCTATGAAAAACCGATGTCCTTTTTTCAAAATGATTTTCACCGGTTTGTCTTAAGGTTATCCATAAAGAAATCACCACCTAACAGTTATTAATTTCTTATAGAACGTTCAATAATTGATTTAACTTGAAAGAAAATATATGACGTTTCAGACTCGCCCGTTGAGTATAGTCACTGGAAGCCTGGAGAGGGACCATTTCACAACGCCACGAACGAGAACTGTGCCATGATTAACGTAGATGATGGGATGTGGTATGACTACGATTGTGGAGCCGTCATCTATAACCAGGCTTACATATGTCAATATAGCCAGTGATTAGTGTAGAAATGTGACATAGTTATCTCCCTTTGTTAGGTGTATGTATCTGTGGAGGGACCATCTCACAACGCCACGAACGAGAACTGTGCCATGATTAACGTGGATGATGGGATGTGGTATGACTACGATTGTGGAGCCGTCATCTATAACCAGGCTTACATATGTCAATATAGCCAGTGATTAGTGTAGAGATGTGACATAGTTATCTCCCTTTGTAAGGTGTATGCTTTTGACCTTTTGACTTTTTACTACTGATTTTGTCAACTTGTGTGTTGACGGATATATGCAATGGTGCATCTTTTGCACTACCATTATATATGTGATCAATGCCTGTTTTCCCTGATGTTGATTTAGATAATCGTAAGTGAAGAAAACCCTATTAGTGTCATTTTAAACAAATTGAATAATTATATTGATGTTTCAATAAGTAACATATTATTTTATTTTAAAGTAGAGATGGGGAGGAAATTTATCACTCCGCGTGGTGAGAGAATATATCAGATATACATCTGCACAGAGGTGGAGGACGAGCTCCACTTTATGTTAAAATGCTCTATCTTAAGAGACATACGGGTTAATTTTTTAACCTTCGTTGAAAATCCTATTTTGCAAAATGTAGTCAATCTGTTTAGCTTATCTGATAGTACACTGCTTAAAAAAAGATGTTTATATAAAAATGTCAATGGTGTTATACAAGAGATACAAGAAACTAATATGTCAGAACATAAATACATGCACGATTGTCTGATGTCAAAATGTTGAAACGGTACTGTGGGCTGGAGGCATTTTTGTGCAAATAAACCATTGTTATTGTTATATTCTTATTGTTATTCCATAAAATGCACATGTTGCTATGCAAATTTACAGGTTTTTAGTTATTAGAAATTTAAATAAATCAAAAAGGAAAACAGAAAAAACTGCAGGAATCGAACTGAGGACATTTACAAAGCCTACACTTTACCAACGTTGTCATCTAGGTTTTATAAATGCAAGGTATCAAATGAGTGTCCAATTTATGGGCCGCAATGTCTAGGAAAACAGAACACTGACAGGGGCAACTACTCCATGTCAGAAAAACTCCTTCCAGTCGATTTATCTTCCATAAAGAAGGGAGAATAATTCAAGTCAGAAAACTTGCCTTCATAATTATAGCTGATGCACTAGTACCCTTAATCTAAACGGACGAAGGAAATAACGTTTTGTTAGTAGTAGTTCTAAAAACAATATTGAAATTCAATGTTATTTTTCTCGAATAACTAAGATAATTATGTATGTCATCTTAGTTACTAAGAATCAAATGTAACTGAAATAAACTATAAATGCTCATTTGATTGATGATTCTTTATCTAAATCTGAACAAATACGATCTCAGCGATGTCTATCAATTAAAACAACTCAGAGACTGCCCATTTTTTTAATTTTTGCATACAGTGATAAATAAGCGGAGGTAAGCAACATGACTGTACTGTCAAAAGTAGCTCATGGAGTGTCAACCCGATAATGCTATGGGTAAGGAATATGATAAAGGGAAAATGGAACGTTAAGATTTATTATAGTCACAAAGGTTAACACAGTAATCGTTCCTTTACTCAAGATATTCCCATTTTTGCTCCCACATCAATTTCTGATATGGTAACACAGCATAGGCCATAAACACACAAAGCAAAAAGAAAAATATTTTTCTCACTTACACTTTAAAATGTTGAATTGAAAGAAAATATTCATAGCTATCAAAAGTAAATTGAGAAAAATAAATTATCAGAACTCAACGACAAAATACTCACATTTATAACAATAGACAATTAAAGACAGTAACAGGAACTTAGCATACACTAAAGCTAAATGAAATAAATAATTAACCCTCGTATTACAGACAACGAAAGGAGGAAAGCATTGTCTACATACGTGAAACCCTCGTTATTGATGATTAACGCGGATGATGGGATATGGTATGACTACGATTGTGGAGCCGTCATCTATAACCAGGCTTACATATGTCAATATAGCCAGTGATTAGTGTAGAGATGTGACATAGTTATCTCCCTTTGTTAGGTGTATGTTTCTGTAGAGGGTCCGTCTCACAACGCCACGAACGAGAACTGTGCCATGATTAACGTGTATGATGGGATGTGGTATGACTACGATTGTGGAGCCGTCATCTATAACCAGGCTTACATATGTCAATATTGCCAGTGATTAGTGTAGAGATGTGACATAGTTATCTCCCTTTGTTAGGTGTATGTATCTGTAGAGGGACCATCTCACAACGCCACGAACGAGAACTGTGCCATGATTAACGTGGATGATGGGATGTGGTATGACTACGATTGTGGAGCCGTCATCTATAACCAGGCTTACATATGTCAATATATGGACATTTAAAATGAATGGCATATTAAAATATTAAAAAAGAATGTTTACGAAACATGTAATCGTGTATTTATAAGTGTAGTAAACTATTCAAAACAATCTCAAGGGGTTTGTTTATGTTTTAATACATCATATGTCATTTCACTTATTCCATTGAACATATCATCAGGTCTGGATATGTAATTCCCGAAAATGATCAAACAGATAAATAACTCGATCCTGTATCAACATTGTTTTACAATGAAACCTGATTTATAGAAAAGATAAGAGATTTGTGTCATAGAAATTTGACAGATTTGATGAAAAAAAAAAATGCAATCAGTTTAAGTCATTTGATTTGTTAAAGTCATCTATAAATAGTGTGGATTCGATAACGAATAAAACTATCTATTTTATGAACTAGAAGTACTAGAAAATTGTTTAAAAGGTCAGTCTTTGTCAGTGCGGCGCTGGTCAAGTAAGCCTTGTGCTTATTGTATGAAGATGTAGAAAAATCATTTTTCAGACATAAAGAATAAAATAAATCCTCATATAGTCGACCTCCGATATCCATTTTGATAACAGACGAGTCAATAGTCCTATTGTCAATCTAGGTAAATCAAAAGTTCAGTGATATCGATTACCAATGATACAGGTGAAATATTCGTGACATCTCAGGAAGTGTATAGCGTGTTCGATCTACCTGAACAATAAACAGATCTCAGGAAGTGTATAGCGTGGTCGAACTACCTGAACAATAAACAGATCTCAGGAAGTGTATAGCGTGTTCGAACTACCTGAACAATAAACAGATCTCAGGAGGCAATGTAAACCTCCGAAATGAATACTTCACGAACAGATCACCTGACAGGTCATTCTGTGATACCAACTAAGATGTTAAACGTTTGCTGTGAAAGTAAGCGATTCAACACGTCATTTATATTGATTATTTTGAAACGCGACATAGCACATCACAGCCAGAGTGTCTAATGTGATAGATTATTTTTCCCCTTGTTCCCAACCAACGAATCCGCAAACGAATTTTGCTATGGAAAATATGTTGTCTATGTTTTGGACCTTATATGTATTATAATGTCTATGTTGTTACTAACGTTAAAAAGTTTAATGATCATACATTATCTAGCTTCTGGACTGCTGTGCATGTGTACACGAAGTTGATAAAACAGTAATATTAAAAATAAATATGAAGTGCTAAATCTATGATAAATTATCTTGTTATCAAAGAGGGATCCAGATAAGTGCTACACAACTTAATATATTTTCTTCTAGCGTATTAGAATGGAAATAACATTGCATTTTTGACAGTGAAGCTGGAAAATATAAAATTGACAAAATGAAAACAACTAAAAAAATATTCTTGTCTCAAATGTTTTCTGTATACGCTAATATTGTTCCTTTTGTTAGCAACAATAAATACTATCATCGTATTATCTAATGGAAACTTATCCATCTTAAAACGTATATGGACATTGACCTACTTTTACGTTGATAAATATCCTTCACAAGTGTTAACATTTGCATGTAGGTAAACATTACAAACAGGAACATGTCACTTCTATCTATGCAAGCGATTGACCTCATTTCAATTCAACTTGTTTGTTTACATACCGGGTCATGGGTGTTTACTGAAACTACGATTATTTGTTTAGTTTAATCTTAATTATATGGTCCAGTTTGATATGTTTTCCTTCATTCATTTCTTGTTTGAACATTACTACAGTATGAGAGGGAAGCAAATTAACGGTTGTCACATATGGTGTAGAAAATGAGTTCCCTTCTTGAGGACGAGTTTATCTCTAGCTAATAAAAGATCTGTCTCTGGTGTGGTATATCTTACGTTTTCTTGTCTTTTTGTGTTGGTGCTGCCTTTATTTTAGATATATTTGTTTTATTTTGCGCAATAGGAAAATAGGAAATTGTCATAAATCTAAAGAAACGTATACCTGTTCTCTAAACATCAAATACCTTTTTGTCTATGTGTATAAAGCTTACTTTCTGAAAACTGGAATTATTGACACAGAAACTGGTACTGGAAATGAAGTTCTAGCTGTATGCCTTCGCCATACAGTATATGATAAATGAAGACATTTTATGTAAGATAACTTTAAGGGAATGCGTTTTCTGCAAAACAAATAAACTGCAAGAGCTTACCATTGGTATCTGAAATTGGTTTTTTTTTTTTTGTGTGTGTGCTCTGATATGGGTTCTGTTTTTTATAGTTCCCTTAGTAAATAGTAAATATATAGCCATAAATATAGTCACAATGTTAATACGTTCATAGCTTCATACCTTCTCATCTGTGCATGTTCACAGACATTACTTATATTACATACACACGCGTAACTGAGTGATCTGGAAAATTGTAGAGCAAAGAATCGAACGCGGTTTCCGCTATTTATAATTCAAAATATCTCCTGGACTCTGTTCCGAACGTCTAAACCTTTCTAGTTATGAAAACCCAACACATATTGCAATTATTAATGACTACGACAGGCAACCCGATTGTACAATTGGTAATGTAGATGTAAAAGGGAAATAACGTTGGGGCAATGTTTTGTAGTAGTTCTAAAACAACAATGTAAACAATCAATTTCAATTGAGTTTATTCTCTATAAATGCCTAAGATATGACTGATACATTACTCACTACCTAAACACGAAGACACTTGCCTAACTGTAATAAACTGGAGGTTGTGTGTTTGATTGCCGGTGTGTTTATCTCGATCTGAACTGTTTATGACCTCAGCAATGACTATCAATCAATGCAACTCTGATACTTCGCTTGTTTATTTACATATACAGTTTTAGATAAGAAGTGGTTAACAACATGACTTCATTAGATATATTTCATAAATGTGTAGTCTCAAAAATGAAATTTTACAGATTCAATCGCATCATATACAGAAAAGAGACATTGTATTTATCTATTGAAATGTTGTTTCTTTTTATACAAATGTAATTCTGTTTCGTCGCGTATAGAATCCGACTTTCTTAATGAATCTGTATTTGATTAACAATCGGTAGCGATTATATTAACAGATATGAATTTGCAAATAAGGTTCAACCTCAAAAATAAGGATCAATACCAATTTTAGATATGGACATAAAGGCAAGTTATTCCTGCATCCATCATATAACTTAACTATCACACTTCCATATTGTCCTTATTTTATATATCCCAAATCGTGTCCGTTTATTTTTTTTATCAAGAGTTGCGATAAGTAATCAGGTTCAAATATATATCATGTTCATTAACCGAACGACTAAATAGATAAAATGTGTATGTTTTGTTTGACATTTCAAAATGTAAAATTGCAATAAAAATAATTAACATTGAGTTTGAACAAAAAAAACATAACATCAGCTCACAACGACATATATAATGAAAACTTTATTTCATTTCTTTTTTTTCATTTACAGTTAGATGTAAAGTAATACACAATTGTTGAAATTGGATTTTGAAATAAGTTTTACAAGTTATGTAGATCCACCTCCAGGATCTACATGTCAGGAACGTCATGATTGGAACTCATATTTGTAATAATAGGCAATTAAAATACGAATATGATAAACGCAAAAAAAGGAAAAAAGAAATTCATTATTAACCTCCATCACAACTACGACGAAACGTGCTAAGGATGGCCTGCACACTTGGAATACATACATTGTATATATATATGGGTCAAAGAAATAATATAGATGGTAAAATCCCATATAACACTGAATCCTAATGGAGGTATGTCCGTAGGATACGAATTATTTAAAATAGTATTTGGGGGCAAAGAAGTAATTCCAACAGTGTGGACAAGTTAAGGTTGTCAAATTTTCGGAGCGATCCGCTCCTTTATCAAGACACAGTGAAATAGAACAGTTACATGTAAATATACATCATATTACAAGAAGATAGAATTGATATACTATAATTGAAAATATAGCTATTATATAAAACCAAGAGTTCCCTCGGCTAAAGACAGCCGAAGGCAGCAATTAAGCTGAGAGCATCGCGGACAAGGAACACTGATAGTCTAAATATCGGAATGCTCGCTGGTCTATAGCGAAAGTGCACTAAGACGACTCGCCCAATGAAACACAACGACGACCCGCCAAATGATAACCAAAATCGGAAAAGAATCCCTCTAGAAAACTCTTTAACTACTAAATATATGTAGAGGACCTATTCTTGCGCAAGATGCACTATCACATAAAATGAGTCAACTAGAGATTAGCGCCAGAAAGAAGGGACGAGATATCAAAAATGTGGAACATGTGCACGTGGGAATCTGGCCCGGTAAATGTGAAAATCTCAATTTCCTACCTCCATTAGGATCCAGTGTTATATGGGATTTTACCGTCTATATTACTTCTTTGACCCATATATATATATATCTATATATATATAGGTACAGTACTTACAGGTTATAGAAGGCACTGCATGTTGTTGTTTTTTAATTTTGGGGGCTAGTATTTACAGGTTGTCCCGTCAGAACTAGTTCGCGGGATTTAATTGAACGCAACATGGCCAGGGAAAATTATCATCCACACGAGATGACTTTTGCATTTTTTTGTGACGAGATTTATTTTAAAAGTGTAGAAAAATACAGTAAATTCCATGACTGAATTATATTTTTAATTTATATACATACATATTTACAGATAATACAATCTATGGTATTAATATTCGCTATGTCTTTGATTTCGCAATATCTTTTGTGACTTTAAATATAGCGAAATTAAATCACCCGCAAATATCACTAAATATTTAGTATACCAATAAGTATACAACGAAACAAAAAAATACAGGGAGAACATATGTACACATCTTAATCATATCTATAGTCTATGTGTATGTAGCCTTCCTTGACCATTTAACTGTCCGATAGGGGACGAATTACCAGTCACAGGAGAGATACCGTATCACAGGGCTGATAAGAGTACTATGTCAACTTTTGTTGTAGCTCATTAGTACAGGGTGTGTTAACCCTTTAACTGATATAAATCTATAGCATCTACTCCAGAATAAAAGCGTTTGATTGGTTGATAAACCCATTCCTTACAAACGAAGAAATCTGATTGGCTGAATCACTCGTACGAGAAAAGAGAGCAAAGAGCGTATATGATAGTTGCATACATGTAATAACAATTTTATGTTATTAATAATATTCTACAGATGCGCATACTCCTATATCTTATAGCCATGTATCTATTACTTTTTCTTGGGATATTTGGCGTCGCAATTGGTAAGTATCATTTTGGATTGATATCGTGTTAGCGATAAATGTATGACAATGAATGTGTAATAATTGTCAATTAAATTCAGTAAAATAGATTATCCATACATGCAAACCTATTTCCGGGATCACCGGGAATTATATAGCAACATACAATATCCATGTTAGAGGTGTGTATTGTTACATAAATCTTCGAACAGGATAATCTTAATTGATTTAAGTCAATTTTGAGTTAATCTGACAAGTGTTGTTATGGGACAGATTTAAGGTATACCCACATTAATTTCATATGCTTGTTTTGTTACTTTCTTAAGGACGGGTTCAACATAAACGTTATACTCAAAATGTCATCTATACATGTTGAAAATCATATTTTATGCAGAACATATTAGCATAATGGTTGTAGATAGTTATGCTTTTATAGTCTGAAGAGAAAACAAAACAGCAAAAGATCACCTAAGTGTCAATCAAACCATTGTTCCAACTCAATATCAATAAGACTAGGGCAAAATATGAACCATTGTAAGCGTATAGAAGTGCACGGGATTCAGATAAATATTATTGATACCATATATCCACTTTCATATTACTAACAAATTCATTTACAGCTCAAACAAGCACTGACTTGACCCATTGTCCAGGCTCTGTAGCCCGAAACAAATATTTAAAGGTATACGGCGGTAGGTGTCTTCAATTTGTCCTTCACGAGAAATCATGGACCAGGGCGAAGGCAGATTGTAAAAGCAGGGGAGGTAACCTGGTGATGATAAAGACCACTGGGAAACAAACGTTTGTTTATAACACTCTGAAGAGTCTTCACTGGCACTACAATGGCTTATGGATCGGAGGATCTGACAGCGTTAGAGAGGGCAAATGGGTTTGGGTTGATGGTGAGTTTAATATGTTTAGCTTATCAAATATCTCGGTAATGAGTTAACCTTTCTTAGTAATTGGAGAAATTGCTCACTTCAATTATTTTACAAATCCCTTTATTAATTGATCGATTAATTATTTGTTTAAATATGATAACGTAATCGCTTTCATCGAACCTTGATGCGAACACAATTTTTTTAAAAAGCGATATGCACATTTTGCTTATTGGATTATGATGACGACAATAAAGTTAATACAAGGTTTGGTTTTGAAAACTGTTAAGAAATTAAAGATTTAAAGATTTTTGCTAACAAAATTACTTGCTCATAATTTTTTAAACTTTTTCGACTTTTAGGAACTCCTATGTCGTTCGGGAACTGGCATCGAGGACAGGGACCTTCGGCACATCATGGATTCTTTTTCTCGTCCTCAAGTTTTGAGGACTGTGCCCAAATGAGGTTAGACGACAGCGGAAGATGGCACGACTACTCATGTGGACGGTCATACTCGTACATCTGTGAATACGGTACGTGTTGATCTCTATTGAAACATCTTCTATCAAATATCATTGTTCGTGCAGTTAAATCCTACACGATGCCGACAGGGAAACTGGTCAGTTTATCCGACTTCAGCTAGGGGAGGGAGATTTCAAGAATCAGATATTTTCCTACTTTTGTCTTACTCTCTTTCCTGGCTGAAAGATGTTATATAAGACAGTTCTGGGCTATTGTTCCTTACTGAAATAGTTAAAAACAAATGCTGTCTGACACCCTGCCTAATCCAATTATTCAGTTATGTGTTGGATAAAACAAGTCTCACCCTAAAAGAAGCACCATTTAAATTGCCGTTCTGTATTTTATATTACTTAAAGTATAATATTTGTGAACAAAACCCTTGAATTGTATCAGAATAATATAATGTAATGATATATTAATTACCAAATTGCCTAATGTTGGTTAACTAAATACAATTCCCCGTGTCTTAAAACGCCTATTTAGTGAATAAAGATTTTCATTGATGTTGTAGGAATCATTGATTTTGATAAGATAATTATATTATTACCATTACTTATTGTACATTCTCATTTTTCAATTTGTGAACAGGTTTTACATCTACCGCCGTAGCAACGGCAGTTCCTCCTCACACAACTCCTCGTCCTGTGCCAAAAACTACTCCCCGACCCCGGACAACTGTTCGACCAAAAACCACTCCAAGTGCCCGGACAACTCTTCGACCACAAACAACAGTCAAACCGACAACTGGTAGCCCGCCTTATTGGTTGTCATAAGTTAATTTATATTCATTTATAAATAAGTGCTTCCAATTTATTTAATTTGGTTTCAGAAACTACACAAGAATCCTTGTAATTGTTATAAAAAAAGAGAAATGGAACGGATAGACCGGGAGTCGAACCCTTGGTCTTATTAACCATGTGCTTGTGCAAGGGTTTCGGTATAAATATTTCGCTTTTCATCAGTGTCTTGGTTACTCAAATTGAGTTCGAGTAACGGTTTTACTGATATTTCGATATTATCTTGTTGGTTCTGTTAAATTTCAAAAAATCACTTGACAAGCTTCTATGAACTCTTATATTTTCCTCGTACTCTGATATCTTGGTTTCAAAAAAAGCAACTACTTTATCGAGTGAACATCAATTTGTTGTAAGAATGCTTCAAATATATTTTTAATAATCGGATTTTAAAATGAGTTCAAAATATGAAGTTTACATAGACGTAACTATACCAGACTTCTAACAGTTCAGTAAATGTATATAACCATGTTTTGATTAACTGATTGAGATATTACACTGTTGTCTCAATCCCATATATCTATATGACATTTACTCACATATTCTATTTACAGCTCAAACAAGCACTGACTTGACCCATTGTCCAGGCTCCGTACCCCGTAACAACTACTTGAAGGTATACGGCGGAAAGTGTCTCCAGTTCTTACTTACGGAGAGATCATGGACTCAAGCCGGTGCGGATTGTAAAAGCAGGGGAGGTAGCCTGGTGATGATAAAGAATGCTGGAAAACAAGCGTTTGTTTATAACACTCTGAAGAGTCTTCACTGGCGCTACCATGGAGTTTGGATTGGAGGATCTGACAGAGATAAGGAGGGTGAATGGGTTTGGGTAGATGGTGAGTGTTATTGTTAAAGGCTAAAATATGCATATGTTTAAATATGATTACAATATTATAGGATCGCCCTTTTCAATGCAATATTTGTAACTATGTAATTATTATACGTGTATAGTTGTATTTAATGAACAATGAACACAGTTAAGATTTCTTCCTTTTCGGCCCCTAGCATCAACGATAAGCCTTAGAAAGACAAAACAGCTATATGGTACATGGTGAGGCAATTTTTGTATACTGTACCACATTTACGTTCATCATTCAGGTTTAGATGCAAGGTCATGAGACGGTTTTGTTCTTGCAGAATCTGTTAAGAAACTTAAACCCTTTCAATTTGTAGGTAGTCATATTGAGTACGGGAACTGGCATCCAGGACAAGGACCTACAACACACAATGGCTTCTTCTTCTCGTCCTCGACTTTTGAGGATTGTGCCGAAATGAGGTTAGACGACGGAGGAAAATGGCATGACTACCCGTGTGGCGGATTGCGATACAGTTACTCTTACGTCTGTGAATACGGTATGGGTTGATTATCATTGCAAATTTTCTATCAAACAGCGTTTATGGTGCTGTTTACCCTTGAAAGCTATCAAGTAAGGGTTGAGATGGGTGGGATGGTCTTTTCAGGATCGAAGGTTTTTATCTTGTGTCTTGCTGTCTTTCCTGCCAAAGAGATAATACAGAATAAATAAAATAGATCGGCATCTGTTCAATTCGATCCCTGGACATACTGTCAACCTGCCTTATTAGATATTTAGCTGTGGCGTCACATGTCGCATAGAAACTTCATTATAAATATTGTGTATTTTGAAATCTTGTCGGTGCAAACTAGGTGTTGAGTTAAACAGGTTTCACTGTTTCTAAGATTTTCCTATATTTAATCTATGTTTTCTGTATTTGTGTCACACAATTTATACTGTTTGCAATTAAACATTTGGTGTCAGAAATTTCGTATAGTGGGTCACCTGTTTTATGATTTGCTATGCCTTTCTTTAAATGCCTATTTAATTAATAAAGATATGAACTTTTCATTGATGTCCTAGTAAGTTTTGATGACCAATACTATTTTTTTCAACTTTGCAACAGCATTAGCATCTACCGTAACTCTTCGACCACGAACAACTGTCAATCCCAGGACAACAATTAAACCGCCAGTTGGTATGTCACATTATTGGTTGCCATAAGTTTATCTTTATTCATTTACGACTTAGAGATATTAATTAGTTTGGTTTGATATCAGAAATTTCATAAGAATCCTTGTAATTGTAATAGGAGAAATGCACGGATAGATTTAGATTCAAAGCCGGGACCCTCCCGTACTCTAGATTGACTCTCTACCAATTGAGCTACCCAGTCGTCGACGATATACCCAGCCAAGTTTCGCTACTTTTCTTTTAATGAAATTGATTGAGGTGTATTATATCCATACCAGACAACCATTTGACGATTATTGACGTATTATATTTACAGCTCAAACAAGCACTGACTTGACCCATTGTCCAGGCTCCGTACCCCGTAACAACTACTTGAAGGTATACGGCGGAAAGTGTCTCCAGTTCTTACTTACGGAGAGATCATGGACCAAAGCTAGTGCAGATTGTAAAAGCAGGGGAGGTAGCCTGGTGATGATAAAGAATGCTGGAAAACAAGCGTTTGTTTATAACACTCTGAAGAGTCTTCACTGGCGCTACCATGGAGTTTGGATTGGAGGATCTGACAGAGATAAGGAGGGTGAATGGGTTTGGGTAGATGGTGAGTGTTATTGTTAAAGGCTAAAATATGCATATGTTTAAATATGATTACAATATTATAGGATCGCCCTTTTCAATGCAATATTTGTAACTATGTAATTATTATACGTGTATAGTTGTATTTAATGAACAATGAACACAGTTAAGATTTCTTCCTTTTTGGCCCCTAGCATCAACGATAAGCCCTAGAAAGACAAAATAGCTATATGGTACATGGTGAGGCAATTTTTGTATACTGTATATATATGATTGTGACTTGCGTTCATCATTCAGATTTAGATGTAAGGTCATGAGACGGGTTTTTTCTTGCAGAATCTGTTAAGGTACTTAAACCCTTTCAATTTGTAGGTAGTCATATTGAGTACGGGAACTGGCATCCTGGACAAGGACCTACGACACACAATGGCTTCTTCTTCTCGTCCTCGACTTTTGAGGATTGTGCCGAAATGAGGTTAGACGACGGTGGGAAATGGCATGACTACCCGTGTGGCGGATTGCGATACAGTTACTCTTACGTCTGTGAATATGGTATGGGATGACTATCATTGCAAAATCTCCCATCAAACATCATTTATCGAGATTTTTGCCCTTGTAAGATGTCAAGAAGGGTTGAGATGGGTGGTGTGGAAGTCTTTTCATTGTCTCTTCTGTCTTACCTGCCAGAGGGATAATACAGAATACAATATTTGAATGCTGTTCCTTATTGAAATAGAGCAACATTTGTTCAATCCGACCCCTGGAGATAATGTTTACCTGCCTTATCAAATATTGAATTTTGTCATTAAATGCCGTATAGAAACCTTCAAATATATTATGTGTATTTTGCAACCATGTCTATGCAAATTTGGTGTTAAATTAAACAGGTTTCACAGCATACAAGATTATAAGACATTTATAATTATATGCCCTTCTTGATATCCTATTATGTAAATAGAGACGTTGAATATTCATTGATGTCCTAGTGAGTTGTGATGACCAATAATTGGTTATGATATTTTTTTCAACTTGGCAACAGCATTATCATCTACGGCCGTATCAGTGGTAGTTCCTCATCACACAACTCCTCGTCCTGTGCCAAAAACCACTCCACGTCCCCGGACAACACTAAGACCTATTAGGCCACAAACTACCTCCAGACCTCAAACGTCAAGAAAACCAGATGTACACTCCATTGTTCCTAAAATGTCATCGACAGCCAAACCAGGAATGCTTCAATCTACGAAACCAAACAGATATGTGGCATCTAATGGAGCAAACAGTATGTATAAACATCGTTGCTGCAAATCACTTACTTTTTGTGAGATATAATTGACGCTTTAATTTCAGTTGAAGGACTATTCCACGAATGTTCATTTTAAGGCTATTAAATAAGATTACAAACCCTTGTATTAAACAATGGAAATCATATTAGAAGACACGTATTCACACTAATAAGGAAATGACAAACCGAATATTAAGCTTCCTTTTAGTTTGGTGTTAAATATTTTTGCGGATTAATACACAAGTCATTATTAGAAAGGTTACCAGTTCGTGGTTTCAACTTTCCTATTTTGAATTTTCCCTTTTTTGATAGTATCATCCATTTTTTGCCAATCTTCCGTGTTCATACGTCAAAGTTGATTCGGTATTCAAAGCTTGTTCTGAATATTACGAATTCGTTTAATCGAAATGCGTAGGCAAATGAAGATTATAGACAGGCCTCATGGTCGCCTTTACGATATGATTGGGTACAATTCAATATCCTCGTGTGGCCGGTGTTTTTGATTTTCCTTATTAGTGTCCTTTTTCCCCTTTTCACTCTCCCCTATTTTGCTTTAAGGTCGTGGGGTTGCATGGTTTTACATAGCGGTGTGTGGTAAATGAAGTAAAAGACCCTTCTAGATCTCTAGTCTTTTTCTGTTCTACTTGTTCAAGGGTTTTGACGTAAATATTTTCTTTATTCATGTTTAACCCTAGTTTTATTGATTTTGAGCTTAATTATATCAAAAAGTTTTGTTTATTGAATTATTTAAACCTTGATATGACGGTAATACTTTCTAAACCTTAAACATAATACATTTTTGTAAGAAAATATAGAAACATTTGTACCTTTTAGGAAACCACTTTAGTGCTTCACAACAAAGAAACCCCAAACCGAAGTCGACAAATGAAACAGGTTAGTTGTTTTCATGTTATTACCGTATAATGGGTTATTTTTGCGGGCTTAAATTTTCTCGTTTTTGACCAAAAATGGGAACAATAAATCAACACTATCTAGACGGGTGAAGAAACTGAATTGTGGCGGTGTTTTAACACAGAGAAAGAATATATTGCGTATAAAGTGGCAAATAGTCAAATGAATACCCTTTATTGCATAATTTACAAAAATTAAGCAAAACCAAGTAAGTATATTTTGTTTAATAATTCATGAACAGAACTACTTCATGTGTGATATAATCTATTTCAAATATTTTGTATCATTACTCTTGATGTAAATAAATCGGTTCAACTACTTATTATGGCTGGGAAATTTATTATCGCTGCTCATTTTTACGCTTTTCATATTATTCTGCGAAACATATTGACAAGCGAAATCGCGAAAATATCATACCCGCGGAAATAACCTCATACACGGTACTTGTAACTGGCAGGACGAAACAGAATATTAATAAGATCACTTAAAGATTCGGGTTAAAAAGAATAGGCGTTATGTATACCAATGCATGCTCGTATGAGGCGACTTGTGTGGTGGAGGGGCCAATACAATTGGAAATGTTCTCCTATTTCGATTAGTGAGTGGACTACAAGGACGTAAAATGACCATATTGCAAAACGAAGGATCTTTGTTTATGGACTGTTATTGCCTGAATAAACACAAATAAATATGTGAAGCAGGAGAGAGGAATTAATATAAACGTGTTTCCGAAACACTCTGAAACCGTATATATGAAATAAACATGTAGGATTAATGAATAAAATACTGCTTAAACTTATCTGTAGCATAGATATGAGAAGACGTATTCATCATATACCTCTTATTTTCTGATGTAGACGAAACGAAAACCAAGCAAATCAGTATCAATACGCGTAAGTCAACGAGTGTTAGTATGATTGAAATCAACTGTTAACTTGACATATTGCACTATTCAATATTCATTGTCACTCAATGTTTTATGTGAATATAAATAATACAATAACTGGTCTTTCTTGTGCAGGTGTTATCGTGGGCGTAGTGGTTGGTGGATTAGTCTTCGTCGCACTGCTGGCGGCCGTAGTTGTTGTCCAACTCCGCAGGTATTTTATTTAGCACGTTTTACATCTAGATTGTTCCTTGTCCTATTTAAGATGTTTAGCTTCGTATGAATATTTGATGTTAAGTAAGGTCAAACACACAACACACACACATATATATATATATGTCCTGTTAACATATAAAAAAGTTTCCCTAATGAACCTCTAAAGAGGAGAAAGCGCTAGGGAAGTCGAAGAAGCTCTTGTCTTTAGCTTTCATATATATACATACATTATATATTCCTTTTTTTCTACCGTTTGTCTCTATCTTTACTTAGTGCTTTACTTGGCTATTTTGGCTTTTTGGCTATTTAAGATATTTCCAAACAAGCACCATTAGAATTTGAAACGCTTTGATTTGCCTTATATCCAATTTTTAAAAGCGAAAAGTACAATTGTAACGATTGTTTTGATACAAGACTATTTTATGACGTTGGAACATAACATCAAAATATATTCAATACCAATGGCTTCAGTCATGTTTGTCTGGTGTGTTTATAGCTAAGACTAGTTTACGATATCCCTAATCAAGACACACTTCCTCAATTCTCATGAATATATTTCGTTATCATCCACGCAAACAGAATTCTTGGAAAACCACAAATATTGTATTCAAGATAAGATTTATGCCTCTCGTTTAACTAATTGAGTTTAAACTTTTGTGATAAACTCTTATTAATATTTGTGGTTATCATATTTAGCTCGACATATATTATAACATATATATAATACCTTGTCATTTCCAGGAAACGTACAGTTGCCCTTAGCCCGATGTCTATTGACAACAAACTATATGGGATATCTCCAAGTCAGAGGTCAGAGGGAGAGGTTTACTGATAATTGATTAGTTTCGTTAATCATCGTAATACCAAAATAGTAATACTCCAGGTGAAAGCTATGTCAACTAGTACAGGAGTTGAAATATTAAAACATGTGTAAATACTTACGCTTTACAAGAGCTGGCCATTGTAATGGGTTTTTAATTTGAGTAGGAAGTCAAAATATTCGATTTGTAAAACTACAAGGAAATATTACAAATGCTTCACTTTTGTCACTTTCAAAATGGCCGTAATGATCGTATTTGGCTAATAAGTGTCAAACGGGCATTTAAAAAAAAAAGAACCGTCAAACGTGGCAAAAAAAAAAAAATATATACTTTTTTAATTCTGGATGCAGGGTCGAGCCAATAATGCCGTTATCTTTATAACCAATGCACTGCATTTATGGTTTTAAATTATATTATGTTCATCAAAATGCCATTTATATCTCTTTATTGTCGGAGGTATCTATTTCAATTAAGTCTTCAAAGTATTTGATTGAGACGACTTTAGGTCCAAAATGCAAAAAAAAAACAAAAAAAATCATAATGTTTTCATATCCTCTCATGAGTAAGTATTAAGTAAACATTTAATGAGATAATTGAAAATTTAAAAAAAAACATTTTGTATTTTTTCGGTTATATGGATTAATCGCAAACTGTAAATAGGTCATGGAAATGTTCATATTTGTTGTGTCACGGTATTGACATAGTAGCAAAAGTATAATTATCATGACTAGGTTATTACAGTTAAATTTGACATGATCGTAATCGTATATATAATATAACAAAATATACTATTTATAAATTAATCTGTCATTAATTATTATAAGCAAATGCATTCGTTTACAACTTAGTCTGACGACGGACTTATATTAAATGCGTGCCTTATAGAAGATATAAATGTTTATCTAAGCCAAAACAGATATGATAGCGACAGTCGGTTGCTAGTACGTCTTTCGCTGCGAGGTCACCGTTCCGTTATCATAGTGATAAGCGAGTGGCCCTGATGTGTAAATAATGTTTAAGCCATGCACTCGTTTCATTACCTCGACATTGTGATTATTTATCTTTTTCATAAAATGTTTAATCTTAAGGATCCCTGTGTCACTGCAAGCAACTGTAGCTTGATTGTTTTCCCGGCGTGACCGTAACTCATTTCTGGAAAAAAAAATCCATACCTCGCAGGACTTTTTAAAAAATGATAAAGATGATAAAAAAATATAAACAAGAACAGTTTTCAAAGAGTGATTATGTTCAGCGGGGCTAGACCGGGTATCGAACTTTAAATGTCAGATTGTTATAGTGTCGCTCAAACCGAAGTGCACTGGCACCCAGCAAACGGAAGTGCACTGGCACAAATGTGTTTCACTTATTATCCAAAATGAAATTAAGGGAAGGTTACTTTATATACCAAACCCACAGTGCAGTGGAACAGGATCCTTAAGCTTAAAATACATCTGATGTATGTTTCCATGTTATTTTGTTTTCATTTAAAAATATGTTTCATTGTTGTAAATCATATCTCGTTGTGATGTTTTGTTTTGTTTGTTTTAAGGAAGTACTGTAGAATAGGCTTTCATTGTTAAAGATAGCATAATATTCATGACTGATTGTTATTGTTATATAAACTATATATCCCTTGGTATTTGTTCAAACATTACGAATTATCTTAAATCTCCGTACGTAGTTTCTTTTTTTAAAACGTTGACCACCTTATATTACGTTAAAGTGACAATAAAGAACTGACAAAATATTAACACAGTTTCCATTCATGTAAGCAATTTTTCACGAAAGTTATTTGCATATCGTTGCTAGATTATATATTTTCTCGTATGCTCAGACAGGTACATGTATGCAGTGCAATAACATCATAATATATTTTCCATTCACCGTTAACAGCTGATAAATGTATATGATACTTATTGCATCTTAAGATAAAGAGTACCATCAATAAATATATGTTATCATCGATCAGTTAAAGATAAATAATTATCTGTTATTAGTATCATTATAATGAAATAATGTTTAAGGTTTTCTGTTTAAATATTACTTTGTCCGAAATTGGAGAAGTTGATAAAAACAAATAAGAAAATAATATAGATTCTTCCTATTTAGTTTCATGATGCAAATAGAAGCGTCCGAATAAAAAAAACACTTATAGATTGTCAGGTATGTAATCCCATCATAAATATACAATCAATTGAGGTTATTTGTGTTGGGAGCACCTAAGGTGATATGTATGTTCGTACATGTCTGTTATCAAGATGATGTAGCTTAACTAGATATAAAACATCTTGTCATTTTAAGTAAAAAAATTCACATTATATTCCTTGAAAAGCGTCTGTAGCATTATTATAATTTCAGTGTACCATATCTGTTGGTTTTCATTTTTAATCACTGGAAATATAGATAGTGTTTTCAGGTTTAATAAAATTAAAGATACCCTAGATTCAAGTTTTACATCAATATATATTAAGCTGAGTAAGCTTTGTACAACTGTATTTGGATCGATAGCTGTAATGATAACGTGTCGGATTTGTATCTGTACATGAAAGCATTGTTATCGTAATCAACTCGTACATAGAACAAGTGGGACAACGTACAAACT
This sequence comes from Mizuhopecten yessoensis, assembly GCF_002113885.1. Lineage (NCBI taxonomy): Eukaryota > Metazoa > Mollusca > Bivalvia > Pectinida > Pectinidae > Mizuhopecten > Mizuhopecten yessoensis. The sequence goes on along the minus strand of NW_018408751.1, from coordinate 485,725 downwards.
TGCATTTCTCTCGTGCATTTGTAAAAAATAAATGTAGTATACAAGAAATGTTCGCTGTCGTTTAACTTTCGCCCTTTTCGCCCTCTGTAATGCGGACGAATTTGTTATGACAGCGATTACTTGTACACCGCACATTATAAAAATTAATTGCTTGTTAATTGTTAAAAGTCACACTAAATAGATATAGAGTTAATCGCTTAAGGACGAAAATTGAACTTGGCGAACGTTTCCTCGTATACAGTATGCAATATGTAAAATACATTCTCTGTGTTCTAACAATGATATAGTTTATTGTTCATAACTTTTTTTTTTTTTTTTTTTTTTTTTTTTATTAATTCCAGACAAATCATAATTTTACACATGAGGAACCGTCTGAGGATGGAATACAGCCTAATTTTTGTTTTTAACTGTCCTTCAAATGGCTTAATCGCAAGGATTAAAAATCACAAAGCACAGCAGTTCATGAAAAAAATGTTTTTCGACACTTTTATTATTGAATTGTAATTGGTTTACGCATTTGTTAGAAGGAGAATGCGCAAAGAATCAGTCTCATTTTGTATGTAACGAAAATTTGAGCCCTCAAACAACTTTTCAGTAGTTAAACTTGGTTAAAAAAGGTTCGAATATTTCATACTTTACGATGTACTTGTTTCTCATGAATATACACGGAAACATTATCTTCGTATAATAAATGTCGTAAAATAGGTAAAACGTGTTTTACTAAGTAGAATGAGCAACAATAAAGGTTTCTTATTTTATCTAATTTCATATTTAGAATCTTTGTTATCTTCTGAAGATGAAGTAAATGTAATTTACGTGAATTTTACTGTTAATAAATATAAATATAAACTTGCATTTGATGTTGTTTTTTCTACTTTTTTAATTGAAGAAAACAGTATAGGATTTGAGAGTGTCAAAGATGATATCAACTATGCCTAAACATACATAGGATCCATTTAAACATAACCAAACTTCAATTATCCTTTTGACTTAATTGACAAAGGTATAAAACAATAATCACACGCAAATTATATTTTGTAAATCATATACTGTCAAACCTTCTATATTATATAATTTTATGTTACTACCATATAGTAATCTGTTTAAACCCTTTGTGGTTGTGTATACATGTATTTTCAAAGAATAGTTGCAGTCATCTCCATACTTCTACTGAACCTAGTTGATCATCACTATTCATTCTGTGCGTTGAAGAATTCCGACACCACTGCCAAAAGTTGGAAACCGTTTTTCCGGCATGTCTATAGCTTTTACAACTCATTTCTGAAAGCAAACCATACTTGCAGGATTTTTTATGATATAATAAAGATGAAATAAAGAAATATGAGCCACAAAAGTGTTCAGAGTGTAAAACGTAAGCGGGGCTAGACCGGGGCCCGTATGCATGAAATCGGTCTCATGTTAAAGCATGAATTCTGTGCTCAAACCAACTTTATTGTAACTCACTTAAATCATGTCAAATGATTAAAAAGTCAATTCTAAACATTGTAAACAGTATTCATCTTCAAATCATTGGTAAAATAAGATTTTGTTTTATTAATTTATAATCGAAACAAGGAATAAGGCTTGAGCACAAAATCCATGCTGGAGTTTTATTAATACGGGCCCGGGACTCGAACTCTGGACTTCAGATTTTTATACTATCGCTCTTTCCGACCGAGCTATATGGTCAAATCACGTGTCTTGGCCAGACTGTGCTATCGTTATATCCAAATATATAATTAAGGGGAGGTAACTGTACATACGAAAAATTATTGTGCAATAGCACAGGGATCCTGAGGTAATACGTTTCCATGACTTATGCGATTTGTTCTGTTACTTTAAGCAGGAAAGTTGCAACTAAAACGAATATACAATGAAATGTTTAACATGTAAGAAATAACAACGAAATTGATCAATCGATAACTATAACGCTGTGCCTTGTTAATTGCCGGTCATGGATGCGCAAGAGAAAATGGGCCCATTCATTTCGATTCAGAACTGGTCCGCTTCGATATACCCAGATGGCTTCCTTTATCTGACGGTGAAAATTGGTTGTTCTTTCTTTTCACACGATGCTGTCTAGAAAGCAATATCCGCTCAGGCATTAGCCTCAGACATTATATTTTAGCTTCCAAGATAATGTAAAATAAGAAGGTAACCTTAATAAAAAGACACACTTGAATGAATCTGTGTTTACATCAAAAATTTTATCACTATAAATGTGTAAAGAATAGTAAGTTTATTAATTATTTATAATTATATGAGGAAACGCCTTTATCTCATAAATACGCTTAAATATGGATCTCTAGAAATGCAGTTTTCATTTCTGGAATCCGAAAGGAAGAACAAAAGGATTTATCGCAGAACTTAAAACAACAAAAGCTGTCGACGAAAGATACGTTTCTGGCTTGCTCTCACTTAAAAATAGTCCATTTACAAGGAAGTAGATGCGTGAAGGAGCTGTAAGTACCATATATATAATTCCTAAATGTCCTGTGTGCTATTCCACGTGTTTCTTGCGACAACGGTCGGGTCCGGATTGAGACATTATAGGGTGGCCATTCCCGCTGTTGTTTGTTGATTGACTCCTAAGATCACATTGCCTTTCCAAATGCAAAAACTCCTTAAGTTTACTACCAGGCAAAATATGACATAAACATTTGTGAATGTTGTCATAATTCCAATAAGTAAGGTAAATTTTCTTCCCCCGCGACCCAGTAATGGAGGGCTAGTGGCAGCAGAATGTCAGACGCCTTAATCACTTGGCCACTGCGGCCCCTGCAAATGGACGAGACATAGAGAAGCGACTTGTGTCATATAACTCATGTAAATGATGTTGAAGACAAGAAAGCTGCAGCAGCTGTTCTATTAATTGTGCTCTCTCTCGTTAAAAATTTCTGATGATGTCCCCAGACAAGAGAGAGGTCTCAAACATCCGTCTGTAAAATTCAGATTCATTATGTGCAGAGTGAGATGCAGGCAAGATATGATGAAAACAGTAAATGTGAGAATTAAGTACGTTTTTACCAGTGAAATAAGGAAAAATATTTATTCAATAGTGAAAAATATCACCTTTGCTTATTTAACCAATCAAAACACCGATTACAAACCATGAGAACAATTACAAGTGGTCCATATGGCCGAAGCTTTGTTTGAAGCGCACTCGTGAAAGATATTAAAATATTAGCCACACTCGTGAAAGATATCAAAATATTAGCCACGCTCGTGAAATATATTTGGTTTTACTGTTATCTTTTATATATTTGACATAAAATTGTGCATAATTGACATTTAATTGTATTGTGTGGCTGTGTAGGAGTGGCCTTTTAGATGCGTCTAAAAATCAACGAAAAGTATCACTCTCTATGTATTATTTAGAAAAAATGCAGACACTGGAAGAACATAAGGATGTAATTTACACGGCGTTATTTCTGATATTCAATATTCTCTTTCGTTTTTTCCTTGAAGATCCCATTGGTTATTTTAAAAAGATGAAGATGAATAACATAAATAACACATTATTACATGTCAATATTTATCATTTTCGATTTATTATTCAAAAATTCAGGTTGTAAATGAATGTATGTGTAAGATGACAGTTATCAACTGTAGAAAGTTGGAGAAAATCTTTATAATTTAATCAATAAGTGGGTAGATTTGAATTAATAAGTGTCCTTTTCTTGGTTAATGAAACTTGTCATCAGTGTCAAGAAAGAGTTTGCACAAAATATCGAATCACACTTTATCACAAGACAATCCTTCGTACGGTCTGTGCACGTTTGCATCTATGATATGCTTTATTAGTTGTTTAGATGGAGAGATAACCTGTTGTATCGGTAACCTGTAAAATGCCCCCTTAATAAGCTTGGATTCGGGTTATCCATCTATTATTTATATAGATACTCAAAGAAATATGATCCTTTGTAGCGTCGTGGATGAAAATGAGTTCTTTTAAAGAACCAGTACTATATAAGTCCCCATAGAAAAGTTTGAACATATATTCTGCGTTCCTGGCTTCTTTTTTGGTGCGGATAATGCGTGATACGATACAGTTGAGTTTCCACGACTTTTCAGTCGAATCCTTATTAATGTCAAGTCGATGAAATTGTTCACATGCATCTGTACAAATATATACATTGATGTGCTTCTCCTTGGAGGACTTTGAAACGAAAAAAGAACCTTTTGTTTTTTATTCCATTCAATCTCAACGCAAAATATGACGTCTTAAACAATATTATCATGCCAGAGATGTTCTTGTTGACTAAACATTTCGACAAGATTTCCGTTGTCCTGTGCTTCATTTCCTTTCCAACCTATAAATTAAGAAATATATTCGCGCAGTAAAAAAGACTAACGATTTTCTATTTTTTTGGCCGTAAAAGATAGTAGTTTCCAAATGACGCTACATTAACTGTAAAAGATCTTTTTCAATCAATGCAGTGGTGTTTGAACTCTTACACGTGAAACAGTAAGCGCAAACCCTCAATTAAAAGTTGGTTTTGAGACTGCAAATGGGCAATGGTATTTTTTAAAGTCGCATATATATCGAAATGATTTTAGTAATCGTGCAAAAATGTACCAAATCCCGACCAGAATAGGAGCATATCCGGGAATGAGATTAGGAGGTGATAGTTCACCATCTGGCTTTCAGTGAACATGAATCTTTCTCTCATATTACAATATGATTCAGACAAAAAGTCAGGCTACTTGTTTACTAGTCATTACCCGGACTTGCCTTTCCCAGTTAAACTGTAACAAGCATCTTCAAAGTGCTTCTTGACTCATTCACCCCTGAAATTTCATAATGAACTATTCTAACCTTTGAATTGGAAGAGTTCAAATGTGTCTTCATCAGGGGTCAATGAGTTAATCCAATTAAAGAGCCTTCCAAAGGTAAGGTGGTGTTGACGGAGTCCTTAGGTTTTTAGATCCTGAGAAACATGAGTCGGGTCAAATTAATACTTTTCTAAAACTATTGATCAGATGTTAAATATAAAAAATATTCATTACCAATATTTTTCCCTTTTTTTCTTATTGTAGAACTCTCCTGGGAAAAGATTTACATATTTAAAAAGGTAGCCAATACCTTGAAACATAGCATTTTCGGAAATTAATAACAAAACGAATTATAAAGGACATATTTGGGAATTGTTTAATTAACATGGAGCACCATCGTTGTCATTACCATACACACACCTGCAAACACTCGCGCATCTCTGACGTCACAAGAATTATAATAATAATAATTAAAAAGCTGATTAGCTCTACAGATTGCCGGATATACAGTTACAGACGATAATATATACATGCACTAACAACAAAAAATAGGATTGTTGCAAAAAAGCCGTCAAATTGACCTATAATATTACTACATATCCGATAAACACAAGTTACTTTGACTGGCCATGCAAGTAACCAAATGTAATCTTTATATATTTATTTTATGATGAATTCCAAGTTATACATATTACTGTAAAAGTACATATTTTAGCGGTATTCTAATGTTAGCGCTTTTTGCACTTCAGATTTTTATAATAATAATTTGAGGTTCTTATCTACCGCTTTTTTCACAAATTTGTTCATAGGTAGTCTCAAACCGTTTCACAGATTATTATCCGTGGTTATAGGGCCTTTGCAACCAGCCAATATCTTTTCTCAGCTCAATAGGGAGCAACAGCCGGTGCTGCCATTCCGGCGCTCACAGCTATCATTCAACAATTCTAGCACTGTCCAACCACGTACTCATTTACAGCTGAGTAGACTGAAACAAGCGGAGTAAAGTATCTTGCTCAAAGATACAACACATGCCGTGACGTGACTCGAGCCGGCAACCTTTCGGTAACAAGCCCGGCGTCCTAGCATTAGACTATCGTGCCTCCTAATTTTGTGCTAAATTATGACTGCGCTAATTTCTATATAATAATTCTTTATTGCATATTGTGTGAGTGCGTCAATTCATTAAAACACCAATCGGTTAAAATTTGATATATTAAAATTTGTGGCCGCTAAAATAAGTACGGTGTACTTGTTAATACTTTTGTAAATCGAGATATTTTCAAAAAAAAATTATTAAATAGAGAAGTCTTTCTCAATGATTTGGCTTGGTGTCCCCATTGTTACAATCATGCCATTCTAAAGGCTAAAACGCTAATTTCAGGAACACGCAATCAAATGTTGCAACAGGCAGTCTATCGAGTCAGAATCAACCAAATGTGTAAATACAATACAATTATATCAGTAAGGTTAGTTTATCAAACATGTAATACAATACAACGAAACACAGAAAGTCTTCGACGAACAACTAGACAATAATCGAATGGTATTTATCACAATTTGATCCCACTAGTAAGCACGGGTTTTACCCTTAAAGACACCGAGGTATGCAATATAGCAAGGCAGAAATTACTGTAGGAATTATATATCTAATAATTAATAAGTAAACAAAACAAAAATTAACACAAAAACATCAAGGACAATGGAAACGATAAACTGCAGATTATTTAAATTTCGCGTTTACTTGATTTCGCCGCTGAAATGAGTTTTCTTTACTTAATACACTGTAACTTAGAAAATAATTAATATTTTTCTCTGCATAATTCTATTGCTAATATAATCTGATAATATATATGTGTTTAAATTACAATATGTCATATTAATATGAATATATTGTATTGTAACGTTGGAAATCGCTTTTCCCTTTCTCTGATTTCCTAACTTTTACCTCACAAATGCCAAGTCGTGATACCCTACCAGTTAAGTTAAAAGTATGTTTCATAAGTGCTATAATTAGATGGCATATATATTATTATTATCATTATATTATATTTTTATGTTATGTTAAGGAAAAGAATATTATAAAATGTTTCAATTTTCTCTTAAAGTATGTTTAAGCTTAAGTAAAACACATGCTTAACGTTAAGTATGAATTATTATTCACAGTGTACTGTAATGGCGAAGCCTAACTGAAATATATACTTAACGTTAAGTATGAATTATTGTTCGCATTGTACTGTAATGCTGAACTCAAGTTAACGTAATAATAAATACTTCACAAAATTTGAATAGTCTGCAGTAACCACAAATATATGTCGACTGGATTTCTTATTCATAAAAAATGCTTCAGACACTTTAAATATCGTTCATGTACACATCTTCTTTTTTATCATTTCAGTTCGTGATTTCAAAATAAAAATATTCATATAAGCAATATATATATTATACTGTGAATCACGTTATTTAAGAGTGCGATTTTTTCGCGAACTATGCATGAAGGTCGTATATGCAAAAAAAATAGGGATTGTGAAGATGATAGTAAGTCTTCATGTCAGATACTCGCTAATGGTTTTAATTAGTGAATGAATTTCCTCGCAAATAAATGGGAACATGTTATTCTCGCCAAAATAAAGTGATTTACAGCAAATGTTATTCAATAAAGCAAGATAAGTTGTAATCAGATCACATTCAAACAGGTCGAGCCTCGTTTACCCAGCAACCACTATCGGATTGCTCATCAGCTACTACTACATGTAGTGTCCAAGCTATGTTCCGGGGGGGAATCGGTCACATTCGTTTTCACTACTTAGTCTCTCAGTAACATCAGCCGGTTCACAATTTGAATGAATAGGTGGTTGGCCGGATAAACAGGGCTCTTGTTTACACAGATACACATACTTTCTCACTTAATTAATTACTTTCGAAGCTCCCGGGCCAACATTATACCAGGACATACATGATATGGTTGTGACACCTGCAGGCCAAACTCTTTTCTTAGCGTATCAACAGCCAGTCAGGCACAGCACTGAAATATCAATCAAAGTTACAGTTAGTTCTTTGTACACTTCAGTACATTTCATCAATGTTTGAGGTTGTAAACGATATATCTATTCCATTTAAAATGATTCCTTACCTGGGTTTTTTTGTAACATTCTAGATGGGACTTTTTTGTTTTTGAAATGTGATGTTTTTAGAAACGTTTTTATTTTCTTTCTAGAGGCTCAGTAAAAAAAGCCTAGCAAAATGAGGTAAAAATCGTGAAAAAACAATTGGATATACTAAAATTCAATCAGAAAGATAGAAATTTAAGCTAGGTTTCTAAAACTACGACAATTGTAATGGCGATTAATAAAAAAAAAAATTGTCTGCCCTGACTTGCACTCGATAACCCACTGTTCCTGTCAATTGGCGAAGTTAAAATCTCGACAATAGATCAATAGATAAACATGGACCTTGGCCAGTTTCCTAGACCACAATACACGTGGCAGCAGTTGTGTTGTCTATGTCAACAACGACAGGAGCCAAAATACGTCACATGTATATTTATAATTTCCTGAAGTATTTTTGTCGGTACCTATTATGCGTGTACATGTCCTTAAGATGAAACATGTATCCACTCATCCGACTAATGAATAAACAGTTATAAACCATTTACTTTCTAACATGGCACACGACAACATTTTGCTGACGCGAAAAGTGTCAATTTTACGTCACTGTGCCTTGTGGTTTTGTTGTCACTGTCTGAGTACTCAAGACGTGACATTACTTGGATTTGAACGTTAGCGCGAGTCGTTGATGAAGCAGAAGACGCTAACCCTTCCGGAACACCTGGTCTTATTCTTCTTGTACGTTTTCATGGTTTTACATGTAAATCTTTCCTTTGTTCACACATTTTGACCTATTTGTATCGATTTTGAGGTAAAATTACGATTTGTTAACGCTTCGGTATTCCCTTGTCATTTTGGTTTTGTTTAGACGTCAAGCAATCTAACACGTGAAGCTTGGTTTGTCACTGGTAAAGAGTGATAATTACTTACGTGAATATGCTGTTCCTGAGTTTCATTTGAGGCGGAGAAACTCCAGTAGGACACCATCTTCTAACGCGTCGTCAAACTGTTCGAAACACTGAAAAATGTCAACTCAATAATTGCATATGATCAACGGCTGTGTGTACAGTGAAAACTTAATAATCGATATAGTACAGTAAAAAATAACAATAAATCAGCATGATCAACTCAATAGAAAAAAACAAGATCCCCGTTGAACACAGTAAGTGTCTATGTTAAATGTTATTCACCAAAACTTTCACAACATATCATTTCTCTGTTTTAGGAGTGTCTTGTTCTATATAAAATGTCATTTACCAAAACGTTTACAACATAACATTTCTCTGGTGAAGAAGTGTCTGGTTCTATATAAAATGTTATTCACCAAAACTTTCACTACAAATCATTTCTCTGTTGAAGGAGTTTCTTGTTCTATATAAAATGTTATTCACCAAAACTTTCAAAACATAACATTTCTCTGGTGCAGGACTGTCTTGTTCTATATAAAATGTTATTCACCAAAACTTTCACTACAAATCATTTCTCTGGTGCAGAAGTGTCTGGTCCTATATAAAATGTTATTCACCAAAACTTTCAAAATATAACATTTCTCTGGTGCAGGAGTGTCTTGTTCTATATAAAATGTTATTCACCAAAACTTTCACACCATAACATTTCTCTGTTGAAGGAGTGTCTTGTTCTATGTAAAATGTTATTCACCAAAACTTTCACCACAAATCATTTCTCTGGTGCAAAAGTGTCTGGTTCTATATAAAATGTTATTCACCAAAACTTTCAAAACATAACGTTTCTCTGGTGCAGGAGTGTCCTGTTATATATCAAATGATATTCGCTTAAACTTTTACAACAGAACATTACTATGTCGCAGAAGTGTCCTGTTTTATTTAGAATGTTATTCACAAAAACTTCACAACATATCAATTCTCTGGTGCAGGAGTGTCTGGTTCTATATAAAACGTTATTCGCTTAAACTTCACAACATAACGTTTCTCTGTTGCAGGATTGCCTGGTTCTATATAAAATGTTATTCACCAAAACTTTCACTACAAATCATTTCTCTGGAGCAGAAGTGTCTGGTCCTATATAAAATGTTACTCACCAAAACTTTCAAAACATAACATTCCTCTGGTGCAGGAGTGTCTGGTTCTATATGAAATGCTATTCATCAAAACTTTCACCACAAATCATTTCTCTGGTGCAGGAGTGTCTTGTTCTATATAAAATGTTATTCCCCAAAACTTTCAAAACATAACGTTTCTCTGGTGCAGGAGTGTCTGGTTCTATATAAAATGTTATTCACCAAAACTTTCAAAACATAACATTTCTCTGGTGCAGGAGTGTCTGGTTCTATATAAAATGCTATTCATCAAAACTTTCACCACAAATCATTTCTCTGTGAAGAAGTGTCTTGTTCTATATAAAATGTTATTCACCAAAACTTTCACAACATATCATTTCTCTGTGAAGAAGTGTCTTGTTCTATATACAATGTTATTCATCAAAACTTTCACCACAAATCATTTCTCTGTTGAAGGAGTTTCTTGTTCTATGTAAAATGCTATTCACCAAAACTTTCAAAACATAACATTTCTCTGTTGAAGGAGTGTCTTGTTCTATATAAAATGTTATTCACCAAAACTTTCACACCATAACGTTTCTCTGTTGAAGGAGTGTCTTGTTCTATAAAAGATGTTATTCACCAAAACTTTCAAAACATATCATTTCTCTGTTGAAGGAGTTTCTTGTTCTATGTAAAATGCTATTCACCAAAACTTTCACACCATAACATTTCTCTGTTGAAGGAGTCTTGTTCGATATAAAATGTTATTCATCAAAACTTTCACAACATATCATTTCTCTGTTGAAGGAGTGTCTTGTTCGATATAAAATGTTATTCCCCAAAACTTTCACTACAAATCATTTCTCTGTTGAAGGAGTGTCTTGTTCGATATAAAATGTTATTCACCAAAACTTTCACTACAAATCATTTCTCTGTTGAAGGAGTGTCTTGTTCGATATAAAATGTTATTCACCAAAACTTTCACTACAAATCATTTCTCTGTTGAAGGAGTGTCTTGTTCGATATAAAATGTTATTCACCAAAACTTTCACTACAAATCATTTCTCTGTTGAAGGAGTGTCTTGTTCTATATAAAATGTTATTCACCAAAACTTTCACTACAAATCATTTCTCTGTTGAAGGAGTGTCTTGTTCTATATAAAATGTTATTCACCAAAACTTTCACTACAAATCATTTCTCTGTTGAAGGAGTGTCTTGTTCTATATAAAATGTTATTCACCAAAACTTTCACTACAAATCATTTCTCTGTTGAAGGAGTGTCTTGTTCTATATAAAATGTTATTCACCAAAACTTTCACTACAAATCATTTCTCTGTTGAAGGAGTTTCTTGTTCTATGTAAAATGCTATTCACCAAAACTTTCACCACAAATCATTTCTCTGGTGTAAAAGTGTCTGGTTCTATATAAAATGTTATTCACCAAAACTTTTACTACAAATCATTTCTCTGTTGAAGGAGTTTCTTGTTCTATGTAAAATGCTTTTCACCAAAACTTTCACTACAAATCATTTCTCTGGTGCAGAAGTGTCTAGTTCTATATAAAATGCTATTCACCAAAACTTTCACAACATATCATTTCTCTGGTGCAAAAGTGTCTGGTTCTATATAAAATGTTATTCATCAAAACTTTCACCACAAATCATTTCTCTGGTGCAGAAGTGTCTGGTTCTATATAAAATGTTATTCACCAAAACTTTCAAAACATAACGTTTCTCTGGTGCAGGAGTGTCCTGTTATATATCAAAAGATATTCGCTTAAACTTTTACAACAGAACATTACTATGTCGCAGAAGTGTCCTGTTTTATTTAGAATGTTATTCACAAAAAAAATCACAACATATCATTTCTCTGGTGCAGGAATGTCTGGTTCTATATAAAATGTTATTCGCTTAAACTTTCATAACAAATCATTTCTCTGGTGCAGGAGTGTCTGGTTCTATATAAAATGTTATTCGCTTAAACTTCATAACATAACGTTTCTCTGTTGCAGGATTGTCTGGTTCTATATAAAATGTTATTCATCAAAACTTTCACCACAAATCATTTCTCTGTTGAAGGAGTTTCTTGTTCTATATAAAATGTTATTCGCTTAAACTGTCATAACATAACGTTTCTCTGTTGCAGGATTGTCTTGTTCTATATAAAATGTTATTCGCTTAAACTTCACAACATAACGCGTCTCTGTTGCAGGAGTGGCTTGTTCTATATAAAATGTTTTTCACCAAAACCTTCACAACATAACATTTCCCTGTTGCAGGACTGTCCTTTATATAATATCAGTTACAAATATCTACACCACATTACGTATCTCTGTTAAAGGACATTCCTATATATATATATATATATACATAGTACGACGCATTACGGTACGATAGGGCAGAGCGAGAGAGAGCTGGAGAGGAAAGACGGACACAGACCACAACTAACACCTTGAGATCCTGTAAATAAACATCGACTTCACCAACAGCAGTTTGTTTACTCTTGCTTTGTTACAAGAGTTGGTTGTTGGTGGACCCTTTCCCATTACTTACTCCACAGTACGTGTCCCCATTGAAGAGCTGAGGGGGCAGTATTTCCGGATTTCCGCTTTTCTCCATCATGTCGATCCTACTCTCAGGCTTAATATATAAGTCGATTTCCTCGAATGGGATTTTCTTGCTCTCCAGGACTTGCTTTATTCGGTTTGTGTTTTGAGAAATCTGAATTTGGAAAACACATACTGTCAGTTTTAGTTCAGACATGACGTTAATTCATGCAGTGTCAATATGGTATCAGTTCTATACATTTTTACTTTCTTAACATTTTGCTCTAGTTTTATCGATATTGAGATCAAATTATGGTTTTGTTGACACTTCAGTGGTCTCTTCTTGTTGTTATTGTTGTTGTTGTTGTTACAACACGTACTGCATTGTGCCAAAAGTGTTCACGATTTACCAAGGCTATTCTACATCTCATGTATTTCTTTTCATTAGAACTTCCGGTGACAAGTTTTAGCATCATTGAAACATACTTTCGCTTACAGAAAGATATGTTTCTAAATAATTAGCTGAAAACATTTTCATACATAATGCTTATTGACTTTTCGAGGTATGACAATTTATTTACATGAAAGCATTGTTTACGCCATTTTTGTTCTTTTCCTTACAAAACAATGGCATTTTTTTTCTAGATTAACTCGCCATATCTTGTAAATGATTCCAAAGAGATACATCACAAATATTGTCAGATAAATAATCAATCAATTCTTTAGTGACACGATAACTGGATCCAGGAAAAATCAATAACAAAAGATAGCAAAGCATAAAATAAAGAGTAAATCTGGACCAATCGCCAAAACTATTGGCACGATGCTCTACTTTCGCTTTCATTACTTACGTGACCACATTCATATTTTTATATTCAGTTTTATAGCAACAGACAAAATGGACATATGGTGCAGAACGTTTTTTACTTTATTTGGCTTCTTGTAAATAAAAACAAAATTTCCAAATACTGTATAGTTGTTAAATTTCGCGGGGATAATATTTTACGGTTGTCACGATCAGAACTACTTCGCGGGGATAAAAGTTCGCGCAACAGGGCAAAGTGAAAATACCACGCTCTCGATGGAACGTTTGTATCTTGGTGAAGTGATGCATTCTACAAGTTTGTTTTGTGAAAATAAGGTAAATTCCTATATTAGATTCTGTTTTATCTTCATTATTTGGCAGTTAACGGGTAAACAGCTTTTCTTTCGTATATGTAAATATATATTCAAGGAGATTATAGTTCATGGTATCAATTTTGCTGGGTAATATACTTTGGCGCTGTCTTTGGTGACCGCAAATATAGTAAAATGAAATCTCAAACGAATATTACTAACTTTACAGTAAGCGTTTTCTTTCTTCATGTTTCTAGTAATAATTTCACATCTCTATATAAAATGTGGACGAAAAACACTTTTTTACATTTCAAAGATTAGAATAGTATCTAAATATCTTAGGCTGAACATTTCATGCTACAGATATGAAAAACCCTTTCCTGTCATGGTCGTATTTTTTCAATCAAAAATATAGGTTTTTCCCTCATTTTTTTATTCGATCACACTTCGCACACAAACTTTCAGATTGAGGAATATTTTGATATCGACCGATCTCTGTATGTTGTGAGAGGCAACTAATGAGGGAACCCCCTGCAGAATTGGGGATTATCCTGTCCTTCCGGACACAAAAGCGACCAAAATAAATCTATTCTACTCATGGCAACATTTGGGATCCGTATATTTTCTCTCTGCGTCCAAACAAACTTTATTTTTCCTAATGCTTTTCTTGGCAATACCTCTTTTTTAGCCTTAGTGTTAAACGTTTGCCCAAGTGAGCCAATGGTTTTCGTCCTAAGGCCGGGACATATCCTCGTGACATCGGTTTCCGCGACTTTAAGAAGCAACCGCGGAAACATGTGACGTCACGGATACAAAATGCTTCTATTCCCAACAAACTGGGCAGATCATTTATCTAAACAAACAAAAACAGTATATGGTCGATGTCTGATCCCTGCGTGACACCCTATGTCCTTTAAAAAAATGTTCAATTCAGTTGAAAGCTATTTTTATTACCAATATTTATTTTAGCTTAAAAATCAATCATTACCTTTTAAGTTGAAATATTATAATTGTGTCTTTGTACCGTCAGTAAATATGCATCAGATTCCAGCGAACTTTGCTGGTCATTTATATAATAAACAACAAACATTAAAGGACCGAAAACTGATCCCTGAAGAACATCAAATGTTCTCACATTTTCCACATTAGAAGAAAACAAAAACAACAGATAATAATCAATTAACTGCAACTACTTGCCTTCTGCCATTTAGCAAATCTTAAACCCAACTGATAGTTGACTTGATGATCCATATTTTAACTTGGCAATCGGCCTTATGTGTGGAACACTATCGAAAAGTGTTTTGAAATACGTATTAAGTTTTGAATACAATCGATTGGATACACATTGTCCGCTTGGTCCACTGATCCCACACAGCAAGCAGATTAAAAAAAAATCGTCCTGTTTCTTTCTGAAAAGCACATTTGATTTCATGACTTTGTGTGCAACCAATACAACATGGTTTGGATGAGGTATATTTATGAAGACTACCAGACATTCATTTTGATACATCGCTAGGTATAGAAGAAAACGAATAAAACTTAAATTGCTGTTCCTACCGAGAATAGTTAACGATGAGTATTACGGTTATATATAAACTTCATTTATTTTACAACAATTATGAAACAAGTTATTTCAACTTATGTTAGCGCGCTGTGGGTTTTTAATATTGGAGGAAAACGGAGTACCCGGAGAAAACCCACGTGGTCGGGCAGTTAACCTATTTTAACAATTTTCGAAATGAGACAAAGAATTACAGGTTTCGTCATTTATACAAAGCTGAAAGAAGGATTTCTGTTTAGGCGAACAAAACAATATCTGCAGAAAAATGAGGGTAGGTAGACATTAGCTATCTTTACGTTTAGATTTTTTTTTACATTGAATCTGACTATGGGGCACAGGTCCTGACTCTACCAGTGTTTTCTAAAGCTGACCATACATGCTTTAGGGTTGAATCGACAGTAGAATCTAGGGCAGGCAGGATGTCCCTAAAGAAAGTTCCTTTCGTCGAATGAATGAGTCTGCCCTTTATCTTGTACAAAGCCTGACGAAGATCATTTCTCATACCTTTTTATTATAACTAGCAACTTTTGAACTCACATACATTTTAAAATTAATAAGTATTATCAGGCTGGTAATAAAGTAAACCATTTTATACATAAGGAATTCATATTTGATTTTATGTCACAAACTGCATTATTAATACAAAGTAACTTGTATTAATGCATTATGACATTTCTCATAAATGGAAATAAAATGTTAACATGTAAATGTTGAATTAAATCACATATTATATTTGTACGTTAAGCTAACCATGCTTTCTGTACAAGATGGACACGGACAGTTGTGTGCGCACCATACTGTACGCTCATATGTTCATGAATCATCAAAGATCATACAACAGGGAGGCGTTCTTATTGAAAATACATATACGAGTTTTGTATACTGCAATTCGGCTAACTCTAACTTGGATGAGTCGAATGCCTAATTATTTAAACCCGGATATCACGATATTTCAGACGCTACGAGGTCAAGTTTTCACTGTGATGTACAATTTTGACTAATGTGTCTATGATATCATCAAAATGATTTTATACATGATGCATGCGCATTTTGATAGTAGAAAAAAGTAGGGGCAAAAAGTACATTTCTAGTGCAAGCAATTTGTATATTTAAGGATGGTGGTCGATTTATGCGATTCATCCTCTAAATAACAATGAATTGGTTGCCCTATGTGTGTACAACAAGAGATTATGACAAACAAAATCAAAGACCTCGGTAATCCTATAGACCCCCTCCTCTTGACCACACCCCCTCCCCGGCGAGTTTTACAATACAAATACCACTTCGGTCAGTATCAAGTTTCGGACACAGATGGCCGACTGCTTCGTACAACATTCATCTTAGCATCCCTGGATAGATTGCATGGAAACGCACGTGTGTACAATACATGTGTGCCACACACATTTATAAATACGAGTACAAGGCACGTTTTGTTATACTATGTACCAACTAAAATATATCTAACCACCGCGACTCAAGAATGCCGGAAGTGGTTCCAGATAGAAACTTGTGAAACTAAAGTTGCATCTCCTATCTCTCTATTTGTTCTCATTAGTGCATGCACACGCGTTCAGTAAACACCTTATCACAAATACAGCACGTACCTTTCGGTTTGGAGACACTGACGTCATATACAGCGTGATAGACATCTTCAAGTTTTAAAATTATCCGAGAGTGAAAAAAAATGTCTACACTCTCCCCCAGACTCCACTCTAGTCAGCAACAGTAGCAGACGTGTAATATGATACCCCTGTGTTTATGGTAGCATCCTCCGGTTATTCCCCAGACAGGCTAATGGAATCGTCCGTCTGTCGAGGATCCTTCCGGGAAGGTTCAAGTTACCAAACAGTAGGGTAGTTGTGCGTTTTACTTATACCGTGGAGCTTGTTGATGAATCACTTTATAACAAAATAAGATACGCAAATAATTTGACGTTCAGTTTCCTTCGTTAACTTGCTTTTGGGGATTCTAAATTGTTTGAAAAGAAAGGGGACGTTACCGTTTATCTATTCACACGTACACACTCCAAAATTTTATATATTGCATTCGGTAGCATCATTGGTCGAGTTGACTAAATTCGGTAACTTTCTTTTGTTACTGGGTGGGAAAAAAAACATGGGTTTCCGCATTTGAAACGGAACAGAAAATTGATATGTACGTTTCAGCGAGTTCCAGCTAGTAGCGAATGCTTCCGAAATCATAATATAAAGTTTCTGTCACTTTCCTCAGTTTAAACTTGGTTGCCGTTCGGATTTATAGCTTATGCGGAATTAAAGTTATTCAATGTCTCACTAATTCGGATAAAATATCTGTTGCACAAACATATGTTTACTACATATTGATCTTTCTAAAAATATTTCGAGAGTTTTCGGGAGTTTCTACGCCATATTCCAATTATCATTTTGGGACGAATCGTCGTGTCATTTTTCCAGCTTCAGCAACTTCACGCTTCAGTTTTCCCGGAATATTTAATATCTTTGTCGTTGTTCGCACACACACTATATCAACGTTAGCCGAGGGGCTTTATTCTTTTCAAAATATTAACTTTATCCTATTATATTTCTTATAGTTCAAAGTATTTCATATCTTGTCAAACATAATATTCATAAAATCACACTACATATCAACATTTTAGTGTATACAATGTGTCCAGCCAAAATGACTTATTAGACACGCTAAGGCAACAATCACACTGTTTATGTATATTTTTAAAAAAATAATCACAATACGACCTGAACTCAGTTCGGACATGTATATGGCGTGTCAAACGTTGCAATATTCAATAATTTTATATTTATGTTCGAAATTTTATATTTGTATTCAATAATTGTAAATATGTATGTGCAATAATTTATATTTGTATTCAATAATTGTAAATATATATAATGGCATTTACAAGTTTTTGTCAAAGACTGAAAACAAGTATGCTGATGATAAAAGTGCATGTTACTTGCTAGTAGCCGGACTGTATGTATATTTTATGGTATCACCGTGTACACTATACGGGGTGAGATATATATATACAAGAGTGGTTGACCCAGTCCTTACCGACAAGTTATATATCCCCACCCCGTACCTGCAAAATACATACATTTTATGGGAGAAACATGGTTCTCCTCCTCACATAAGGGAAAGTAGGGAATCAAACTAATATTTTTGAATATCTGGTTTATACATCACATTTCGAAACTGTTCAGATTTGTTCATATCATTAAAAAAAATGTTTACATTGATTTCGTTAGATAAAATTACATATCTAAGATCAGCATAAAACACATATTCCATTAAAAAAGGTACTCATGTTCTGCACCATTATTGCACAACTTACATATCCTATTATTGACAGGAATCACAGGTCGGGCCATCCTCGATATCCAGGGGGTTACGCTTACTTTCGCTCTCTGCACCCCTGGATTAGATTAGTTATCTAAGTCCGTGATATTACATTGTACTTCTTTGATCCATAATTACTTTATAATATACACCTGTTTTTGTACTGTTTTACGTTGTATTATCGGCTATATGATCACATCATGGCTAATAAGTTTTGGTGGTGAAGGAAATCCGGAGTTCTCGGACAAAAAACCCTCCTCCTAGCTGCGGTCAGTACTTGGCGACTGTCCCGCGTAGGTCTCGAACCCGCGACCCAGTGATAGAGGGCTACTGGTCGTAGACGGTCAGACGCGGTCCCTGCGGTCAGTACCTGGCGACTGACCCACGTAGGGCTCGAACCCGCGACCCAGTGATAAAGGTCTACTGGTCGTAGACGGTCAGACGCTGTCCCTTTGTATATAAAGCTCAGTGGAAATTTCCACATGATTTCCTTGTATACGTTTATCCCATGACATTTTTTTTCACAATTTCCATCGATATCAAGTGGTTTAATATCCTTTAATAATTTTTCATGATTTCTCAGTGTTACTATACTATATCTATAATTTCACAGTTTATGCTTGAGAACTACATATATAACTCGCAGGGGCGGATCCAGATTTTTTTTCAGGGTCTGTCACCAGTTTATTTTTCACTAAATCATTAGGTCTAAACTATGTACACAGAATACCTGTCTTTGCCGTTGTAGTTTTGTCAAAGGGTCTCTATCAAAATATTTGTTTGTCGACGTAAACATCAATTATTAAAAAATCGTCACTCATGTCACGAAATAAGATTAGACCTAAGTCCGTACTCGCAGTACCAAAATGCTGGCCTTCTTATCTTCAAGGGCGCAAGTCGACGCCGATTACTTTATAAAAATGACGTTACATTTAGCGTTGACAATCGCCATTGAAGAATGCCATCAGGCCGAAACAGTCACGGAGCTACTGTGAATGATAATTGTTTTATCAAAACATTTCTTGTAATAGATCTAAATTCTATACTGATCATGAACGTCAATAACATTTAAATGTTAATCATAATAGTATGTGTTAGTCAGTTTGTTTTCTTTCCTTGGAACTGAGGACAGAATTTATCGCCAAGACAATGTTAATTTACGATATTTTTGACGTTTGGCCATCGTCTGTAAACTGACACAAAAATTACCGGAAGTTCGTTCGAAAAACATAAGAAATAATCAATGATTAAAAAAACACGCATAAATATGCAGTTTTACTTAATGCACTTTTTATCTTGCTCAAAATGAGCCCATACCTGAAAAAACGGTGATATCAGTATTTCATTCATGAACCAGTCTTTTTTATAGTCTGACAAACGTATGAAAATGTCGCACGCAAATGAGGCCACATCTCCTCGCTGATTTTTTTCAATGAAACGTAAACCTTGTAATGCAACTGATGAACTTCCAATTTTCATCAATTTTAAACTGAACAAAATGAGAAATAACTTACATCAACAAAACCGATATAAGACTGCAGATTTTTTTTAACATATTTTATCTATATCATAACAAAATAAATATAATAAATAATGTTTTTTCTGTTGTTTTTTAAAATACCTGAATGTTGCGTTACTGAGTTTTTTGTTTCCTTGTAGTTTTCTGCCGATATGAGTACGAAATCGCGGAAATTGCTTCTTAAGTGCGCGGAAACCGGTAATCCGAGGATAATATAGGTCTAAGTATAATTTTCATCCAATATTGTGAAGCTATATCACGGAATTATATTGTTACGTGCGCGTCACTATCGAGTCTAGCAGACGACTGGAAAAGCTACGGCGACCTGTACTGAATCACGTGAACATCGACCTTCCGAGGTGAAGGTCACCAATCCAAGATGTCTGCCTCCAGTGGAAAGTCACCTCCACAGCAGCCCCCAATTTCCATCCGATTCCTTTTTGGGGGGTCAGCTGGGTAAGACAGTGCTTGCTATATAAAAATGTGCTATACTTGTGTATTTTTCTAAAGTGTGTTGTAGTTCCATCGCAACATTCCGCGTACGCCATTGGAAGTGCTTTTTGTTGTCGGCTGTGCATTTGTGTTACTGTGTGTGCCGATGTTTTCACCATGATAAAAAGTTCCGGCCTAGGCTTCGATACTTTGATCATTTGACGAAATTCCAGTGATATTTATAATGGGATACCATACTCTTTGTTACTTCTGGTGCATAATTATCCGTAGAAAGTATTAAAAATAATATTGCTTTATGCTTACGCTATGCATTTTAAATTGGCATTGCTATTAAAAAAGTATTATATTATCCTGGTGAAAAAGATCCGGCTTTTGTGCGTTTGCGTTCCGAATGCGCTGTACTGTGACAGAGACTTGTGCACGATGCACATGTTTTAAACCAGATATATATATAAAAAGAAAAGATCATATCTCTGTTTTCAAGCGTATATTTAATTGACAGTTTTAATAAACAGGTTCTATATATACATGAAGTATGGCCCCATTTCTTGAAATGGTGTTAGAGCTATTTATTACTTTTTTGCCAGTGATATATCGGATTCTATCAACTTGATAAAACTGATATCTTTCACACTATGACATTTGGTATTGACCAATCATAAGGTATCTTCTATTCTCTGCATTCAAAGGCAGCAATTTTTTTGGTCAGATTCAAATGACGGTAGAATAAGTGGTTGTTATGGTAAATGTTTGGTACACACACTTAACAATTAATTACATTTTCATAAGCAATCAAACCAGATGATAGCAGAAAACATCAGAATTGCGTTGAGTATCCCATTCAAAATGGCGCACAGCCTTGTTGTCAAGCGTGACGTCATTATAGCTAATGCTAATTATTACGCTTCTGATTCCTGCTCTTTTTTAATGCATTACATTTTTCATGTTTTATTCTTTTAAAAATGTAATAAATAGAAAATGTAATGGTGTCTTAAGTAATAACAAATATATTTCATGAGTGTGGCTAATATTTTGATATTTTTCACAAGTGCGCAGCACGAGTGAAACATATCAAAATATTAGCCACACAAAACACTATTTAGTATCATATATATATTTTATTCTTGATTTGATAAAGAAATTGCCATAAATCTTTTTAAAGGGGCTGGTCGGGGAAAAAATTACAAAATAAATGGGTCTCAATGCATTCTCTGGCCTTCCAAAAGTTATACCACGGCAATATGATGGTCGAGTTCTACTTGCAATGTCCAGTTTTGACCACTAAAATCTCGGGGAAGCCCGGCGTAAATTTAGCGCAGATCTATTTATATATGTCATGTGGAACTAACAACAATAGCACGCCGTCTATCAGCCATGTCGGACTCAACTAGCAGACAAGACAACAATACTATACGTAAATAATTGTTTTCAAAGGTCATGCATGATGCAAGTGTAGTATTCCTACCTATATGTTGTTGTTATATATAACGGAATTGATACCTCGTGCCTGTCATGACTTTTGCATGCATCTTTTTCTTTCGCCGCAATGTTTACATTTGGTCTTGTTGATGAAGCCCATGCGATAAAATTACATCACTGATCTGGGTCAATTGAGAGTTTTAGACTGTCAGGTGACGATTTAGGATTTCTTTAATATAATTGTAATTTTTACTCTTAGGGAGTGAATTTCAGCAAAATTTGAATCGGTATATTTCATAAGAAGGTATTTTAAACATGTGTATGCCATTTTAGCAAATATGACAATTTTCCCCGACCAGCCCCTTTAACATTTTAAAAATATTCCTTACAGAACAAAATTTTATTTCCTAAAAATATAAATTTTTATGCTTGTTGTTAAAAGGAGAGAAAAATGCATTCTTTATACATTAATAAATAAACTGAAACAAAATAAAAGGCAAAATGTAGATTTAGAAACATTTTATGCCATCATTTAAGGTAATAGTTTTGTGTCACCATTTCTCAGTAGAAATTCTTCAAATTTTGTAGATATAAAAAAAAATTCTGCCACAAAAAAAAATTAGGTTGTCAGAATTTTAAGGATTTTAAATGAAAAATTTATGTAAAAAGGAGTGAATTTTGAAGAAAAAAAAATGAAACACAATGTTTTGCAAAATAATGTCAATAAAAATGATATTGCCATAGATTAGTATTGCATTAATGTATATCAATTTGATAAATGCTGAAATTGTGTAAAATTAATTATCTATAAACGATTAATAAAAAAGTGTTTTTTTTTCTGGTTTTGAGTTTGTTCCCAGTAAGCTGTTGTATCTAAGGAAGCATCGTCATTTTAGAATGGACTTGCGTGGTAACGAGTAGGAGTTTCCCTAGGTATAAAAAACACATTACCCGTCAAACTGTTTATCATTGTTCAATGTATGTGCAAGGTGACACTACTATACAATATAAATAAAACATTTTCACGATTTTGAACCACCATTATTTATAAGATCAGTTGAATGAAATAGAAATGGAACACATCAAAGATATCAATTAACTAAAAAAAATTAGAAATAATAGTAAAATATAACCAATTAAAATGTCTAATGCACAATCCCTGCCCCCCCANAAACTTAACGCTGATGCCTACCTTTTAGATATCTAAATAGTAATAACATCCTGTGTGAAACCAATACTAATTCCAACTATTTCCATGAGAACAGTTCAATTATAAAACTTCACATTGTTGACTACACACCTAGCTGGGAGTGTCACATTTTGTAGGCGTTTTGCTAGTAAAGCATGTACATGACAGATTTTAAAGACTAAGAGTTCATAATAAAGTTTTCATGTGTGGGCTGTGAAAGACTGATGATATATATATGGGATTTATTGAAGTATTTTCAGTGATATATCTTTTATTTTGGAAACACAATTTCCGAGAACGTGTCATAAGTAACAGCAAGCTTGGCATTGTTTCAAAGTCTTCAGGCTAGTGCATTTGACTTTTGATATTGGTTGCCGATCAGGGTGCGCAGTGTATTGAACCGCAAGAGGGTCAGTTGTAGAATGATAACCTGTTTGACATTTAATGCACTGATCATGAGATATACTCATTCCAAAACAATAACAAACTAAAATGTCTGCGCTTCCTTAGAAACGTTAAATAGCCTCTGGGGAAGATCTCGATACTAGAAAAAAAGATTTTAAAAAACCAAATGGAAAAACAATTTATACTAATAGAGTTTTAGATGTCTTGCTAAACAGTTCTTTTCATAGCCTTAATCAGAACAAATGATATATGTTATACAACATATTATGTACAAGTCCATGAGCAAAAAGATGATTTAAAACTTCTTGCTAAATTAGATATAGACATTTCGGCCTGATGTCTGAGAACTTATATGTTGATATAACTTGATAATCTGTAAAGAATTTGTTCTTTTCAGGATGGCTGCTACTCTTTTTGTACAGCCTCTGGATTTGGTCAAGAACCGGATGCAGTTGAGTGGTAAATATAATAAAAAGCTCAACGTAATCATGCTTAAAAATAAATCCTGGACATTATTTCATATGTCAATCTGCTAATTATGATGTCAAGTAATAAATGGCTGAATATCATGTTTATCAAACTCTGGTTAGTTAATTTTCAAATTGTAAAAGACATTTGGTAACCTTTTGTCTTATCCAATTTGCTAATTAACTAACGAGTGTTAGATAAACATGATAGCTTATCACCAATATTTGAGGAAACTCTATTTTCGTACTGGTAATACACAATTAATTATTTGAATTAAAAATAAGATATTATTGGAAAGATGCCTGCTACATGTTTTTAAGAAATGAAAAATGAAATGTTTTAGTACTTTTAATTTGTATAAAGTCACCATTGATTAGAATCAGTTGTTGCACCAACTATACTTTGAACACTTTCTGTTGAAGGTGAGGGTGGTAAGACGAAAGAGTACAAGAACAGTTTACAAGCACTGAGGACAATCTTCAGGAATGAGGGAGTTACAGGAATATATACAGGGTAAGAGATGGGTGCTCAATAATAACACACCATTATCAAGTGTCCAGTACAGTAAACACTGGTCAAGGGGCTCACAGATCTGATGTCTGCATCCTCGATACTCCAAGGGTTATGCATACTTTCGGGGTTATGCTCACTTTCATTTTCTGCAAATCCTTGTAGGTTGGATGAAAGAAAGGCCTGTTGTTTCCCACTGCATGATCGTAAGAGGCGACTAATGGGCCCCCCCCCCTGCAGAATTGGGGTGGTCTCTTCCTTGTCTACTATTTAGGGGACATTGAAGAAATCAAGAATGGACCTGTGTATCCCAATACATGTGAATAGTAAATTGCAACTAATGTGGGCCCCCTGCAGAATCCGGGGTTTTCTTCTTTGTCTTCTACGAAGGGGACATGGGAAAGACCAAAATTAATCTGCTGCCCCCGATTGCAACACTTGGGATCTTTATCGGTTCCTGTTTTTCTTGTCTTCTTTATTTTCTGTCTACTTCCTGTTTCAGGCGGTGTCTCCCTAAGCACCCGTCCTCATATGACCCTGGCTGTTGTCTCCCTCGGCACCCGTCCTCATATGACTTCGGCTGTTGTCTCCCTAGGCACCCGTCCCCATATGACCCTGGCTGTTGTCTCCCTAGGCGCCCGTTCTCATATGACCCTGGCTGTTGTCTCCCCAGGCACCCGCCCTCATATGACCCTGGCTGTTGTCTCCCTAGGAACCCGTCCTCATATGACCCTGGCTGTTGTCTCCCTAGGCACCCGTCCTCATATGACTTCGGCTGTTGTCTCCCTAGGCACCCGTCCACATATGACCCTGGCTGTTGCGGGGACGTTAAACCCAAGCAAACAAACAAATCGCACTCTGCACCCCTGAAATATGTCAATGTAAATTCAAAGGCTCGGTGTGCACCACCTTGTGGATGAGACGAGAAGACTAGTTTGATCCTTTGATGTACATCAAAACGAATCTCGTGGTCGCATAACAGTACAATTGACTGCCTTTAAAGTTGGGCTTCCCTTTTCTGTAAAGTTCAAAGGACATCAGCTTAGTGATTGGTCAGGATTTTTTTCCCCGAGATCAGTCAAATAGCTAGCCCCGTGCCTTCAATTTACCTAGGACACATTCCAGGGGTGCAGAGAGCGATAGTGAGTGTTAATCCCTTGAGAAACGTTGTCTGTTGCAGAGATGTTTTATTTCAAAGGAAATTAGGATGAATATATTTCAGTCAAATATACATGTATAACTCTTTGTTTGAATAAATGCACAACTTTAAGCAACTCCAAATAAGGTGGTGCCATACAAATTGGAACTCTTGTTTGATGACGATAGAAGACAGAGCTTGTATACTCTTCTTCAAGTGTTCGCCTCTTGGAATTTCTGTTGGTATTGATGACATTTTGGTTAAACTCCGTTATTTCATTTTGCACTTAATAAGTATGGTAATACAGTTATTTGATTTTGGTGATCAGGGGTCAAGGCAAAGGGTTAAAATGTCACCCTTGACCACTTTGAATTCAAAACCTTTAATACATAAAAGATGTCTTAACAAAATCCTCAACAGATTTAGTTTATGTGTATACCTTACAAAGTTCTACCCCTGATATAGATTTTGGTGTCAGTCGATCAGGGTTAAAGGGTCAAAGTTCACACTTTAAAAGCCTGTCAATAGTGAAATGCTTGTGTAGACCATATCTCATCAGCAAATTTAGTTTATATGCCTACAAATTTGTTTTTGTTCAAATTGCCTGCCATAATTATGCTGAACTCCTGGCATAATACTTTAGTGTCTATCAACGATTTCTGATTGTGCCCTAAAACTAACCATTTCTTGTGCTTTTTTCCCCTCGTCAGGCTATCAGCTGGCCTCTTGCGACAAGCCACTTACACAACGACACGACTGGGAATCTACACGACACTGTTCGCACACTTCTCCAAGTATGTATCAAACCCTGTATTGACACGGTCAGAAAGGCATTTTTCTGTCTCAAAATGTATATCTTTAAGCAAATAATATTACAATTTTATGCAATTTCTTGATCAGTATATCGTAACTCTGATATCCTGTTATTATGAATTTTTAAAATTTTCTCCCACAATCACTATGCGTTTCCTTACTCATTGCTCATTGGATAAACCTGCTAGGAGTTGGTATTACATACAATTTTGGTTACCTGCTAGTGGGTAATGCCCTGGATGTGATTTCATTGGCAAATCTTTTAAATATGACATCACATGTTACTGCTTTGTGACATCATCTTCCATTGTGATTTCATGATTTAAAGCGATTGTTTCTCCCTTGAAAACAGACATGAAGTATATTTAGGGATGTTTCTTTACGTAATGTGCATTTTTGTGATTATACAAAAAAAACCATGTCAAAGGTTTACTGTACGACATACCATGGGTGAAGGAAATGTTATGAATCAATAATATCATGTTTTACAGAGATGGTGTAAACCCGTCATTTGCGATGAAGGGTATGATTGGCATTGCAGCAGGGGGAATCGGTGCCTTTGTGGGGACCCCTGCAGAAATTGCTCTTATCAGAATGACAGCCGATGGGAGGTATGAATTGTACCTGAAATTGTTTTCGCTTTTGATTGATTGTTGTCTACATTTATTTTAAAAGATTTTTTTTCATAGAAGATTACTTTTTTGAAAGATATATTCATAATTTTTAAATGATCCTAAAATTCTATCATACACAAAACAAAGAGAGGTTAACCCTTTCACCCCTATGTAACTTTAATGAACTCTACCCTGCATTGATCTGGATAAGTCCATTATGGTCTACAGTTGTGAAAGGGTTGATTGATGTTTTCAGTGACTCTGAAAATGCATTTAGGAGCAGGGTTTTTCCACCATTCCCAATTTAACTTAAAAAAAATCTTTTCAATTTGAAAAACAAACTCAAAATTCTTTTCTCTTTATAAAAAAAAGTAGACAAGTGGACTAAGACACTTTATTACTGATTCCAAAATTACCCAAATTACCAATGACATGGATTTCCTCTACTCCATTTCCCACTCATTAAGACCTTTGCATGCATTCATCTGGGCCGCCAATGTTGGCTTAAAATATTACTTAATCAAAAACTTATTTCATAATTATAAAAGTTTTACAAATAATGTATGTATTTAATGTGTCACAACGTTTCAAAACCGACTGGTCCCTTTGTCAAGCTATGACTCAACTGAGTGAACTGTTTGTATTCTTAACCTGTACAACGATGTGACAAAATTGTATATTTCATATGTCACTCGACCGGGGACATTTCGCCTATCGAAAGAGAGTATATACACACTGTATCAAATAGGTTACTGGTAGGTTGTAAATATAGCCCCCTTTCCTGTTAGGTTAGTACCGGGTCATAAAGATGACTCAGCTGGTTTCCCCCCTCGTCTCAGTTCATGTTTTGAGTTTTCCTGATTTTCCAGTAATCTATTTAGATATATTTCAAAACTGTGGAATCTTATTGAAGATAGTTTCATAATTGATGTAAAAAATAAAAGTTTTCAAAGTAAATTGTCAAATTAATGATAATTTAAATTAAATTGTGCATATGCATGAAAACGTCACAAACTGCTTGAGGTAATTTGATAAATGTTATTTAAACCTTTCCTATAAAATAATTTTTTAATTTATAATGTTTCATTCAACAGTTTATTTAAATTTTCATCACAAGATATCTGGCATTTGTCCGAAACAGATTTTTCTCTACATTTTAAAAGTAAAAATCTTAAGCTATTGATAAAAATGCTGAAAACATTAGAGGTAATCTTAATTGAAGCTGACAGTGCAAGTTAAAAAGCTTTCATTTTTTTTTCTCTAGTTTTGAGATCTTCCCCATCTCTTCTGACTACCGTTTCTAAGGAAGTGCCAACATTTTAGTTTGTCCTTGCTTGGTAACGAGTATGGGTCTCGCTGAAAAAAATTATTTGGAAAAAATATATACCCGGTATTCTTATACCCAGTATTCTTTTTTAATCTCAACTGAAAACTTTTTAACCCTTTCACCACTGTAGACCATAATGGACTCATCCATATCAATGCATGGTAGAGTCTACCGAAGTTACGTAGGGGTGAAAGGGTAAACTTGCACTGTCAGCTTTAAGTGTTTTTTGCACAATCTTGTAATTTGGGAAGTGCAAATTCAAGTCCAATGCCAAGATTTTGAGCATTTTCTATAAAAAAGTTATAGCTATTGAATAGAATATTGTAAAAGTTGGAGGTTATTATCTCAATTTAACATTTTTGCACAATCTTGGGAAGTGCTAATTCAAGTTCAGTGCTAAGATTTTCAGCATTTAAAGAAAAAATATTGAACTGATGAAAAAATGTTTTACAAAATGTACAAATTGATTTGAAATGGCCATAGAAGATGAGAATCCTCTATTGTAATAATGCTCAATATTATAGGTGTGTTATTCTGCTAATAGCTTTGTTCAATACTTTGTGCTAAAAGTTGGATTGCATAAAAATGTGCATGTTGACAGTGTTTGAATGAATTGTCCATCAGGTTTTAACATAAGGATTCTTTTTCTGTTTCCAGATTACCTGTAGACCAGAGGAGAGGCTACTCAAGTGTTTTTAACGCTCTGTACCGCATCTCAACTGAGGAGGGGGTCCTCACCATGTGGAGGGTAAGTCACTTATAATTGTATTATTACCAGTGATAAACCCAAGTCGTCTGTGTAAGATAACATGTCAAAAGTAGGGGGCGGGTTATCACCAGATACGAGTCTGTGTTTGACCAGTCATAATCCCAGACAGGACATCGTGGTCCGCCATTTTGGTTCCGGATATCACATCTTACCGTCCCTGCAGGTAGGGCGTAATAATTGTACTTGCTGCCCCCATTGCATGATCCTAAGAGGCGACTAAATTAGGGATCTTATCTTTTCTCTTCATGCTAAACAACTTTCTTCTTCTTAACGTCTCCCTTGACAATGCCTCACTTTTGGCCTTTAGTTGAGCGTTCGCCCCTGTTAGGAAGGCTTTGGGTTCTGTCCCCTGGCCGAGACATACCAGAGTCTGTAAAAATGGTCGTTTCTACTCCTGCTTAACGCTCAGCAATTAAGGAGTGGGACGAATAGTTAGCCCTTGTCAGTATAATTTGACCGGGTGGGGTGTCCTGCTGGGTGTCTTCGGTATTAGGTTTCATTGAGGTAGCACTATAAAGTCTGCATCAGTTCCGCGCTATCACAAGGAGACAAACACGAACGTATCACAGCCTCCCAATACACACACACATACACTACACGCATGCATCTTGCACACAGGGGCGGCCGTCCTTAAATGACCATAGCTGTTGATAAAACGTTAAACAATACTAAACCAAACCAAATCGCAGCTTTCCAAAACGGAACTGGATATAATAAGTAGTTTGTTTTGTATATATACTATGGTTGCTGTTTTTGTTACATTGCAGTAACGAAGAATCCATGGGGAATTTCATCTGTATTGATGAATGTATTGATTTGAATTGATATTTTAACTTTGATCAAGCACAAAGTTATATTTTGGCTATTTCTGTGACTTAAGACTCCCAGTTTCACAGATGTTTGAATAAGGGAAATAGGGATAAACACTACTGCTGAAAAATGGAGTTACATATAAAATTTGTTTGGTATGAAACATCCAAGAGTTCATTTCTGTATAAATGATGGTGATGGCTCTTGGGGCACAATGTTGTATTGAACTTCTTTAACTCATTTACCCCTGAAGACACCTTTGAACTCTTCCAATTCAAAGGTTGGAATAGTACATTACGATACAATGTCTTTCTGTAAAATCCTTGAAATCCAGCATTTCCGGATCACGCTGCTCAATAATTTCATTTTGAATGCTTCATGTGGAACAGCAGGAATATTGGATTCACATGCATTTTTGATTGTTCTTGTGTATGAAATATAAACTGAAAGGTACGATTATACCCAGATTTTCTTTTCAATGTTTGAAGGGTTGTTATCCGACCGTGGCTCGAGCAATGGTGGTCAATGCTGTACAGCTAGCCACGTATTCCCAGGCGAAGGAGTATCTCCTCAGTACAGGTGGGTATTGATGTAAATTACACACACACGTCTTTTTGAGCTCATCCTGCGGGGGAAAAAAACCTTCTGGAATATTTTCCTGAATATAAAATCTCGAAAATTCTGACAACTTATGATGCTAATTTTTGTTTGTTCAGGAGCTTGTGTAAAAGGGGAAATTACTTTGATAAACTGTTATGTAAACTTATGCAAGGGTTCTTATTTCAGTGCACTAAATTTTTTAACAGAACAAGGGGGTTGGGACTTATTAGTGCACTCTCAAATTAGCGGACTCGCTGTAGCTGACTTCATGCACTCTCGCAAATATCATTTTCTGCAATAGGTTTTAATACATAGCGGTTGTTAAAAAATATAGCATATGTAGATAAATCGAGTGATTACCTTTGAACAGAGTCTATGTATGTGCTCAGGTGAGATGTTGACATTACCAGTCACGTAAAGTCCAGCATTTTATGGCTTGGATAAACTGCTAGCGCTACATGATCTAATTTTAGTGGGGGACATAATTTAAGATACAAGAGGTAGCGTGAAAGCTGCTAAAATTAGAATACCACTAAAATTAATATGCTTACAGAATTGTGATTTTGAAATACTTATGTTATATTGCTATTGGGGTGACCACTATGGCAAGTCATCAATAGTTTGATATGATAGATATGCTAAGAATGCGTGATTTTATATTTACATGTTCTGTATAATTTTTTCCCCAGGGTACTTCAACGAAAACTTATTCCTCCATTTTGTGGCCAGCATGTTCAGTGGATTTTGTACAACCACTGCCTCGATGCCGGTTGACATCGCAAAAACCAGGTAATAATTCGAGTCTGAATAAGTACGGGTGATTTCTCATACCAGAAAACCCAACATGTTCTGCTTCTTGAATACATTGATTTCGATGGTAACTTTTTTTTCTGCAATATTGATAGAACTTCTTTTTTTATCTGGACTATCCTGTGGAAATACATTCATTTGAATTTAATGTTTGTAAATAAATTTCTGAAATATAAATTTTAAGTCCATCAAAACACCTACAGTGAAACTTGTTAATTCAAAAATGTTTCATCTCGGATTTATTTTTTCCGGATTTGTTACATACAATATTCCAATTCGTTTTGATAATTAACGCAATCCCAAATAAATCAATGATGCTGCATCGTTATTGGCAGATTATGTTAAAATCTTGATTTTTGTGATGGTGACCCCATCAATTAAATTTTCATATTTACAATTAAAACAATGATTTCCCACAGAATCCAGAACATGAGGACTATAGATGGAAAACCAGAATATAAGAACGCCTTGGTAAGTAAATCTAGTGTTTACTTGGTCGCATTAGCTTGTCATGAAATATAAACTTTATTTAGTTTACAACAATTATGAAACAAGTTATTTCAACTTATAAAAATCATTCTTGTTGGCCCGGATGTTAATTAGCCCACGGGGGGTTTTAGTGTGGGAGAAAACCGGAGTACCCGGAGAAAACCCATGTGGTTGGGCAGGTGACTCCATACCTTCTCACGTCCGATCGGGGAATCGAACCCCGGTCCTCTTGGTGAAAGGCAAGTGCGCTATCCACTGCACTACCACTACCTGTTGAAACAGTTCAGGTGGCACAGAAATATTCCATGATAAACGAATGCACTTGTACTGAACTTTGGGCAGAGCTAAAAATGCAGTTTCTTAACAAATAAATAACAATATATCATGAATAATATGTACTTATTTGACGTGTCCACTAAATTATATAGCGTATCCTAAAATATACATGTAGATCGACCTTGTTTTACAAAGAATTAATACAAACTAGCGACAATCAGCCTTTAGTGCTAAAGGCGCATATGGACCCCTCGATATACACATGCTAAATATTCCTGAGGTCAGCCTTGGTTTAGATCTGAGCTGGTTGAAACAGATACGGAGAAGGGGCCCTAGTATTGTTACCGACTCAATGTCAGATAATTTAAAAGATAATTTCACTTCATGATGAACATGTGTTTTATCAGTTTTGGACTTTAGTTAAGGTGAATATGTTGTTATATTAATTTGAGAAATGACCAATATATACATATATGAATTCCAGGTCACTAACACTTTTCAGGTCCATATAACATACTCACTGAAATAAAAGTCCTATTTGTTAGGTATGAAATTGTTATGTTTTTATCTAGGGGTGTCGCAATATGCCAAGTGTGTATCACGATATATTGCAATACAGAATGAATATATTGTGATACGTATCGCGATATATTGTCATAGGAAAGATGTGCTCGATTGTATAATAAGTTGTTGTCAGAATGTTATCAAACTTAATCATATATAATATGGATCACATGGATTTAAGATTTTTGTCAAACCAACTATCGATAACAAAATTTGACCTAATTCCCACCACTATTAAAAGCCTGTTTTATGATTTTTTTTATTGGCATATCTGTTAGAGTTTGTAGTTATTTGCAAAGTTAAAACACCAAGCAGAATGAGATACATAAAAAATAGGCTTTTAAAAAATTTTTGCGTTGTATCGCAATATTTTATCTCTGTATTGTGGTACAATACGATATATCCGTGTGTTGAGATATACCTGTTTTCCGATATATTGTGACAGCACTACTTTTATCATTAAGCAAGATGGATCATTATAAGCCAAGAATCAAGAGAAAAGAACTGCATTTGGCAGAGTATTGTAATGTTAAAATTGAAGTGAAGTGATTAGTGAATGTTGACCTGATTTACCAAATACATGTAGTAATACCCAGTCAATATCACCAATTATATATTCTAATATACCGTAAATTTGCGGGTATAGTGTGCACTCGGGTATAGTGCGCAGGTACGTTTTTGGGGTCAGATTTGATTTTTGGAAAAAAATCCTAAAAATAAACGGTATCTAACTGAAAAAGTAGCATCAAAGGTAGCTTGATGTTTATAACGCCGATTAATTAACGAATGATTGATTGGAGTCAACAAGCCCATGAAGGTCTCCCTCCGTACCGCTTGGTACACACAGATAATGAGGTGACCAGGGTCTAACGTTCTTTCACAGGCCGAACCTTGTTATTTGTATATATAGAAATAGGTCTCTCATTAAGTTAATCAGAGATGCACTTTGTTGGAGAGGTTCTATCCTTCCAAAATACTTTATCCTAGGTTACAATCAATACTGGAAATAATTCCCGACATTTTTTTACTTTGTTTATATTTTTGTGTATTTTGTGCAAGAATCAAATTTGCAAAAACCAAATCCTTAAAAAATTCAGTGTTAAATAATAACCCTCAATTTTTTATTTTTTTTCTTCTATTTTTTGCGCACAATCCCAAAACACCACAAATAAAAATAAAACTACAGCTATTTTTCGAGAAATTTGCAAAATTTAACATGCATGAAAATATTCTGATTTACTTTTACAGTATGTTAAATTGGACACCCACTGAATCATATGGCCAGTAGTTTGCCATATACAGTACAATCAGTTGGGTTACAGAAATGGTGTATGAGATATGACCCAATTCTTCTGCATGATAGGCTATTAAACCTGTACCATCAGATAAGGGCAGTCGCCAGTTACTGGCCGTAGGTCAGTGGCTTTTCTCGAGGAACTCAAGCTTTTCTCCACCACCAAAGCCTGGCGCGTCCTTAAATGACCATGGCTGTTATTACGACGTAAAACACAAACAAACCAAACCATCGGATAATGTTTACAAGTTGTATGTTCTCTTTTCATAGGATGTATGGGTGAAGACAATAAGACAAGAGGGATTCTTCAGTCTGTGGAAAGGATTCACGCCCTACTACTTCCGTCTCGGTCCTCATACAGTGCTCACCTTCATCTTCCTCGAACAAATGAACAAGGCGTATTCCAAGTACGTACTAGGCAACACCTCTGGAGGTGGAGGACTGTGACGGGATGGGGAAATAAAGGAAACTCATCATGTGATTTTACCATATTTAAGATCTGTACACCACTTCCTAAGTTGTCTGTAGGATATCTGTGCCATTCTGTTATTCTTCAATGTTTTTCTTTTTTAACTTTAATTCTTGACACACATTGAATCTGCAGTTCAAAATTTACATTCAAAATGTTGAGTTTGTGTTTTTATTAACACTATAAAGAGTTGAATGTGTTTCATTTATGTGAATTACACAACTCTTCATCCGTGGAATACGATCACATGGGCTCATGATCTAATTACGTGAACTCCGTCCTTCTTTAGGACTAGATTTTGCTGTAATCTTGCAAGATACATGTAATTGTTTAGTATGGAAACATTTGATTAATTTACCGCTCCATATCTAAACTTGAATTGCCCAGTCTTTCATTTGGTAAGGTTCAAATATGACTTTAGGGGTGTATGAGTATATATTTGATTTAACTTTAGACCCGATATTAAGGCATGATTGTAATAGTGACTGTTAACAATTTAGTTAAATTTTTTTAATTTTCATTTATACAAGGCTCAAAATATCACTGATATGTAAATTGGACGTCGGAGAAGATCCAGGCTTGGAAATATAAATATCACTGATATGTATATCAATACTAGGATGAAATATGTTACTGATGGTTCAAAATTGGACGTCGGAGAAGATCCAGGCTTGGCGAGTCCAAATTATAAAACCTAGGAGTGGAAAGTCCCTATCCCATGTCGATATATTTTCCCATAATTTGACAGATTTGTTCCCAAATCAACAGGGGGCATTAAGTAGCTAATTAGCTAATTAACGAAGTGGTTATAGCCTACACAGGTATTGGAAAATACAAGGTCTTGGTGGTTAAAGTACTGTCACATGGTGCTTTGAGTTGTGATGTAAGGATCCCCGTACCACTGCCAAAAAACTGTAACTAAGTATTGGAAACCATTTTTTCCAGCATGACAATGTCTTTGGTAAATCGTTTCTGAAAAGAAAACCAAACCAACAACATTTTCCGAGTGTAAAAACGATACCGCGGGGTTAGACCTGGATTCAAACAGAATTTTAGACTGCTAATGAGCTAGCTGGGTGACAGAAGTGTCTTGGCCCAATGGTTCTACAATTATATTCAAATGGATGTCAAGGGGAGGTTACTGTATACATGGGAAAAACCACAGTGCAGTGGGACAGGGATCCTTAACCGAGTTCATATCAAAGAAAAATATACTCAGTAACTTGATTTAAAGTGTACAGATGTATTCCCTGCTTTGTGTATTTCATATTTTTGTTGAAAGTTTTACTGATATTGATTTATATGTAAATCTTTACAATAAATGTGGACATTTATATGTCAGAATACTATTAGAAGTCTGCAATTTAAATAAAATCCTGTTCTTTTATTAAGTTATAATTACTGTGAATTTTTTATATATTAATGCAGTAAAGCTTGTTAAACTTTGCATTTTTTGGTCCTGGAAATTAAATTATGCAGGTTTTGCTGAACACATTCACCCCTGAAATTTCATAATGAACTATTCCAATTCAACCTTTGAATTGGAAGAGTTCAATTGTGTCTTCAGGGGTAAATGAGTAGGATAAATAAAATGTGTATTGTTCCAATTGACAGGGTTCTACTGTACAACATACTGCCATTCTGTCAATATATTTAGCATAATTACTACAAGTAACGCATTATGATATCTGTCGGTCTCTGCAAATTATCAATAAGATGTAAAATGAATGTAATCTTGTAAATCTTGTAAATGTATAGGGAATGCATCATACCTTACATCTCATGCATTATGAATTAAAACTAATTTTGCTATACCGGTAAGTATCAAATGACTAATTGATATACTTGGCCACTTGGATTACATTTTTTGTCTAAAATGTTAACGGATAAATTTATAAAAGTGTTTCAGTGTTCCCTATCTACAGAGGATTATTTTTGAGACATTCTTTACATTTAACTGTCAAATAATTCTTTCGATTACTATTATGAGATCAATTGAGTAGCTATAAAATGGTGATGTATAGATACATGTGTGCAAAACCTAAATCTACTCCACACAATTTATGTACCAGTGGCAAAACAGTTAAATTATTGAAACATCTTGGTTTTCCTGGACAGTTTTGTAACTTGTACTTGATAAGCATTTGTTGGTGTTGAAATACCACTGGGCTATATATATAGATGCTTGGGTCAAAGGAAGATGTTATGTATGAAAATATATTTCACAGGAAACTTGTAGACCATTCAGGTGTTGTGTGCACATTCTTGGACTTGTATACAAATAAAACATACCTGTACTTGTTAAACAAGAAAATTTGCAAAGATGTGAAGACCTAGAAAACAAATACTCAAAGATTTGTTGAATAAGAAAATGAATTGGCATCAATATTTGAACTTTTTTCCAAAATTTACCAAGTAGATTTGTTTTCTGTATAAGCAGAAGGCAGCTACATACCAGTCACTCCATTTATGATTATTTTTTTATGACAACTGTTTCACCTTATTCACCCCTGAAGACATATTTGAACTCTTCCAATTCAATGGTTGGAATAGTTCATCATGAAATTTCAGGGGTGAATGTGTTGAGCGAATCTTTAGTTGATATAAGTTTGTAAATGTAACATTACAATATACTAGATCTTTACGTGGACAGTATGAGAAAAAATATTATTTTTTATTGTTTTGTACAGATATGATAGGAATGTTAAAAACATGAGATTTTTTTCAGCCAGTCTGAACCACGTGTTTTCAAATTTAGTTATTTTCTGGTTTATAGAACTAGCAAGTGTACATTTGTTTAAAAAGGTCATAATAAAAGTGCTGTTTGGAAAAACATCATTTGTCTTCAGAGTTGTTTCAATACTGTATTCATTTCTATGTCAAACTAGAGAAATTATGAGTGTGTTCAAAAAAACTACCCCCCCAGCTTTGTCTTATCTAGGTGTTCAAAATTTCATGAATAATCATCTTTTATGCATTGTAATGTACTTTTAGTGTGCCAGGTTACAAAAAACAGTTAAGGAGGAGTTGCACTTACAAGGTTTCTGGAGCAGAAATTAGTTTCAAGGGCCATAACTCTAGGAAAAATTGTGGAATCACCAATCCCTAATTCATGCACATCTACATTTGATGTACTTTCAGAGTCAAGTTAAAAAAAAGTTTAGGAGGAATTCCGCTCACAAAGATCATGATTATGAAAAACAGACAGACAGTGCGATTCCTTTACCCCCCTCCCCCCCCCAAAATAGAAAGAGAAATAAACAACTTTGTAAAGTATAACTAATGAAAATCATATAAAGGAACCTAAAGATGTTGTAAGATAATTTCTCTATTTAGAAATCAGGTTCTGAGGAAACACCACTTACAAACCGTCCTTCTTTATAAAATACTTGTACGTCGGGGTAAATCAGCCCCCAAACAACACTGTATTTGCACATTTAATTATTACCATTAACTTAAAACAAATAAATCATGCAAGCAAATCTGATATCACACATGATAGTTTGGAATTACTGTATACTTAAAATGCACATCAGAAATAACAGTATGTGCATATTGTTTCTGATGAAATGTATTGAGTCAACTCAATCAAAAGATAAAAGTGGCGGTCTACCAGAGATGTTGAATGTCTTGGTTATTTCTTTACACTGTACGTATTATCTAGTCGGTATTATCTGACCAGACAAAGTACTACACTAACCCACAAATAATCCAACACACTTTCCATGATCCAATACATTTAATGTATTTAAGATATACAGAAAAAGTCACATCACAAAACAGGCAAGAGATTTTAGACAACTTCTGTTGTATTGCTGTGTAACAACCACAGCTGAAGGAGAGATCATATTCCATACAGATTACTTAAAGAGTTATTTAGAGTAAGCACCTGAATGTTAGTTAATTCTATGGTAGTCAAAATTTTACCAATAACATAACACACAGTAGACCATCACTCTTATAAGTCAAGTAACCTAAAACCTAAAGGTTACCCGACATCAAAATTATGTGTAGTATGATAGCACCCAACAATATGGCCAGTGATGATTTTGTTTACAACATTCCAAACAGTTTGACCAGTTAGAGGAGAGTGGAGCATTTTACGAAACAGATTCAGACCTTAAGATCTAGCTGCTATTATTGTCTGATAAGCCCTTATTCACCCCTGAAATTTCATAATGAACTATTCCAACATTTGAATTGGTTGAGCTAGGGCCTGTCTGTTAATGTGGAACTAACAGTTTGTCTGTTTTTAAATGTATAAATCCTGGCGGACCTGCAAATGTTTATGCAGGCCTGGGCCTTGTAAGGCTTTGTCAAGGCTTGTCTTAAAGCAGTATCAGATTACTTAGTCTGACATTATTTCTTAATCTGGTTCAGCCATTTGGACTGCGATAAACGAAACCCGAGTTAAAATGTGTCTTTAGGGGTAAATGAGTTAATAGCACTAGACCTTAAGGTATTTAATTACCCTGCATAGGTACGAACAGCGTTGTATTCAATACATATAAGACTTGACCAAGTCTACAGGCAAAACAAAGTTTTGACTGGAACATAATGTGTTATTAAACCTGACAATCCAAAAATCAACATTCCTGACAAAAATATTAATGCAACTGAAGGGAGACAACCACTCTGAACATACAGAATAAATTATTATAAGCTTCTACAGTATGCCAGAGCTAAATGTATAAAAATAGGATTACACAAGATTTTATTATCTGACAGTAGATGCTGAATTGGTAGACATTATTTGATGAAACTGTTTTTACAGGATCCTAATTACAGAGCGATCTCTTCAGAATGTGGTTTCAAAGTGGTGCTTGATTGTTGTACAAGAACACTCAAGTCTTTGTATTACATGTTTTTAACAAGATACGGTAGACTGAAATCCAATCAAAACAGACATTTGTTGTCTCAATGCAAATTATACATAACTTAAAATTTGTATTTGCAGTGTTTTTATTCGTTAGTTTGGGATGGGACCTTTTAGCCTCATTTTAGGAAGAAAACACATGTATACCAATTGGGAAGGTAACTTTCAGGAGTAAACTGCAAATTTTGGGAATAGGACATAAGTATAAAACAGTTTTAATTGAGAATGGGGCCCATTATTCCCAAAAGTCGCCCCAAAAAACCAAACCCACTGATTTTTATTTTTTTAATTAATACAAATTAAAATGTTAGCTTTGTATAGATTTTAAAGAATTGCGTTTGCAGCAGCACAAACTTAAACTTATTGGGGCATGAACTCCACAGAAGGAAACAATGATAATTTTCATACATGCTGTATGACAGATATACCAAGGTAATGGCAAATACAACCAAAATAAAGAGTGTCCAACTTGAACAACTTTTCAAAGAGTAAATTAAAATACATCCATGTAAATCTTTACATCTTAAGCTAAAACACTCCTGCAAGGATCATTCGATCACAAAGATGGAGTCTGACTTTTCCTTTAAAATTATGGTCCAGCCATCGATCCTGTCGGCATAAATGGAAAAACATGTTTGGCAAGATTTATCTCCCTTAAATTTGTTATAAACTTTTGTATAGTTGTAGGCTGTCAGAGAAAAATTACATCTTCACCAACATGGGGGGTATCAAAGAGTCTGCCTGTTCCTTTCCTTTCAAGTTTTCAACAATTTTCAGTGCAAATTCAAAACAGGTTCCGGGGCCTCTGCTGGTGATAAGCTTCCCATCCTGTACCACTCGTTCCTCTACATAGATGTATTTACCTAGCAAAATAATAATCAAAGTAATAATTTGAGGTATATACCGCTTTATCACAACCTAGTTCGTAGGTCGTCTCCAAGCAGCTCACAACTTATTATCCGTGGTCATAGGGCCTTATTTTTCAACCAAAACATTTGTGATAAAGCAGCGCAGTGCAAGACTGTATTTTAGCATAGTCTACATTAACAAGTTGCATAGGGATGTCATATCTTCAGAACTGTGGGAAAATAAAACCAACCAGAAGCTGTCAACTGGTCCTTGACTCCAGGATGGGAAGTGAGTTTTTTTCCTTTACAAACTTCATGTTTCAAGAGAACTGTTGGTCCTACAACATATAAATAAGGATATACAATAAAAAAAGGGGCAGATCTGCAATGGCTGACCTAATATGACAAAACAAATATCAGAAGAGTAACTGTCTTTCATGGTTGCTTAAAGGATTTCTATTAAATATTTAAATTTGATATACATGTAGTGGCTGATATTGTTACGAAAAATAGGATAACATCAAAGTTTAATATAAATACATGTACATCAAATTATTTTATTGTGTGAATGAACATTCTCATCACGGAAAATACGACCCTTTAAAATGAAACTGTTTTGTTGATGATAAAAGAACAAGAGGCCTAGAGGGCCTGTTTCCTTCACCTGGATATTTACGTAAGAACACAAAATCTTTCTGTTTCCTACACAACCTAGGCTTATCAATTCAGCAATTATATGGTTAGTATGCTTAAACTATGCCAAATAATAGAATAAACATGGTAACATCGAAATCTGAAATTTAATTAAACCAAATAAATTGTGAGTAATTTACACCATTACACCATGCTCTGTCATTTAGCGACTTGATTTGGATACCTGCACAGACAGCAGCAATGTATCTGTCCGCGTTTTCCTGATCCTGAAGAATCTTCTTAACTTCAGCTGACTAAAACAGAAATTCAAGGATGTTTAATCAGCATCACTACATGAATATAAATTAAAACTTTGTTAAAAATGTCCTTTGTTTCACCTGCCTCCTGTCTCTCTAAAGACAAGGTAGAGCCCCATTTGCCCAAGGATGCTCCAGACCAAACTTTTATTTGAAAATGAAAAGGTAAAGGACAAACATCAAATTGAACATGAAAAGCGTCTAATAGGTGCCTTATATCTTTCGGAACAGACCAACATCTTTCAGATATCTATAATAAATCTTTCAGATATCTATAATAAATCTTTCAGATATCTATAATAAATCTTTCAGATATCTATAATAAAATTGTTGAGACATTAAGGCTAAAGTAAGCAAGTGTAAGGTATCTATAATTCATTAATATCCTATATTGCAATTTTTCTCCCCTGTTCTAATTTAA
Source organism: Mizuhopecten yessoensis (assembly GCF_002113885.1). Lineage (NCBI taxonomy): Eukaryota > Metazoa > Mollusca > Bivalvia > Pectinida > Pectinidae > Mizuhopecten > Mizuhopecten yessoensis. The sequence goes on along the minus strand of NW_018408751.1, from coordinate 444,238 downwards.
TGAAAAGAGAAAAAACAAGAGTATCAAGGGGCGGAACAATATACGCCCGTCGAATGCCATATAGTGTTATTGTTACTGAAATGAACAAAGGGCAATAACTTTTGCAAATATCGTTGAATCAAAATTCTGTTAAGGGAGACACAACTTCATATCATGATTATAATGTATACCAAGTTTCAAAGAATTTCGTTGAAAAATGTAGGAGGAGATTGCCGGACAAAAATCAAATACTGAAATAAACAAAGGGCAATAACTTTTGCAAAAATTGTCGAATCAAAATTCTTTTCACGGAAACACCACAACATATCATGATTATTTAGCCTACTAAGTTTCAAAGAAATCCGTCAAAAAATGTAGGAGGAGATCTCTGGACATAAAATACTGAAATGAACAATGGAACAAGAGGCCCAATGGGCCTGCATCGCTCACCTGGTATAAATCTCACACTTGTAACCTTAAAAGTGATCTAAAATAAAGCTACAGGCAAAATAAAATATCAGTATTTATGATTAAAATTCATACAAAGAACCTGTAATTTTTTTTTTAAACATTTCACCCCTGTGATTGAAAGTCGAACAAAGTCATTATTTTGAACAAATTTTATAGCCTTTCATCTCAGGATGCAACTTGCAAAGTATCAACCTCCTGGGACCTATGGTTATTCAGAAGAGGTCGTTTAAAGATTTTAAACAAATTTGACCCCTGTGACCTTGAATATGGGTGAAGGTCATTCATTTGAACAAACTTTGTAGCCCTTCATCTCAGCATGCTACTGGCAAAACATCATCACCCTGGGCATTTTTGATTATTCAGAAGAACTTGTTTTAAGTTTTTAACATATTTGACCCTTGTGACCTTGAATATGATTCAAGGTATGCTACTGACTAAATATCATCACCCTGGGCATTTTTGATTATTCAGAAGAACTTGTTTTAAGTTTTTAACATATTTGACCCCTGTAACCTTGAATATGGGTGTAGGTCATTCATTTGAACAAACTTTGTAGCCCTTCATCTCAGCATGCTACTGGCCAAATATCATCACCCTGTGCATTTTGCTTATTCAGAAGGAGTTGTTTCATGTTTTTCACATATTTGACCCCTGAGACATTGAATATAGGTGAAGGTCATTCATTTGACCAAACTTGATAGCCCTTTACCCCAGCATGCTACTGGCCAAATATCATCGCCCTGTGCATTTTGGTTATTCAGAAGAAATTGTTTAATGTTTTTAACATATTTGCCCCCTGTGACCTTGAATAAAGGTGAAGGTCATTCATTTGAACACACTTGATAGCCCTTCATCTCAGCATGCTACTGGCCAAATATCATCACCCATGGCATTTTGGTTATTCAGAAGAGGTTGTTTAAAGGTTTTTTAAAACAATTGACCCCTGTGACCTTGAATATAATTGAAGGTCATTCATTTGAACAAACTTTGTAGCCCTTCATCCCAATTTGCTTCTGGCCAAATATCATCACTCTAGGCCTTTTGGTTATTAAGAAGAAGTCGTTTAAATTAAATTATTGACGCCAGACGCCGGATGGACGCCGGATGCCGCGCCACGGCATAAGCTCACTTTGCACAAAGTGCCAGGTGAGCTAAAAATTGTTGAATTCAAATTCTTTTAAGGGAGGCACAACTGCCTATCATGATTGTAATGTATACCAAGTTTCAAAGAGATCAGTCGAAAAATGTAGGAGGAATTGCCGGACAAACAAAAGTTTACACCGGATGGACGGACAACCCCATACCATAATACTCCCGTCAAAATTGACGGGCGTATAAAAATGTTGACAACAATTGGCACCTACTTCAGCCAGTTTCGTTGCCCCACCTCCTCCTCCAGGACAGACAACCACATCATAGGGTGCAGACTTCTTGGCTTCTTCCAAGCTCATGTCTGGGACAAGCTTGACATTTCTAGAACAAAGTACAGCATCGCTTCCAGCTAGTCCCGCTAGTGTCACTTCTATCTGTAACACATTACAAAGTAATTAACTTCAAAACATTTTTAAATGAAATGACAATCTCATAAAATTTGAAATGTAAAAAGCATCAGCTTACAGATACAACAGGTGCCTGCAACTCATATTTTTACTATGTAAATATGTGAAAATATAAAATAGCCCGCCTACCAAACTAAACATATAGTAGGATAGGCAGGCTATTATATATGGCAGATGAAGGCACCTGCATGTGCATACTGTAGTGCATAGACATATATTAGTTAACAGCTAGTATCAAAGGAGTCTGGCGTTTTATAATTATAACTGTAGCGGACCTGGACTGGGTTGATCGTGGGCGACCAAGTAGCTCAATTGGTTAGAATGTTCGTCTAGAGTTCGGAAGATCACAGGTTCGAACTCAGGTTTGGCCATGCATTTTTCTTCTCCTGATAAAGTGCTGCATGTTACCAAACCTTACTTTAAGCATTTGGTGTATGCCTGGCAAGGGGATACCCAAACCTGGGTTGTAAATAGCTGTGTCTTCGGGACGAAGACTTAGAAAAAGGAGGGAGAAATGTAGCGGACTGGGTCGATCAACGGCGACCAGGTAGCTCAATTGGTTAGAACGTCTAGAGTTTGTAAGGTCCTGGGTTCGAACCCTGGTCTGGCCACAGGGGTTCGCAACAATTAAATTGTCTGAAATGCACATATGCTATATTGAATGGGTTACAGCACACATTATGTTAATTCCTGTAGGAACTCGATCTAAATCAGAGATTTATAACGATAAATCTCTGATTTAGATAGAGTTCCTAAAGGAATTAGCATTATGTGTGCAGTGAGTGACCCATATCACTGTATTTGAGACATTTGTAACGAACCCCTGTGTTTAGCTTTTTACTAATACTGAAAACTTGCCCCGCCTCTTCTCAACACATCAACGGTTATGACAGTTTCCATTTCCTCCGCACCCTCAGCTAGTAGCACCAATGCATTCACCATTGTTCTACTTTCAACAGTTCAAAGCTAAATTTCTTAGTAAAACTTTGCAGACGATGCCAAGGTGCCCCAATTAGTGATCTTGGTCTCTGTAAAGCTTGAGTTTAATTAAGCGTTTCATTGATCGAGGATGCAATACTCTCTAAAATGTCATTAATTTTGTTTTTGAATAACGAATAACAGACTGATTAGTCTTTATGATTTAAGTCAATCAATATAACAGTGACATAAATACAATATACTATTTGATCGAAGTCTTGTCTATGTAATGTTTACGCACTGTCACTAGGTTAGAGGGTAAAGTTGTTTGGTTGTCATGTTTGTTTGGGCATGCGTGACTCCTCGCGCCGACAGTAAACTAACGAAAACTTGTTGATGCAAATGAGGGATAAACAATTGATGCTTTGATGAATAAGATATCCACCTTGTCGGAATGAAGTGTGGTTCCTGCTTCAACTACACATAACGGAACCTCATTTGATTAATGGATGTGCTGAAGGTAACGCGCACCTGTCAATAATCGTCTTCAGAAAGTCCATATTTTTGTGAAGTTACCGTGTCAACGATGAAAGCCTTTTTGAAAGGAAGTGACAATACAGTGTTTCCACTGTCACCAAAAGTGACAACACTTGGACGTGAAGGATGTGACATTCAACTACAGGTATAACTCACTTTTGATTCCCCAAATACTGATATTTAAACATCCACACGACAAAACATCATTTATACCCCCATCCCATTGCCGCCTCATCAATCAGTGTCATCATTTTCACAATTGTCATTTTCAAAGAGATTTTACCAACTCCCTGATTAGGGAATACTCTTTGTCATAAGTTCCTTTATGGTAACAGTTGATGTCCTTCTACAGCATATTACTGTATCGGAACTCCATGGACTGTGTCGCTCGTCTGTGACCAGGTATACGTCTTGTCCATGTAAATATTGGTTGGTTCTGGGTACAAATCATTGTCTGGTCATGCATTTTTCTTCTTCTACTACATTTGGTGCCTGTGATCAACTCCTGTTTCAGGCATTTGGTGTATATGCTTTGCAGGGGAATACCCGAACTCGAGTTGTAAATATAGTTGTGTCTTTTGGTGCAAAGACTTTTAAGAAGGGAGGGGAAGGGGTGTAGTAGTCATGATAATAATAATATACAACATTTATATAGCGCCCTATATAATTTGTAAAATTACTCTAAGGCGCTTTACAACATATGGATAATAGTAATTGTTATAATTGTGAAAACAAACAACAAAGGCTTGCAATCACTTTCATACATTTAACAAGCAATGTGCACATAATTGAACAAATAAAAGGGTGGTATTTACATGACGTCTTTGCAAAGATTCTAAAATGCAGACGTGAAGAGGTGAGTTTTTATGTCCCTCTTGAATTTGGCCAGGGTATTTGACTTCCTAATAGCAGATGGTAAGCTATTCCACAACGTAGCCGAAACCCTCCCAAAGCATCTGTTTCCGTAGGTCACAGTACGAGATTTTGGGACACACAACAAAGATTCTGACTCCGACCGCAGTGATCTTGACGGCTGATACAGGGTAACAAGCTCCTGTAGGTACTGAGGAGCTGTTCCATTCAGTGCCTTGTATGTGTATACCAGAATTTTGTACTGCGACCTGTATCGTACAGGTAACCAGTGCAACGAATAAAGCGCAGGTGTGATGTGCTCTCTCTTTCGAGTACGAGTAACTAGCCGTGCTGCAGTGTTCTGAACCCTCTGCAGACGACTAGTTAGTTTGTCAGATATACCACAGAGCAGGGCGTTACCATAATCCAACCGAGAGGTAACAAGTGAATGCACCAAAATCTTGCATGCATCTGCAGTTAGAAACTGCCGAATACAGCCGATGTTCCTGATCTGGTAGTAACAGGATTTGGCAATAGCGTTCACTTGTTTCAGAGAACATCTGAAGTAGTGGAACATCATCGGCAAAATCATTTGTAGAGTGTCTGTTTAGAGATTTGAAGGTCCTGGTTTTGAATCCCGGCCAGGTTGTGCATTTATCTTTCTCCTATTACACCTGTATCAATATAGTATCTACATGCATAAGTATATAAAATACCAGCTCCAAAAAGTCCACCTGTGGACCCTCAAAGGATAAGTTATTGGGATGACCCTGACAACTTTGGTGGGTTATCCCAATATTATTTTTCCATTCCAGAACTGGAATAACATCCAACCTTGAGCGACCAGGTAGCTCAATTGGATAGAGTGTCCGTCTAGAGTTGGGAGGTCCTAGGTTGGAATGCCTATATATAGATACTCTGTCACCTGCATAGGCTGCATACACACACACATGCATGCATGCATACACTACACACATGGAGGCACGTCCTTAAATGACCTTAGCTGTTAAAAGGACGTTAAACAAAATTAAACCAAACCAATCCTGGTCTGGTCTTACATTTGTCCTCGCTTACTACAGTGGTGTCTTGACGAACCCTTGTTACAAGTACCGTATATATGCTTGGCAGGGGGATAATCATACCAGGGTTGTAAAAAAGTGTTGTTTCTGATTGGAAGACTTAGAAAAGAAGGAGGAATATGGCGTATAATACAAATAAAGCTACCTGGTCGCCTTCAAAGCACCCATAAATGTGTTCGAATCCCAGTCTTGCCATTCCTCTTTCCTCTCCTTTTATAGTACATTTGTATTTACTTATCCAGAACAGAAGCAGACAGTGTTGATCCTCATTGACCATGCATATATTATTGTACTAAAAAGATAGCTTCATCCTTTAGTCTTTGCCAAAACTGATGCACTGCATGTACATGTCAGTCTGTCGGTTAAAAAGTACAAATTGTAGATCTGAAGTAGGTATAGTGTGTTTATCTTAAGCTCATTTAGATGGGTTTAGTTAAAATTTCTTTCTTTTCTGTTACTTTTTCCATCCCTGGCACTAAACCTTCTTCTTTCATTAAAAAGTGTAAATTTCTAGGTAGGAATAGTAATTGCTTTGTGGCTTGCCATACACATCACCATACCATTCCCTTGAAGTTTAACCCATTCAACCGTAAAGTCACATTTGAACCTTAATTACCATGTATCAAAGACTGGACGAGTCCAGTTTAGATATGCATGGGTGAATGTGTTAACAATAAATTAAACCTCTAATACTTTTTTTCCCAAATATTTTTGGAAACAGACATGTGTTTTTTTGTAAGCTTCTCTGGCTCCTATACTGGTCAGTAATGGTCATCTTCGATTGATAGTGGACATCTCTTCACATGGTCACTTGACACATCTCCAGTGACACTCATGCATTGTCTCTTAAACTGGCATATATATAGCATATTGGTCAATGTTGTAAAATGATCACCTCTACATAACAGTCACTTCTGTATAAAGTCCCCTTTGTATAATGGTCACCTGTCTGTAATAAGCGCCAATAGATCTGTATAATGGTCATCACCATAAATCCTGCTTCAAATACCCCTATTTTCCATTACTTGACCCCTAAATTCTGAACACCTGTGTCCCCATGACCCCCTGAAATGAAAATTCCAGCCTCCAAATTTAGATGTATATGGCTTAAAGCAATAAATACTGAAAATAACAATTTATGAGGACCCCAAAAATTGATCTAGGACCCCCAATTTTTAATCAAGGGGGTCCCAAGGACTTGCAGTCAAAATGGGATGTAAAACCCTGACCATATGACCTCTCAGGTTGTCTACCGTTCTAATAGCCCCAAGTCCAAGGCCAGTTGATTTTAGATCAGGGCCATTGATGATTTTTTATTTAAATATTTACAACAAAAATATAGGTTGGGCTAGGAGAACTGTTCAAAACTTTCCTGCAGGCACTAATTTGAATTACTTACAGAAATAACTTTGTATATGGGTCACTTCTCTATATAATGGCAATGATTGTTGTATACGTAGTATGTACATGTTGTATGAGAGATATAATGGGTTCTCAAAGAGTGGGGGAGTCCCATAGGAAAAGCATGAGTCCAAGACTCTGATAGCTGTGTCCCAAAACTTACTGTAATAATCATTTCTGTGTATTTATCACCTCTGTATCATACTTGCCAAATTAACTTTTGAAATTGCCATGGGGGAGATTGTGTGTGATCAAAATTAAAACCATAGATAAAATGTGTGTATATTATACCTCCTAGAAACAAAATAATTCTTTAAACTAACATTTTGACTTATTTCATTAGATCCTAGAATGTAGGAATAGTTTAGCAAGTTCACTGGTTAGAATTCATAAGAAATTTAAGGGTCCGAAATTGGGAGTCTCCCTCCTTAATCGGAAGAATTGGCAAGAATGCTGTATGATAATCACCTCTGAACAATGGTGACCTTTGTATAACAGTAGGATTTAAAAAAAAATCTACTAGCCCAACCAATATCTTCCTAGTATAAATATCAAAAGTTTTGACTTTTTACTAACATAAAATGTACTAGCCCTAGCTATATATAGATGTCAAGCTATTGGAATTCCATAACATTATTAACTCATTCACCCCTCAAGACACATTTGAACCCTTTCCAATTCAAAGGTTGGAATAGTTCATTATGAAATTTCAGGGGTGATTTTGGATGTGTCTTGAGTAGTTTTACAACAATATGATATCAAATATATGTATATAATACAATTGACTTTTACCTATATTTTTCACTTTACTGACTTTGGTTAAACTTTGCATTAAACGTTTAGCTCCATTCCCATCAAAGTGGATGCAGGGGATTTATGTGTGTTTTGCAAAAATTGTCTCAATCTTCCTTTCATTTTTTAGAGGTGCCATTATTATATAGTCAAGTCAAGTCAATTTTGTTAACGTGTCATATATCACAATTACATCGTACAAGTTTATAGTTACACAGTATAAAAACATATAGTTACATAACAGGGATCAATCATCTTAATGTAAAAATATATAGACCATATCATAATTTTGTAAAGAACAGTTATAATACGTAATGTATTTATAAGTTAAAACAAACTATCACAGGTTCCATTCCAGAGAGCAGGTGATTGGGACAGCCCCTATCTAACAAGCTCTAAGGATTTTATACTTGCATATTATATACTACAATAATTAAAAGGTTATATATAGCTACAGTAATCTGGCTAAGCCATATGTGCTTAATAAATGGTCACCCTAAAAACATGTTTACAGTTTATTTTCATGTCCAGATGTTGCAACTGCACAAGGCAGCCACCATCCGAACAGTATTTACATTAAATCTTTAACGAAACAGTTTTTTCTGGTGACTTTTTTGGCTGATAATATAATGGGCCTGATTCCCAATTGCACTATTTCATGTTTATGCCTAATTCCTAAAATTTACAGCTTACTGCTGAACATTTAACTTCCCAATTGGTATAAAAAATGAGACAGAAATACCCAATACCAATTTAATGAAAAACCAGTGCTAAGTTTAAGGCATGCAGTTATAAAGATGGATTATGACTAGCAAAGAATAGGAAGCAAAATTGAAGGAAAGGTATTTGAATAAAGTGTTTTTGCACAGACCTATTGAAGAACAATGCTAAGTTATTACATAGTAAGACCTAATAAATCTATTTAAAGATAGAGTGAAACCTGTCTAATCTGACACCCTGTGGCCACAGGATCCAACTATTGATTCAGAATAGACAGGGTTTTAAAATGCTGTATCACAGATTTTATTTGGCACATCTTTTTCAGAAATAAGAGTACAACCTTTTTTTCCAAGATAAGACAGGGTTTCAAAATATTCAGGTGTTAGATTAGACAGGTTTCATTGTACAAAGGAAAAGTCATTTAAGTCAGTAGTCCCATATTGCACTGGTGAGGATTATAAAGCTGATGTGATGAAACTAACTCCAATATCGAGACCTTGTTGGTACGATTTGATTATTCTGCTAAATGAAATGGGATAATTAATTGTCTGTGGTCTGTCTATTCTGTTGAAACAGGATAATTATTGGCCCGCGGAGTGGACATACAGCTATATGAAACTACCTGTGGTGTAGAAACACGAATTATGTTTGTTCGAAAATCCAATAATCGGAAATCCATACTCAACTTCCTTTTGGCTATAGCGTCACTTTCCCCACAAATAGCAATCAATACCTCTCGTTATGTAATTTTGGACAACTGTACAGGGAGAAATACTGTTTTGGGGGGATATATCTATAATTGATGTGGGACCTGTTTGGTGCCTAGAGTCACAGTTGTCATATGTTACAGTGTGGTTTGTTTCTTACTTGATATGTATATGGAAGTCTGCAGTTCTTTTGGTGTGCCAATTTCCTGATGGATTATAGGATTTACGTACATGTAGGCCTTTAGTTACTGTATATATAGTTTTCTTTTGTCTGTATTCTTCAATTTTGAAGGAAGTGTTCCAACTTCCAAGTGTAGTGCTTTTAGTCCGAGTTATCTGAAGGTCAAATCTGGTAACCATCTCTGAAGACCCAGTTCTTGTTAAATAGTGTTGGGCAGCTAGGAGAGATCAACTTTGATTTTCATACTGGGTTTTGAATCGGCCAGCAGTCTGGGCAATTGAAACACCAATAGCAGAAGTGTGAATGTAGAAATATGTATTCATTGATAGATAAGTACAGTAATTTAAGTAATTAATATCATCGTATTTAGAATGTAAAACCTTAATAATGCGCTGCAGCATTTTACGCAAGGATGGAAATACTTTACGGAAGAAAGGAGTCTATCCTAAACAAGTGTCATTCAATGATACTTATTCAAAGGTAATATTTAACTCTAAAAAATTGAACCTGTTAAGGGTGTATGCTATGTTTACTGTTTCATACCTCCTTTTCAAAAGAGCTCCTCATTAAAAAAATATCAAGTGTTGTTTATCTATCATTGGTTATTTGAAATATAATTAATGACACCTTTAAAAATTACACATTGTCAAGAATGCAAGAAGTTGAAAATATAAATAGAGCAAAATAGTTTCTGGACATGTTTTTTAATCACTATTCTGCTGTTTATCGTTTCAGACTTCAGGTGTTGACCAACAGCATGCTGTTATAGAGTATCATGAACAGGAGGACGGTTACGTCCTTCAGGACCTCAACACAGCCCAGGGAACCTACGTCAATGACTGCCGAGTGCAAAACGCCATAGTGAGGCTCGCACCTGGAGACATCATCAAATTTGGTTATAGTGGAGTTCCATTTGAACTGAACGTAGAAAATCCACCGCCTGTAAGTATTTATAATGTTGTTGGGTCAATTATCCCATTGAATTTGGTTTCTCAAGTTTTCAGATTTTGAATGATATTTTCAACTGATTTTTCAAAAAATTCTATTATTTTTTTAAAAGCTGAACAAATGTTGTCTCTTGAAGCGCCAAGAAATCTAGAAAAAGTCACATGTTTTTAAAAATCACATTAAAAAAAATCCTATTTCTACAAAATATTTGAGTATAGGTTAACTCTGAATACAGTACCTGCATGGATAACAACAAGTTCTTAACAATTTTTTTTATGAATTTTTGTATTTATATTGATTTTATATATTTCAAATTTTACCCATGATAAGTAATTATTTTATGTTACGATTATGTTTAAGAGAGTTAAATATTGTGAAAAGCGTTTTGATATTTTGTGAACTGATTTCAAGTTTGAGAAGCCAAATTAAACAGGATATATATGCAGTAGGTTTGAATTTGCTGTGTTAGAGAGGTGTGTTTTGATGTAGCCTGAGTATTTACAAGTTTTAGAGTGGAGGATATCAAACTTTTGTTTATTATATTTAAATTTAAATAATTGTTTGTCCATAGCAGTAATTGTAATATTTTTAATAACGACTAACAACGTATTTAACAAATCTCTAATGAATTGAATTATTCCCACCGATCTGTTTGCATTGTTTTATTTTATAATTGATGCACTTATTTTTTTGGGGCGCTTATGTCTTTTTCTTATATGATGAATCGCAACCTTTTTTCTTTCACAATTTAAATATACAATAAAAAGCTGAAATGTTTTGTTTGGGCATTTAAATGTCTGAAAGAAAAATTGGATTTTTTTTTTTCACTTAATTAATCAGGAATGTTCACCTATAAGTTGTTCAGTACTGTTCAGAGCTAAACTTTTGCCAAATTCCCAATAAGATCTAGATATTATCCTTTTAATTTGATGAAGTTAATTATTTAAAAGAAAAAAAATGAGATTTTGCTTCATAATTTAACTTTCTGATTGTCCATATTATTGAACAGCTTTATACCATTAGCAAGACTTCAAAAAATCCTACATTCTTTGGTGTAAGATTGAGAGAGAAAAGAGGAAAAACGTGTTTTTCAAAGCTAAAGGAAAATCAATTTCTGAAATACCCAGGAAAAACCTTGCTGTATGTTATTCCATAGAATGATAGAAGTTTGTTGCTTAGGGATTTAGATAGATGTACATGTAAAATAAAATAATGTAATGAACTTTTGTGTCATTTACCTTAGTCTTAATCATTTCTCCATCATTTCAACATGTCGTGAGTTTGTGACGATATTTTGTGTCACATGCTCCAAACTCTATTCATTTCAACATCATCTCAATATACCATGATCACTGTTTTACACCAGGCCCGACAGGAGAGACCCGCAGGATACCAACAGGTACTAGTGACCTTTTACCTTTGAACCCTATACATGTCAAACCTTTGACCTTTACATGTCATCTATATTGTCATGTCATTTGCTGCCTACATTTTCCTGAATTTTGTTACTCATGTCAAATCAATTGAAAATCTGCTGTTAAATCAATTTTGTGTAAAAAGGGTTGTCTCCCTTGGGCTGACTGGTATCAGCTATCTTTATGTATATGGACTTTTTAAAAAAAAACTCATTCACCCCTTCATGTTTAAACTAGACTTGCCCAGTCTCTGATTTGGTAACGTTCAAATGTGACTTTAGGGGTGAATGGGTTAATGGTCATATGATGGCAGTTTATACATACAAAAACAAAAACAAAAAATTAAAATATAAAAGCTTGTTTTTGTATGTATAAACTTTCTTATGGGATTTAAATGATTTGCATGCCTGCACTAAATCTCATTACATATAGCAGATTTTCAAATGTTAATTTTTTTTAGTCTTAACTGCCATTTAAATCTTTCATCTGAACCGAAATGTCTAGGACAGCTTTATAACTACCATAGATAATGTTTGGAAAGATTTGAAACGATACATAAAAATGAAAACAAAATTGGATGTATATATTTGGTATATACTGACATGTACAATGACATATAGACATGTGAAGAATTCAAAAACTGATCAATTCAGCCATGTAATAATATCTTTTATAAATTGGGGGGAAATTAATTTCCAAACATTTAGTCTGTACTAGACATTTTCACACTTACTTGAATCCTCATTTTTCTTTTCTTTTCTTCATCATTCCTTCTTGTTTCTCTGTATAGTGGTCTTTTTCTAGTATATTTACCCCAGGCCCCAGTTTCATGAAAATTTTATTAACTTTTAAGGTAAGGAAAAAGTCTGAGTTAATTGTATCAAGAAATTGGGCCCTGATTAATTGTATTACCCATAGGTGATTGTGCCTATATTTCCCCAAAGCATGATACATTTTCAAAGGGTAGAAAAGGTTATTTGATGTAGTCAAATCATTTACAAGAGTGATGTATGTTTGGTAATATTTTTCTATTTCAAAATGGAACATATTTTACAGATAGAAAAAAATACTGTATCAAGAAATACTAATTTATACTTTTAAAATTGAAATTTAAAAGTCTTATTCACTATCGGAGAGAGTGACCTTGAATGTCTGTTATATTTGGGATATTATTTGATGCAGCATATAGGTTTTTTCTTTATTTCTCTTTGCATGTGATTACATTTTGTAGACCAAAATACAGCAGATTGTATGTAGGATAAATCATGTTTTTTGAACACTGATCAAATCATCTATTGTAAAACCGTGACGTTTTCTATAAGTTAAAGCTAAAAAGAAATAAAAAAATCTTTGAATCCCTAGAATTCATACAAACCTTCAAAATATTTTTTAGGGAAAATATAATTGAACTTATATGATAATGATTACCGGTACTTATATAGCAAAATATGTATTTTGTTTCCGACTAATACCAATCAACAAAATACAAAAACTGCAGTTGCTTACAAAAAAATACTTGAAGCAACATTGTAAGAGAAGAAAAATTGAATGTCTTGAAGCATAAAAATCTTAATTAAGCTTAAGGGAAATTATATATACCGGTAGATATATTTGAAAATTTCAGTTTGTTATATAAAATTAGCTGAAATATTGTACAATGTTTTGGACATTTTGTACAAAATTTACACTAAATAAATTATATATACCATAGATATATTCAAAGTAACCTCATAATTAAGTATTTGATATTTTCAATTTGTTTTATAAAATTACCTGAAATATTGTGTCAATTTTTGAACATTTTGTACACAAAATAATCATGACTTTTATTATTTCCATCCAACAATTTTAAAGTTTTCTCTCTATGGTTTCATGTATCAAACAGTATAAGATATGTGTCTGCTAAATATAAACTTTTACTTGAACTTTTCTTTGATAGTATAATAACATGTGTTCTTATAGTTTGATGTTATATAACTTTATTATTATGACAAAATTGTCTGCTATTTTTTTTGTCATTTCTTTTTTAATTTAGAAACAAAAGATTTCTGTAAGTGTGGTGTAATCTTAATGATGATCAATGCCTCTCTGTCTTTTAACAAATTCTCCGGTGTCATCTTTTTCTCTAATTTCGTACTTATATGACTTATATATATACACAACACAGTGTAAACAATACGGAACACCCCAAAACTAATAAATATAATAGCATGTCATTTGTAAAGCAATAACAAGACAATAGTGTTTAAATATATCGATCTTTCAAATAATTTAAACGTGTTATTATATACCTTTGGTCTCGTGTCTTCAAAAGGTATCTACATCTTTTTGAACGACAACAGTTTCAACAAAAAGGTCATTATTCAAAACAAAGTGATATATAATTTCTTATGGCGCCTGTACACTCCGGTCGATCGGTATGACTTCCCTGCCAACAAATCTATTTGTACAACATGTAGTTTATCATGCACCCCCTGTCGGTACCTAAGATTACAAAAAAAACCTACTCAAAATTGCTGTTGATTTCAATCGATGTAGTAAAATACTTTGTGATCTGATCGCAAGATTTAAAATGCATTTAAATTAAAAAAAAATATATCTTTGCAGATAGAGTTACCACTAATGGTGACTCAAATTTGAAAGCCATTTTAGAAATGGCCAACGCATACATTTGCATTATGATAAGAATTGTTTGTAAAAGTAGGTTTGAAAATATTGACCTGTAAGACTTGGGTATAAAGGCTTTTGTATGAACCGTAGCTAATGCGTTAATGATTTGTAAGCTCGAAAGCCCAATGTTTGATTTTACATTTACGATGTAATTACCGACATCTACCGTATGTACACAAAGATAGTTTCCAACACAAACTGGAGAACAATCCACTCTGTCCGTGAGTGTTTGCTCAAAGATCTATACTCCGAATAGCTAATAGAGTTTTTCCTGGTCACATAGATATGCTCAAGTCGAAAGCACCCGATCCTCGACACAGGACGAACTGTGAAAGTCTACATGATTTGTTTGTCATGCACGCCCCAAGAGCAAGGCTGTAGGGACACCTGGTTTTTTTTAAAGATTAAATACCTCACTCTTAGTAACGATCATCAACATTATACTAACTCAGTCATACCCGTGATACCGTGTCATCTGCAGTGAGGATCTCATCGTCTTGTTCTCTCCGTGAAAAGGGAATTTAAAAAAAAACGATAAGTGAAGCGTTTCATATTATGAGAATTAAATTCACGGACTCTCCAATGGAATATTATTTCAGGTCGCGGAATGGCAAATGTGCATAATATCAGTATTACTGTGCATGGGTACTTTCCATTGCGATTGACATATTTGTCAGACTATTAAAGCTTCCGTGCCGTATATGAGGATAACATTTTATAGCCTTGGGATTTAAGTGTTTTCTCAAAGGATTAAGATTTGAAATTGAGTTCAAATCTAAATGTGGTTGATTTATGATTTATAATTCTGGAGTACAGATTAATTTTTTGGATGTTTATTTATATCAATTATACGTCACAATATGGAGTTATCAAAGAGTGATTATTACAGCGAAAAATATGGGGTAAGACAAAAATTAAACACTGCACTGGAACTGGAATTCCTGGCATATATTCAGCTGTTCACTTAAGTTGCCAGCATAATCAGGTTAAATAACCTTTTATATGTGCTCAATATACCTTAAGTTGCCAGTGAAAATTACTGGATTACAAATAGTAATAAGTCATATATCTGCCTGTTTAAAACTCAATATATAACTCTAGTCATGGATAAAATTGCCCTTGAAACACGATTCAAGATTTAATTCATCAATGAATTGCTTGTTAGTGAATTTTTGTAAAGTAGCAACGCCCATGGAAAGAATTTTGTATTGCCATGTTTTAAGCCACACTGATCGTATGTATTGGCGGTGTATTGGTAAAGGAAAATGGTGGCAGTGTAGGTGTGTAATACACAACAGTGTATATGTTTCCCAGCTACCTGGCTCATAGCTACCTAGTGTTTTTACGCGTCAACATGTCTGTGCTTGTCATCTTTGAAGCTCTGTACAAATTCACTGTCATTCATTCCACTCTCGAAAATCTTCATTAAAATTTGATGACCCGACTTCTAGCACTCCGAAACCTGTTTTTAAGATTTGTCTGATACATATCCAGTGTTCATATAGCATGAGGCCATTAAGCTCTGCGACAGACAATTACTTGGTTAAATACTACTCGGTATTGTCCTCGCTGCCCCTATTGTTCCTATTATAACTTCAGTTTAAAATTCTACAACCTGTATTAGACATTGTAAACATGTGTCAATTCTTGTACTCGATCAGCCTTTGTATTTCGTAGGTTTAATTTTTTTCCTCTAAGAAATGTTAGAATGCAAGGTTGTATTAATTTAACCCTTCCGTTACAAGGGCCGGTTAAACAACTTGGAGTATTATATATATGTATATATAAGTTTGTGAATTTGTTACAAAAAATTGAAGAATTAGGACTAAAATGAGGCATAATAACAATGTGTAGGTCACATTCCTAGCACAAATTACTACCATTAATACACTAAAACGTCACAGTTATACCACACATTGAAAAAAGTACACAAACTAATTCCAAAATTAGAAATATTTAAAACATTTAATAATATCAGATATTTGCTTGTGTATTTATTATTGCATGTTTTGATATTTCAAGGTTTAACAAGTTAAATTTGAAAGTCATACATGTGTATATATATATACTTGTCATAATATAATTATAATTAAATTCAGGCGTATTCAGCATTGTCAGCTTGATGTTTTATTAAATCAATTTTTTCACTTTTTTTTTTTGAAAACTCGAGTGTAGAAATGCAAGCAGTTTTGTGTTTATTATCCTAAAATGTTTTAATTAAATCCACGGACATACATACATTGTATTTCATTTTCAGTATCCATAGTTTTGAAAATATCACTGATTTAAAAAAAGTTACCTTTATATTGATTTAGGCTGAAGAAGCTTCATACAATGTACATTAAAGCTATGGTCCTGGATAGTTATATTTATATAAAGGAACATGGTAGCCGATAACAGAAAGTATTTAAAAATGAAATAAAATTTAAAGTGTAGTTTGAAATTACATAATATTACGTACGAAGATATATCTATTCGACTATAATTTGATACAGTATAACATGTCACCAATGTAGATACCCGACTCTGCCAACATTTTTTCGAAGGCAACAGACATTTAATATGGCTGTGCAAAGATCCTAGTCGCACGCCTATTTTCAATAGGTTGTTTCAATAATTTGGCTGATTTATCAAGGACTGAACCTTGGTGATCGGGTAGAGTAGATCCATTGTCAAAAGTCCGCAGACTGCGGCAGCCCCGTCATATAGATATCCGTTAGCTGCAGGACTGTCGGTACTGCTCTGCCACCCGATATTGTCCACAGATCTAGTCAGCGTGGAGTTGATTGTGTTATATAATAAGCATGATTTATGAGTTAGCATATGAGTATATATAAATAATTCCCAGGCTGGTTTTCGGTCACCCATACCACAGCCAGACCTACGCCCCTTAGTGATCTGGTCGTTTTAGTATACACTGTCTGTCAGTGTTAAGATTGTTAGTACATTAAGTTGTGTGTGTTGGTAGTGGTAGTAATAGCATTGACTCTCTTGTCTTATTTTCTGACCGATATTGATTTCTACACGGAAAATGACTGATAATTAGTTGACATAAAGCCAGGGGATAATTATACATATATAATCATCAAGTGTAGTCTGATATAATAGCAACCAATGTTGCTATTTGAGTCTTTCTTTGGATGTGTTAGCACTATCTACCTTGCTGATCTGTCTGTGATTTAAAGACATGTAGTCGAATGACATTCGAATAGACACATAAGTCAGTCAGAAGACATGTTTTAGTATCTTTAGACATCTGAGTGTCTTAAGACACCTGATATACTTGTGGAAGTGCAGTGGTTCCAGATACGACATTCAATTCCTCTCTAAGTGTCTAAATAGTTAAGACACATCAAGACTGCTAAATAGACAGTGCAAGAATGTGGAGCTAACAGCCCAGTGTGAAACAGTGGTAGATGCTTGTCATCAAATATATCATAAATATAAGACGCATCTAAATGTCTTTTGGACTAGACAGTACAGGAATACAAATTTAAAGCTACTGTCTCATGTTATGGGAGATATCTGTTGAGGCAGTACAGTAGAAAACAAAGCTGTATTGTAGCTTTTGATGATGCCTATAAACTCTGATCATCAATTTCATCAGAGATAAGACACAAAGGCTACTGATCAGGATATTCTTCTTCTTCTACAGGGTACTGATATTTTAGGATATTGTAGGGACACTTGAGAGAATACTGAACTAGACAGTACAGGAATTTGAAGCTAGCCAAATGTGAAACAGTGGGCGACGCCTGCCATCAATTAAGATGCAAAAAAAATTGAACTAGACAGTACAGGAATTTGAAGCTAGAAAATGTGACACAGTGGTCGACGCCTGCCATCAATTCAGATGCAAAGATTCCTGAACCAGACAGTACAGGAATATAAAGCTCACAGCTGTTTATGATATCTGTAGATACTTGTTTCAGCTACCCTACAGATAAGACACATCCTTAACTTAAGACAGTTAAGGATAAGAACATTATTAGACAAAATATAAATGACATTTTTATATACCTGTGTGGAAGTCATATTGACTAAACAAATCAAGTTGGCTCAGGAGTGCGCCAACTTATCTGAAAGGGATTTTATGATTACTGATTATGCAAAACCCTTAAAGGATCGACAAATATCTCAAAAGTACCTTTGACTTTTAAGTGCCTTGAATGATATAGGCAGTGTTGGATCGTGATTTGTATAGCTACAATATTGGAAATTGATCATCACAAAATATCTCTGACACACACCCCTTAAGATTTTATAAAGAAGGTGTGTAGTTTGATAGCTATGTACAAGAGATGACGAGGCACCCAAGACCTCCTATCGGACGACCTCTCTCTCAAAGTTCTAGTGAGGTGTGTATATTATTAAAGTTTTACATAGTCGCCTTGTGAAGATAGATTACACCTGCAGGTTACCAGGATGAAGTGAGGAGGTCAAAAAGATAAATTTAAATCCCCCGTGGGATTACGTCTTTTTAGTCTGAGCTAAGGAGATGTCTTATTTACCTTTATAAATGTTGAATCAATTTTTAATATGGATTCAAATTAAGTCTGAATTTGTGTTGGCAAGGAGTTTACTTCAAATACAGATCTTTATATCTAATCATTTGTGACTATATATCAAAAGATGTATGGGAAGATTATGTGTACAGTTTGGTTAATCACGATATTCAGAATTTATGTCTATTTGATCAGTGTTACCTTGTTACCCATAGCTAATAATTTGATTAATGGATTAATATTACGATTTACCTGACAATATTAGGATGCAAAAATGTTGTAAATTCACAGCACTTAGTTTATATTTTACAGGAAATAATTATGAAAATATGTTTGCAAGTGTGTTCAATAACAATAGATATAGATATTGTTGCATGCAATTATTTAATCAATAATAAGAAACAACCTAATCCTAATCCCTGTTAATAAAATTATTTTTAAAAATTCACATTGACCTATATGTTTAAAAGACATCAGGAATTATAATAAATTTTAATAGTGTAGGAGTTGAATTTAAAAAGAAAAATAGAAGTATCAACTCATTCACCCCTTTATTTCATAATGAACTGTTCCAAACATTGAATTGGAAGAGTTCAAATGTATCTTCAGGGATAAATGAGTTAATGAGTACTATAGACAATGCATATCTTTATATACTGTCAAAATGCATTTGATGCAACGATAATAATTTAAATGTCTTAAGCTGTCACTTTCATCACTGTTTATGACCATGATCTTCATTAAGGTAGAGAGTTCTACCAATTTTCTACGGTAGACAAGCTCTATATTTATACAATCAAGAAAACATTCTTAGGGTTGTTGCTAAAACATTATTGACAAAAAAATATCATGTTTCGAGTATAGCAGATAAGTTTCATGTTTTATAATCAGGAGGTGTGATGTTGGAATCCCCCTTGTTGAAAACATTTTGTGATAAATGAAATTATAAAGAATTTATTTCTTTTCCAAGTAGCTCTTTTCTAAATTATATTGGTAAGCAACATTGTATAACATAAAAATACATTGTATAAAGGTGTTTCCTATGTTATTACACTGTATAAAAGTGTATCCCATGTTATTACACTGTATAAAAGTGTATCCCATGTTATTACATTGTATAAATGTGTATCCCATGTTATTACATTGTATGATGTTGTGTCTACAGATAGCGTATCCACCCGTTCAGCAACGTCCAGCATGGAGCCAGCCCCTCACCCTCCTCTCTGACAACATGAACTATACCCAGGCAGACACCCAGCAGTCTTTAATGACCCCGGCGATGGCCCAGGGAATGGCCCAGGGGATGACCCAGGGGTCGATGAACCTCCCTTACCTGTCAACAGGGCCAGCCACCATCACCATCCCATCTGCAGTATGGACCCCCACGACACAACCAATGCCTCGTCCTCCTGCCTCGCTCCGTGCTAGGCCCCTTAGCGCAGGGTCAGCCAGGCCTGTCAGTGCAGGGTCAGCTGCGGCCTCAGCCCGCAGGGTCGGAGGAGGGTATGACAGGGTGCAGACATTTACTTCTCCAATACAGTCCCCGGTTACCTCACAGAGATCTGTTGGTTAGTTGGATTTTCATATTTTTCACATTTTCTCAAGTGATAGGTCATATTTTTCACATTTTCTCAAGTGATTTGTCATATTTTTCACATTTTCTCAAGTGATTTGTCATATTTTTCACATTTTCTCAAGTTATTAGTCATGGTTTTTTTTTACTTTTTCTCAAGTGATTGGTTATATATGTATTATGTATCAGCTACACCAAGTGAATATTCCTTTTTATTCCTTCCAAATGATGTCAAATGAACAGGCATGTAAAAAAAAAATGCAGAAAATAATAAATTGAAAAATCAGAAAAAACGTATCCTTTCAAATTTTGTGAATATTTTAATGCATGGTTTTATTAAACTGACAAAAGAATATTAAGGATTTTTTTACTTATCCTGTGGTTAATAGTTATATCTCAGGTTAATAAAACCATTCATTGACTTCCAGACAGGGCTATGATTGTATACAATGTCATGCAATGAACACAAAATTCTGTATTGTTTCAACATTGATACCATGGTCCAGATGGCGATGGTTCTTCTAATAATCCTGGAAACTTGTTGTTTCGAGGCAGGTCTTAAACTACATATGCAAAATAATACTTACTTGGCAGGGCTAGAAATTAATTCTTAAAAAAACTGTCAGTTGGCTAATAGTTTCCGATTTTACTAGTCCAAACAAAATTTAAACTACCCCAATATGATTCAACATGGAAGCAATATCAAATTTTGATTTCTGGTAGTCAATTGGGCTAGCAGTTTTTAGAAACACTAGTCCATGCAGCTGGAGATTTCACTAGTGTCAGACTATCAGGCTACCCTTATTGACTAGCCCTGATTTGGCTATATGTATGTCACAATTATTTATTTTACTGTTCTATGTACAATTGTGTCTATTTTTAATGCATTACTTTGCTGTTGTCTGAATGTGTTTGTTGTTATGTTTGTATATGATTCTATTATTGTGTGTAAGATGTATCAATGTTTACAATTTTTTGTTTGTTTACAAAAGTACCTGTGTTGTTGTTTATAGGTGTATCCGGAGGGTGGACCAACGGAATGGAAAGAAGAACAACCCCTCCTGTATCGGTTCCTATGGGAGGAACGTCAGAAATGCTCAGATTGCAAGAAAAGGTATGTGGTTACCATAAAATCTAATTTGAAAGAACAATTTTATAGCCGAGAAATAGTTTTTGATTTTTATTTGAATTTATTATACAAACGGGATTGGGTTGATAAAAAGTTTATAAAGTTAAGATTTGCAGATAATATATTCATCATATTAGTCACCTGGCCTGAGGTGCATAACTCATTCACCCCTGAAATTTCATAATGAACTATTCCAGCCTTTGAATTGGAGGAGTTTAAATGTGTCTTCAGGGGTGAATGAGTTAAGGATCCCTGCATCACTGCCAAAAACTGTAACTAAGTGTTGGATACTACCCGACCTGACTATAACTTTGATAAATCATTTCTGAAAAGAACATCATACCTTGCAGGACTTTTAATACAAATAATAAAGATGAAATAAACAAAATATAATCAACAACAGTGTTTTTGAGTGTAAAAAAAATCAGTGGGCTTGACTGGGATTCGAACCCTGGACTTCAGATTGATATGCTACCGCTCTAAATGATTGTGCTACCTGGTCAACAGAAGTGTCTTGGCCCAACTGTGCCACAGTTATATCAAGACGGAAGTTAAGGGGAGGTAACTGTTTATAGGAAAAACCACAGTGAAATGTGACAGGGATCCTTAAAAAATTATGGATGTTCAATAGACTTTCATAGTTTTGATTTTTGGACATCTGATTCTAAAGTTTCAAACTGGCAAGGAGAAAAGCTAGAAGGTAACTCTTGAAATTTAACTAATTTGGGTGAGATCGATGGAATCTTTCACCACCTTGGCAGTGAGATAGGGGAATCTCATCCCGAGGGTTGGGAATCCCCCATCTCACCTAAAGGGGCTCTGTTGACGCCGTCTAAAAATAGTGCAATGACCTTACAAGCTCAGTGCATTGTTGGCATGATGTTAATACAATGTTTTCGTGACGTTACTGTATTGTTGACGTGACGTACGTCATACAATTGTTTTGACTGGGGAATCCCCTGGTCTCAAACCTTAGGGTGAGACAAGGATAACTCACATCGGCAAAAGTGTGGACACACCTGTCAGGAGTAAAAGAAAAGTTAACCAATTGGTAGAAATATATAGCATTCAGTTGGGAGATATCTAATCGTTCAATTTCATTTTCGTATTGTGTAGGAACAGAAAATAATGGCCCTCTCAGATGAAGTGACACGGCTTCGTATGATGGAGGCAGAAACATTTCGTAAAGATCAGATGTTACAACAAATGCAGCAACAGATCATGGAGCTCCAGCACCGTGTCGCTACACAGGGGCCTCTCATCATGGGGGAAGATGCTGACTTATCTCAAAGGGTGGTCGCTCTGGAGCATGAACTCACTACGAAAAACCAAGAAATGAACTCGATGAGGGAACAGGTGAGATTTTGTTCCTGATTTCATTTATGATCACAGCAGTTGTTATTAGAAAAAGTTTATAGTATTTATTGTGAAGTCAAGTAAATTACAACAATAGTTGTCACTTAGTACCGATTGTGTCGCTACATGTCTTTGTGTTATGGGACAGAGCAGAAAGCTCTTCCAACTCTATTCCGTCTTTGCGTATTGCAGAGTTATCTCTCTTGAGAGCAGGGATTGATTGTTACGTCATTTGTTTGTGATAGTAACTTCATCAATTTTTGAGAAAACGACGTAATTTTCTCACACAAACCAATGACGTAACAATCAATACCTGCTCTGAAGAGAAGATAACTCTGCAATACGCAAAGACGGAATACAAGTGATAGATTCCAGTGGCAGATTAAGGAGATTGATACAAAGGCTGGTTTCAAAGTGAGACATGTGTAAAAATAATTTGAACAATTATGAAAATACAAATCGCCTCTCTCTATACTTATTCCAACCTGAATCTGCCCCAAACCTTGCTGACTCCCTTGAAATTCATTTTTAAGCTTCGCTGTTAGTAGGACATTAAAGAAAAATAATAAATCCCTGAGTCAAACCCGATTCCAATTCACATTCAACCTGTCCCAAATCAAACTTGATTTTTTTTTAGTTCACTTTCGACTATCAATCACTTAATCAGCCCAAAATCCACCTAGTTTCATTTTTTTTTTTTTAAATCCATCAAAATTCCATTCCAAAACTACGTAACTTCTACAAATCTCCCTAAATTTTTCTAGAACCTGCTACCATCTATTTTATCTTAAAACCATCCCTGAAATAAGCCAATATCCAGCCGTATTTCCCCCCAACCTGAATCCACCCTGAATCTGCCACTGGAACGCAAGAGGGACTGGTCGTTGTGTTCATAGGTGTTGTCTTAGTAATAGTTGTATAGACAACAGTAATTAGTTTTAACACATGTGTAAGTAGTGTTGCTGTGTTGGCGAGGGTAATCAATAATTACCGGTAATTACTGGTATATAGTTTGGATTTATACTGTTGTTTCACAGGGGGCGGGGGTGTAGGATTTTTTTGGGGAAATAGAGTCCGAGGCAGTTCTGGAGGAGAAAAGACCTTTATGGTATTGGATATTGTCCTTCATTGTCTGAATCAGCTGAATTGATCCGTTGTTTTTGTTTATGACAATATAGTAAGACTTTAGTGCCTTGTTAAATGGCGGACTGTTAGTTAGTTTTGTAGACATGAAACTAGGGACTGCACAAGTTTGCATGAAACTTTAATTTCTACAAATTTCTACACCTGTAGGTTAGAAATAGCATGAAAGCCTTAGGTTCTCCCTTTCCATGAGCTGTTTAAACCCATCTAGATCTTAGCCTCAATAATGCAGCCATCTCTAATCTGATTCTCCCAACATCCAGTCAGTGCTTTTTGAGGACAGCTTTTTGTATTTCTATTCAAAGTTGTTTTGATAATCCAATTAATTTATAATCCAGCCATTTAGCTTGGAATTACCTTTCGAAAACTGAAATGATTCTGTGTACATGTACAAAGAGTTAAATTACCTTTTTTTTTTTTTTTTTTAATCTTATTGAGATGTTGTTCCATTCTTTGTTGTTAAGTAAAACCCTTGTTGCTCTTTTCCCCTTATCAGTTTCGGACAATTCAGGTAATTATTTAACGAGACCACAAAGTGTAACACCTGTCTGCGTTTTAATATTGTGTGATCAACTATTGTTAAAAAAAAACCCACACTTTTTCCCCGTCACAGTAAGTCCTATGATGCCCTCCCAAATATTTGAACAAAAGTTGTCATGATCGTTGTTTAGTTTTTGCATAAATTTTGTAAACCATCAATGAATGCAGGTTTAAATTTTAAAGTCACGCCCATTTGACCTAAACTCACTTGTTTTCCGTCTCATTTGGATGTTACAGTTTTCACTCAATTACTTAGCAGTATTCATTGTTATTATTGATTATGCATCTTGCCATGAATTCAAGTCAGTGTTTTTCTGTCTTTGGAATTTGTTTTGACCTCATTCTCTAATATTTTTACATTTTTCTAAAACTTAATGGGAAAAAATGTCCAAATGAAAAAAAAAATGTTGTTTGTTCGTTTATTAACTCGATCAACTATTATCACTTGTAGCTTTGGTTACTAAAAATGTAAGGTTTTAAACATACAAACATGTCATGTTTCCCTATTTCAATAAGATGAAAACTCCTAAAATAAGTTTACACAGGAAAAACACTGCTTTTAGTGAAACACAATTGCATTGTTTTCTTATCTTAAAAGTGATTATGTTGTGTTGATATTGATGTAATCGGACCTACAAGACTGTACCTCTTTTATAATATCACATACTTTGGTGTTATGTACTGGTACACTGTATTCTTATTTATTTCTATTTGTATATTATGAAATACACTCGGAATTTATTTATTTTTCCATCCATTCATTCACGCAACAAGTCTTAATACAAGTCTCAAATTTATTCTTACTTTGATTTTCATTTATTTATACAAAAAATGTGTACTTTATTTTATGGTTCTTCACAAACCTGTCCACTTTTTGAATTATAAGCATGGTCTGATTTCGCTTCCTTATCACAGTTGACCAATGTCCAGTTAGAGACGCCCTCTAGTCCTGCCGTTATGACCGATGAACTCTCTCTCAAACTTAAAGAATTAAATAATGTGAAAAATGAGTTGGAGAGAGTTAAGAAGGACAAGGGTATAACGTCAGGGCTCGTTACCCAGATGCAGAGAGATCTGTCGAGTAAAGTAAGTTTCCGCTGGCTGTATGTAGACGGCCCAGCTTTGGTTTGGACTCGAACTCACCCTAACCTCATCCTGCATGGCCTATAGGCATTATGTCTGTACTGACCTGAATCTTTTACATTTAAAATTTTTGAAAAATTATTTTTATAAATTTTGAAAATCTTTTATCATTTCAAAAATGCAGTTCTTTTAGTCCTGAAAAGAATCTGGTAAAATATTTCTTCAATAACTTCCTTGAAATAATATTTCTTGTACTTTTTGACTTTTTTATAATTGAACTTCCAGAAATCAGCATTTTAATGATTAAATTCTGATAGAATTATTTCCTTGAAGAAATCCTGCAAGTTCAGAATTATTTCCTTGAAGAAATCCTGCAAGTTATAATACATCAATATTTTCTGAAGAAAAAAAGGTCTTTGAATTTAATTATTATAATTTCAACCTTTGACAATGAAAATTTTACAAACAAAACAGCATTTAAATTATTTTACTGCTGCATTTTTAATTCTTATGAAATATTAAGAAATTTAGTAGAACAAGTTCCTTGAAAATAAAATTCTTTGAATATATATGATCATGATATGTACAAGGGAGGTAACTCTATTCGTGATGAATGCAATAAAATTGATAACATTTCTGATTTTTTCCCCCTTTACTTTGCCAGATTCTATTATGACTGATATCTGCATATGATAATGCAATATTTTTGAATTATCATTGGGTATTTCTTTTATCATAATAAAGAAAAATGTACAAGATTTTGGTACAAACAGTACAAGCATGCCTCTTCCTCTGTCGGACCATTAGTTATGACCGCATGAGAATTTTTCTGTAGTTCCTGCACTGTCTGTCAGTACCCATGATCTGCACCCTTCACATATCACTGCATTCTCTCTATAGAACTCCTCCTTGTCATTTCCTAGCACTGTCTTTTAATTCTTAAACTTATAGCACATACTTGCCACCATTTTGAAATTTCCAAGGTGGAGATTATGCATTCTCAGAATTAAAAGTATTATTTAAATGTGTGTATGTACATTCTAGGGAAATAAACACTTTTAAATGGCATCTTTTGAGCTGTTATTTTAGATAAAGTCATCAGATCTTAGGAAATGGAAATAGTTTAGCGAAGTCATAGGTTGAAAATGCTCAATTTTAGGATCCAAAATAGGGAGAGTTGACAAGTATGATAGCACACCAGACTTTCTATACTGCAGATCACTCCATTTCTGTGAGAGATACATTTCATTTTAATTCAGAAGGCTCATTCGCGAAATCTTTGGTGAATGTGAATATCATAGATATTGCTATCGCTGTTAAAATAGTACCCTCTCAATCACAACTTCGAGTAAGAGTTTTATGTACATATTGAAATAAAGTGATTTTCAATAAGTTTGACTGTTATTTATTTCTTGTTTATTTTTTAATTTATTTGAAAATAAAAATAAAAATCAGGGGTTTTCTCTCTTAACGTCTGGAACTAAAATTTGACCAAATTCCCAGCATGTTTCTTCCCATTTGAAAAAAACCCCAAAAAAACAAAAAAAAAACAAAAACAAAATTGTAATAAATTTTGCTTCTAGCAGACAAAACCTGGTGTACTTATTTTTCTATAAAATACTTTCATAACATGTAGGACTTCAGATAATCATACAGTAAAAAATTAATAAAGACAGAAAAAAGGAGAAAAGGGGAGGTAGACACATCAACGCTTTGATACACTGCGGAAAAAGACTGAAAGTGAAACAGCAAATAAAGTAAATCATCTTATTGAATTGTTAGTTGTGTAAATATTAGGGTCATTGCATGTTTAACAGTTTGTCTTATTTAATTTATTGTTTAAAAAATATTTATTTTGGTTTTATTATTATCACATGAACATGTATATCTGCCCCATTAAGAGCCAATCATTGCCCCTATAGTTGCATTCAAGAAATTTCTTGTCAAACTCAAAACTCAAAACCCAATCATAATCATGCATGTTAACCCTTGGAGACACAATTGAACTCTTCTAATTCATAGGTTGGAAAAGTTCATAATGAAATTTCAGGGGTGAATGAGTTGATACAATATTGATATCCCAACAATTGTTCCGCCAAACAGGCAGGATAACACATGAACAATACGTTGAATACCTGAGAAGTGTAATTCACATTTTATGGTAAACAATGATAAAAGTCCCATTTTTTCTGTTGTCCATGATGACATTGTGGATATCCGTAGCATTACGCATCAAGTTGATGTCATGTTTGTTTGGATTTTTTGTTGGATTGCTGTCTGGATTCAACAAATAAATTTGACATTTTGTTATTTATTTTTCCTGATTTTGTCTTAATTTTTATTTACACTCTAATTAACTGACACAGCTGTTTTTCAGTTTTATAAGCTGCACAATTTTATTTATTTTTCCTGATTTTGTCTTTTTTTTTTATTTACACTCTAATTAACTGACACAGCTGTTTTTCAATGTTGTAAGCTGCCCCATTTTATTTATTACCTCATTCTAATGTTTGCATGCTGCATTTCTGTGACCTTGATCACTCCGATTCCAAGCTCCTGATTGACTCGGATGATGATGCACTCACTGTTTTTATTGCTGTTGTGTAACCTTATTTGATGTATGCAGAATTTCTTGTATTTATTTTCTATTAATTTTCTTCAACTTTAATTTTACAGGTTCATGTATAAGCACAAATGCAGATGTATTAAAATCATACACTGATATTCATACAGTTATTTATTTCATCACAAGGTTTTCAGGACCATGGGAACTGTGCAAAAAAAAAAAAAATGAGTGTCAGGTCTATTATTTTTACTTATTACATACTTACTAATAAATACAGGTTTTTTGTATGTGTGATACGACACAGTTGCTCCAACCCATATCAGCCCTCGCCGTTTCACACCCAAAAACCTGTATCAGCACGCAAAACCTGTATCGCACCCCTTTTGGATTTTTTTTTGTTTTTCAATATTTCAAAAGAAAAATAAATCATAAGATAGTAGCTTTTATTAGTAAGTATGTAATAAACAGAATAAAACATGCCTTTTTTCATATCACACCCAGTATCAACCCTCGACCAATATCAGCCGAGGGCTGATATTGCAGTCTTGGGTTGATACTCGGTGTGATATGGAAAAAGGCATGTATTATTCTCTATATTCTGGATGCCTGATTATAGAAAATATCTTGGCAACTATGTATATATATATCCTACATTGATTTTACCATTGGCTTACACATTTATTGTGGATGTTATTTCTATAGTTTTGAATTAGAAATTCAGTAATTAACTTAATTTATTTGCCAATTTCTGCCAATTGAAATTCATCTGTGATCTACTCATTTAAAACTTTAGTCCTTGCCCTGTATTGTGCAGCCGACAAACTACCATCTTAAAAGTCAATTAGTATAGTGAAATTAAGTCAGTAAGAGTTATTTCCCCCTTGTTCATTTCATCCTGGAAAATAAAGTACTGGGATTATTCAGGCACCATTAGATATTTTCCATATAGGTTATGTGGCCAATTTGTTCATCCAAACTTTAAAACAGAATCAGGTTCACATTATTTAACTTCACTTATTTTATTTATTTGTATATATTTTTATCTTCATTATATTACTTCCTTCCTATTCATATAAGCATGAAGTTCTGTAGATTTTCTGTCTGTTTTGTAATAAATAGATGTTTTCTTGTTATCTTTGAAGTGGAGGTGATATTCTGTGGTGCAGTGTTCTTAAATTGTGTATTTCTTGTAAAGAAAAATGTGTTGTGACATCCACAGTGGTTTAAACTTTCAAATGAATATTCAGTATTGTGATTTAAATATTGTTAACTGTTATTCTTGTTACTGTATAACAGGGAAACTTTTGTCCAGTCCAACTTTGGCCCAATGCCGGAAAAATCCATAATAGAACAGTTTTAATTTCACCCTTCACATTTAATTACTACTGGAATGTTTATAACGCTGTTTACTTATTTTCGCTGTAATGATAAATTTGCCCTTATTACAGAGGGCAAAAAAGGGCAAAACAAAATTAAACTGCAGCGAAAAATTCTGGTATACAGTATTTCATTTAACTTAATGATGACAAGCAATGAAGTTCACAAGAATCTGATTGTCAATTTAAGTATATTTAACACTTTTTCACCTTTTTTATTTCTCTTTATCTATATTTGAACTGTTTTCAATCATGCAATCGGTTTTTGTTTTTCCAGTCTTGTACAAACTTAACATACATTTTGACTACCTTACAGGATTCCACTATCAGTAAACTAACGAGGGAGATTGAGATGCTGAAAAAGGAATTACGGGAAAAAGAGGGTTATGTGAGCACTATGACTGCCAAGGTCAACAAACTCAAGGACACTGGCAAGTCGACCGAGGAACGGGACGCCCGTGAGAAGGAACTCATCAGTCTCAGACAGGTATAGTTCATTGATGTATGAATACAGTAGCCTCTTGTTGACAAACAATTGTTTGGAAATGAGTTATTATTATAATCGTATTTAGACTTTAATGTTTACTGTTGTAATGAAAGTTTACATGAGAGCTCACCATTGTTAAAGAAGTTTGCACAAGAGCTTACTTTTATAGAGGCTCACTTGTTACAGAAGATCACAAGGAAGCTCACTTTTCTCACAGGAGTTCACAAAGGAGGCTCACTTTTCTCGCAGGAGTTCACAAAGAGCTCACTTTTCTCATAGAAGTTTCCAAAAGAGCTCATTGTTACAGAGGTTTACATGAAAACTTAATTATTACAGAAGATTTCATGGGAGCTCACTTTTATCGCAGGAGGTCACAAAGAGCTTACCATAATTACTGGTATTCACATGTGTGCTTAATATTGAAGTTCACATGAGAGCTCTCGGATATTGCAGAAGTTTACAGAAGAGCTCACTTTTGTGATAGATGTCAACATGAAACTAACTCTAACAGAAGTTCGAATTCATGCCGGTATGAACGGAAATCGGCTACATAAAGCTTCCATGAAGCCCGCTAATGACCTAAATATGGATATTCCCTTATATTTTCAATTTTGAAGTGCCTGTGTCATCAGCACAAACAAGATTCCTGGAACGGCCCAATGTCACCAAAATGTTTGATTCTAACGGTTGTCTTATTTTATTCTGGAAGGAGGAAAAGCTTCATAATGACGCTAATCAAATTGCATTCATAGCTCTATGAACGCAATTTCTCAAGGTAATGCTTAAAGAGGAACTTGCAGTGGAAATGTTAATATAGATAGTTCCCTATTGTTACTGTTGTACACTTATGTTTTACAGAAGTTCAAGTCGACAGAGAACAAGATTCAGGAGCAGCATGACCTCATCAGCAAACTCAAGGAGGAGCTGGAGAAGACGAAGCTGACCGTGTTTGAGGAGAAACAGATCCAGAAGAAAACACAGATCCAGATGGATCAGGCCAAAGCAGAGCTTGTGGACGTACAGCGAACAGAGAGGGTGGTCAGAGTGGATCTTGAACAGGCCTCCAAACGGGTAAGTAGTGCTTCCCCCCTTAACTCCCCTATACAATGAACTGAGAGTATGGAAAAGGCTTCTAAATGAGTAGCTAGCACCTCCCCCTTAACTCCCTCATACAATGAACTGAGAGTATGGAAAAGGCTTCTAAACGAGTAGCTAGCACCTCCCCCTTAACTCCCTCATACAATGAACTGAAAGTATAGAAAAGGCTTCTAAACGAGTAGCTAGCACCTCCCCCTTAACTCCCTTATACTGTAAAATGAACTGAGAGTATGGAAAAGGCTTCTAAACGAGTAGCTAGCACCTCCCCCTTAACTCCCTCATACAATGAATTGAGAGTATGGAAAAGGCTTTTAAATGTGTAGCTAGCACCTCCCCCTCAAATCTTTCATATAATGAACTGAGTGTGTGGAAAAGGTTTCCAAACTTGAAGGTTCAGCTTAATTGTTCCCTTCAAAGATCCGATGATTTCATTGGAAAGAACAGCTCAAAAGATGCCATTTGAAAGTGATTTTTTTTACCTGGAGATATTGTACACATTTTATTTATGCTTTTTATTCTGAGCAGGCGCAATCTCCCCCTCGAAAAATTTCGACAAGTTGGCCAGTATCAATTAGATTAAACTGTATATACATAAATTTGAAACCCGGCCTTTGACAATTCTGTTGTAGCTGGAGCGCTTCCGTAACCGAATCATTCAGGTCACATACTCCACGCCGGGCATCAAAGCTCCGGAGACAGAGATTGGTGATGATGAACTCATCGAAACTCTTAAGAAGATTGTCGATGAAAGGACGTCATTCTTCCAGAAGGTGAAAGACCTGGAGATCCAGCTCAAGTCCACAGATTCTGCCCAGGACAGTTTCAAAAAGACCTCTACAGACCTACGCAATAAACTCAACAACATTATTGTGAGTATACTTTTTTTTTAAATTGATGCACTTGATGAAAGATAGATTTCTGTTGATTCACTGTACATTGAAAGTGTCATTGTAAGGCTTTTGTTATGAATTCAAACAACTAAATAAACTATGGAGAGCATATGAGACAATTTCATTGTGTGTTACAAAATCCAATCTCAATGCTGTACAAGGAACATGAGGTTTCAATGTGTGGATACAAGATAATTGCAATTAAATATCTAGGTTGAATACACATGTAAATTAATGCACTTAACTTTCAGTTAACAAATGAAATGTTAACCCTTTCACCACTGTAGACCATAATGGACTCATCCAGATCAATGTATGGTAGAGTCTACTAAAGTTACCTAGGGGTGAAAGGGTTAATATATCATGATGGGGGTAAATTGTTCGGTAAAAATAGCAGGTTTATCACAGTTGTATAGTATGGCCTATGCTTGGCTTCAAAACTTAAAATAGTTTGTTTGCCACATCTTTGTTTGGTGTAACGACAATAGTTATCTCCCTTTACAGACACATCTTAAGACCAATGGATTCAATGTGACTTCACTGAAGCAGGAACTAGACTTGCTCAATTCAGTCGTGACATCGGACACGCTAGTTTGGGCTCGTGACATGTTGGTCGACCTCCTTACAAGTGCGTTGTCATGGGAACAGACAATCGAGTCATCATTAGAGAAGTGTGGCGTCAACGTCAAATTATCCAACGATGGTAAGTACTCGTGTACCTCAGAATAACAGTCAAACATGCTATTGAACCCTACTGTATTCAGAGTTTAAAACTCTTCTATTGCAGTTATTTTTGTGTAAACTGAACCTGTATTTAAGAAACCATCTTAAATGTAAAGAAAGTAAAGAAAGTTTTTTTGAATTACATTTATCCAGCATACAATGTATTATACACGTATTTTACAATTTACTATTTTTGTCTATCAGAACCTGGAAAACACATCCTGTTATTATTTGCGAAGTGGGAGTCGTCGCTCAGTGAGAAAGAGAGACTGATGTCACAGATCACTCAAGTTGAAACACAGTATAAAGAAGAACTCGCTCGTAACCGTACAATGGCAGAAGAGGACGCCGAAAACAGGGTCAGGGACGCCATCGAAAAGACACGCCTTGGAGGTAAGGGATCCAGGCAAATAGAAATGTACTATCTTATGACAATATTGTTGACAGGAAGTTAGACAGATGCATTATGGGACACATTACCTTACAGCATTGTATTATGCACAGTTATTTTATTTTTTGGTTTGCTTTCTGGACATGTTATGCTCATTCGGGTGGTCAGGTGGCGCAGTGGATAGCGCACTTGCCTTACACCAAGGCGACCAGGGTTTAATTCCCCGAACAGACGTGAAAAGGTATAGGGGTGACCTGCCTGATCATGTGGGTTTTCTCCGAGTACTTAACTTGTTTCATAATTGTTGTAAAATAAATAAAGTTAATTATTTTTAGACTCATACAAATATTACCATTGTGAAATCAATAGTAAAAGTAGAGGTGGAAAGTAGTATAAAATATTGTTTTTGTAAATTTTGTCCCTGTACGTCACCATAATATAATAGCACTACACATTATGGGGTTGTTGGTGTAAAGTTGTTTGGAGTAAAAACATTTGGTGAGTTGTGTATTCTCATCACATCTTATATGGAACTGTGTTATCTTCTTTTTACAAACGTAGTGGATATTTTCAATTTAAAGCAATCTTATTTTGAATTTTATATTACTTAGGCAAGATACTTAAAGATAACAGTTACTTCTCTTGCCGATGCCCATATTGGCTGAAATGTATTTTTCGAAATAGAACCTTCCCATTTTATATATAGGATCCTGATCAGTAATTTGTTATGTTTCCAGGTGAAGAGAAGTTGAATCGGGCATTGGAGGAGATTCGGGCCGTAGAGGAAGAGAAACTCGACAATGCAGTGAGGGTGGAAAGACAGAGGATAGAACAGCTAGAACAGAGCCTGGAACAGCTGCAGGAGACATTTACCAATCAGCAGGGTGACGTACGATCCCAAGCTGAAGAGACGAGTCAGATGATGATGCAGCTGGAGGAATATACTACGATGGAGACGTCACTACGGGAACAGATCGTGGCCCTGGAGACGCAGTGTGCAGAGCTGGAGGATAAGCAGGCCCACGAGGGTCAGAGACAAGACAAGAAATACGAACAGGATATCCAGTCCTACAAGGAACAGAATAAACAACATGGAGTCACCATCTGCGCCATGGAGGATAGACTGGTCAAAATGACCAAGAGGGCTAAAGAATATCAGGATGAGGTCACAATGTACAAGAAAACAATACATGGTAGGTCATAGGTCACAAAAAGCAAAGGTCATAGGTTAGAAATGGTAGATCAGAAGTCACCTAAAATAGGTCAGAAGTAAGGAGAATATGGGTCAAAAATAGGTCAGAAAGGTCAAAGGTCAGAAATTGGTAGGTCAGAAGTCACAACAAGAAAAGACCATAGGTTAGAAAATTGAAGGTCACAAGTCACAAAAAAAAGAAAGTGTTCAATTTTCATGATACCTTGAAATGTAAAGAGCCGCCATTTTGACTCCAGTGCATCATGTACTTGTCCTAGGCGTGACGTACGTCACAATTGAAACAATTGAAACTTACAACCAATCACAGGACTGATAGGTCCTATTACAAGGGTAAATATGCAAAAAAACATGACATGGGTATATTCATTGGATAACACAGTACATTATGTGATATAAAGTCCTGTATGATTTATGTTTTGTATAATTTTGTTTTTCAGAACTACGAGGCGAGCTAACAACATTGAAGAGTAGGCCCGTACCTAAGCCGGTACCGCCTCCCAAACCGAAAGTCATCATACAGAAACCATCCGAAGATTACGTAGCAATGGAGAACCTTATTGTTTTCCTGAGGTAATTATTATTGTATTACTTCCTACTTTGATTTTTAAGATTTCTTGAAAAAAAATATTACAGTAGTTTGTTTTATTTTTGTGATTCAATTAAATTAGTACAAACTTTACAGATATCTTTGGGAGAAAAACAAGTCAAATACAGTAACTTATGTTTCAGGAATAATCTTAAATATCAAATTTCAAAACTAATGAAATAGAGATTGCTTGATTAACGTTCTACCGTGAACACATGTATACAGAGTAAATTTGGCGGCAGTGTTCCCATTTTTGCAGTACAATAAATTCACTAGTTCAACTCGTGAGCAAACAGCTCAAAGTCAAAGCAAAAGACTCAAATATAGATTCATTTTTTTCATGTATTAAGTGTAAAAAATAATTTCCTTGTTGTAATTGCGATAGAAGTTTTTCTGTTTTTTCTGGTTTGAAATAATAGTAAAAAATTGTTACTGCTCTTCAAGAAATAAATAGGCAGAGACACACTTTCTTATGACCCAAACACCATCCCAATTTTTTCCCCTTGAGCCCACTATACAAATGTTGATCATTATTTTAGAATCCATCACCTGTACGTTATCAAAATATCGAAAGTGCCACAGTTGCCTTCTTCAATTATATCCATACCTGTAGTGGTTCTAAGGTGTTGTTTCGCCAAGACTATTAAATAAATAGTTATAGCCTTGTTTGGGTGACGAGACGGTCTCAGAATCTGACGTGAATGGTCCTTGTGTTACAGGAAGGATTCTGTGGAGCTGAAGAGTAAGATACAGAGCCAGGAAGATGTGATACTGGGTTTGAGGCGAGACCTGGCTGGAGCTCACGCTCGCCTGTCAGACATTACAGGTAGGCACATAAGGAATTGATGAAAAAGGCAGATTCAGACAAAACTGCATCATTTATGTCTTGCCGCTAACATTAAGTTTTTGCGTATAGGTAAGTTTTACTGAAAGGATAAGTGCTAGACCAACCAAACTTGGACCATTGATGCATCTTAGGGAGTACATCTCAACCCATGTGTCAATTGCTAGATGCGGCCTACCTTTCATGGTCCATTGACTTTGTCAGCATCTCCATCAACATAAAGCTTTTGCGTTTAAGTTAGTTTCTCTGATATGTGCATGGATGGTCAAAGCAGGGCATAGGCGAGACATATCGATTAACATTATTTTCACTGATTCAGGTTTCTCTTTGGTGTTATTTTGTATGCTCTGATTGATAAACAAACGAACATTGTCCAGGATTTTCCCTCTGTATTTTGGTAATTGTCACTTTCCTTAAGTTGGGAAAATATGATGGCATGTTGAAGAATATAAATTCACATAGGTTTTCTTTATCTCTTCTCATTATAAAGCATCAACAAGAAAAATCAGAAAACAAAGTTTTGGAATTCATCTTAAAATTAGGGAAAAAATATCTTAACTTATGGGAATAAGGCCTAATTCTGTCCAAATTAAACTGAGAAAAAAAATTGGAAATGGTATGGCATGATTGTTAATTGATAGCTTGCTGAAATGAGTTTATTATTTTGCAAATCCATTAGATAATTCGTTCACTATGTCAAAAGCTTACTAGATTAGGATAGGATAGACTGCAGAACTGTTTGTGAAACATGTGTCCTGTTTCTAGGTGAACTGAGCGAGACACAAAAACGTGAGAACGAGAAAAACAAGGAGCTGCTTATCCACCGTGAGCGAGAACTGACCGACGTCCGACAACAGTTGGCCAAACTCTCAAAGATCATAGATAAACAGAAGGAGGAACTGAAGTCCCTTGAGTGCAACCTAAGGTAGGCCTGATAAAACCTGTGGTTCATTCCTCTGTGTAATGATTCTGCTTGTGTATAAGCACCTTAGGCTCAGAATAATGGACAGATTTTTCAGGACTCCGATTAAACATATGCTGTATACCGGGAAATTATCGCTGCAGTTTAATTTTCGCCTTTTTCGTCCTCCGTAATGTGGGCAAATTTATTATTGCAGCGAACATCTGTTGACAACATAATTAACACAGTAATTAAATGTGCAGGTCAAATATGGATTTTACTGGCCGAGGGCAAAAATTTGACTTTGCGAAAAATTCTTGGTTTACAGTGTAGGAGGCATGTTAGTCTAGTGGTAGGACGCCGAGCTCATGACTGTAGGGTGGTGGGTTTGAGTCATAGTACGGCACTGTGTTGTATCCTTGAGCAAGATACTTTACTCCACTTGTTCCAGTCTACTCAGCTGTAAATGAGTACTAGTGCTCGAATTGTAGAATGCCTTGCTTCATTTATATTGTTTGTAAACAAAGAAAAATGTTTCAGAATCACCCGACTCATTTTCATAATTATTTGTGTTGTAGTAAAGAGAAATCTTTCTCCCAGAAGTACAAGTCCAATCTGACAGATAATATGGACAAGATCAAGTCCCTGGAAATAGCTCTAGAGTTGGAAAAGGAGGAACAGAAAAATCAGCTCACACTTCTGGATCACGAGGTACAGTGTATTTCAGTCTCGCACACATTGTTGTACACAGTCATCAGGTTTTGTAACGCCTCTTAAGAGGTTTGATATGAAATTAATTAATATATTTTGCATATCGTTTGCATGCATAATTGCATGTGTATCATTAAAATAATCAAAGTTATAATTATGGATATATGAATGCATTGTGATCAATGTTATTACTAGAAAGGATTTATTCTTTTTATGTACAATGCAAAACAAAAATCAATCTTTTCTTTGATACATTTGATGCATGGTACATAAAAAGAATAAATTCTTTCTAGTCATTACATAGATCACAATACATTCATATATTCATATATCCAATCAGTGTTGTAGCATAGAAAGATAGAGAAAATATAATTCCTGAGAAAAAAGAAGTCAGGTTATAAAAAAAAGTGAAACTTGCTATACAAGTATTTTCCATTATAAGCCAATCAACTCATTTGAGTGGTGCTCCTGTTTTTACTCATTTTTATTCGTTCTTTACTGTTCCCAGTGCTGAAGTAGCCTCCTGTTGATTTAAAACTTCATTTTTTTGGTTCATTTTGAGTTTGGCTTTTTGCTAAAGTTGAAAGTCCCGATTTATGATGTATACATATGTTGCTGAAAATGGAAACAAGTGATCGCCAAGCACATCTACTGAATAATAAAATATGTATGTTTTCAGGGACGAATCACGTCCGAGATGACTGCCCTTGGTGCCCAGTGTCGTGGCGAGAGACACGAGCAGGTGATAATGCGACAGAGAGAAGCCCTCGCAGAGCTGAGATCTCGCATCAAAAGTCTGGAAGTGTCAAAACCACCATGTTAGTATAAATCTGGAGATTTCACCCCTGAAATTTCATAATAAACTATTCCAACCTTTGAATTGGAAGAGTTCAAATGTGTCTTTAGGGGTGAATGAGTTAATGAATTT
Source organism: Mizuhopecten yessoensis (assembly GCF_002113885.1). NCBI lineage: Eukaryota > Metazoa > Mollusca > Bivalvia > Pectinida > Pectinidae > Mizuhopecten > Mizuhopecten yessoensis. The sequence goes on along the minus strand of NW_018408751.1, from coordinate 405,966 downwards.
GTAATACATTTATGTAGTCACATGAGTAATGTGAGTATGTGTAACATATTGACTATTCAACCCACTGAAGACAGCAAAAATTTCTTGAGCTTTGGAAAATTATAAAGAAGTATTCAATGTTTTCTCAATGCAATCAAAATGAAATTAATTGACCCTATATCATCAGTTTTTGTACAGTTTCGTTTTGATTACCCGAACATGACTATAGTTGAAGAGATTTAACAGAAAATATGCTTTATCTATATACAGTGCCAACCCAGGATCACGCACTACAGCAGGTGATCATGCTGAAGAAGGAGCTTGCTGAAATGAGGGCCAATCAAGCTCTGTCTGAAGACAAGGTGGCGCTGGGTTCACTGGACCGTGAAGTCAGCCGAGCCCGTGGTCTGCTGGGTAACTCTAATCCCGAGGCGGACATGGAGAGAAGCGCCCACAGAGAGACTATGGACGCCCTGGACAGTAGTGAGAATACTGTAAGTGATGGTCCGATTGTTTCATTTCTGCATTAGGATATCTGCAGTCATGTTATGTATTTTACAGGGAGATAATCTTAATATGATAATATTCTAAAGGGGCTATGAGGGGAGGTAATCTGGATTTCTTCAGTTGAAGAAAAAGAACAGTTACTGTAAAAGTGGAATTTTTTCGTGGTGTGGAAATTTTTCGCATGAAGTATCATTAGTGAGAAAATATAAATGAGAATTATAGACTTCAGAAACATTGCCATTGTTCCCAAAATGTTCCCACCTCGATCAGTTTAAAAGAGTCACAATACAGACATTTTCACATTCTTGATCACATGATAAAAAGGATCTTCAGTTTGTTTGCATATCATGAGATTTATGAAAATTGTGACAAATTTTTCATGTTAGGTTACTAGAGCTTAACTGGCTTAATTTTTAAAAATCCTTAGACTCAACTGCTTCATAAACCTCTTATGAAATTGAAGATCATGTATGATTCGGTTTATATTTTTATTTTTTAAAAGTTGTGTAACCACAGTTTTCTGACCGTTTCTCTTGCAGTATCTTACATTGCTGCGAGCAGTGGCTAGCTGTCTTGAGCTGGACAGTGTCGAAGGACTCCGTCCAATCGGTCATATCCCTCGTGATGAGAGAGAGCGTCTTATCATGGAGCGCGAGAATGCTTGTCAACTTGTAGCAAGTCGCATCAAAGTGCTGAGAGAGCGTGTTTCTCGAAAGGATGAATTATTGCAAGGATACGAGAGGGATCTGGTCAAAATGAGGTAGGACCACTTGGTGATGATGTAGTCAGAACTGATCAGAAAAAAATCATCGATTAACCCTTTCACCCCTATGTAACTTTAGTAGACTTTACCATACATTTATATGGATGAGTTCATTATGGTCTACAGTGGTGAAAGGATTAAAACAGATAATTTTATATGTTTGTGAATAAAAGATGGAATTTATTTAAACAAATGATCAAATTTCTTTCTGTGGTGATGACATTGTCAGGGAATGATAAGCAAAATTCCATAATTTATAACAGATAATTTCATGTATTTGTGAAAATGTAAGATGAAATTAATTGTGATATGTATTAGTTTCGTCGAATTTGTGGAAAATATTGAAAACCTACTTGTAAAATACACTTGGTATCCACGGGATCCAGTTGGATCTCCTCAATGTTGTTAATCTTCTTTTAACCCTTTCACCCCTATGTAACTTTAGTAGACTCTACCATGCATTGATATGGATGGGTCCATTATGGTCTACAGTGGTGAAAGGGTTAAAGTAAAGACTAAGTTTGTTTTGAACACAGACAAACTTAGCCTTTGTTATTCATACCAAACTAATGAATCTTATTTTCCGAATATCCTTTTTAAGTGTTTATAATCCTGATAACATATTTTCACAGGCAATCTCAAGAACTAGCAGACAGGAAAGCAACACAAGTGGAAAATCTTGTGGTAAGTATCATATATACCAGCTACATAGTCTCTTTTAACCCATTCACCCCTAAAATCACATTTTAATCTTACCAAATCAAAGACTGGGCAAGTCCAGTTTAGATATGTAGGGGTGTATGAGTTAAATTGATTAAACAAGTTTATGTTAGTATAGTTTGGATTTATGTGTAATGTTTTATGTGTAAATATTAGTACAAGTATTGCTAAGGGGAAAACATTCTGCTTGAATGAGTATTTATTGGTAATTATTTAAACATTCTGTTAAACAGTTCAGTTGCATTTTGATACGGTACTTAAGAGCATTTTTGCATGATTCTGGTGAGATGTGACGGCAGACTTCCTGTCTGATCAGTTGTTGATATTTAATGATGTTTATGTGATTTGTGTTAACAGACCGATGTAAAAACAAAAGCCGAGGAGACCCAGTATTTACGAGAATCTCTTAATCGTACTCGAGATCGACTCGACCAGGAGAAGCGCCTGAATACAGCAATAAAACAAAGAAAGGTAAAAAATAAACCACAAAATGAAAAAATAGCTTTTGAAGAATTATTGCTCAACTCTCTCAGTCAACGAGAAAGGTATAAATATGCCAATAAAATGTGGCTATACATGCATTTAACGCTATCTAAATAGTTGAACTGGTTGGACCAGAGATGTTCGTTTATGAAATAAGGTCAGATCTAGTAATCGGATGCTGCTCTCAGCGGAGCCCTGACAAAGCCTTGCAAGGCCTGCATAAACATTTGCAGGTCCGCTAGGATTTATACCTGAAAAATGTTACATTTATAAACGGTCAAACCGGTTGAACCGTATAGGCGAAAGGGGCCTGTGACAATAAGTGGAATTCTGTATAATGCTGTTAAGAAGTTAAGAAGTTTGGAATTATCTTTCCTACACCAGTGAACTGTTAATTAAAAAACAGTTTTCTTAACGGGTGAAAAGTGTGTTGGATGAAGCGGGGGGGGGGGGGGGGGGGGGGGGNATTAATCTGGAAGGGGGCGTTAAATATCTTAAACATTGAAATGTTTTAAGTAATCTTTCTGGAAATATCTACAATGAAATAATTCGGCTGGTCGTTCTTTAATTGGTTGTTGTACATATTTGTACAGACCGGTTATTGATGATGAGACAGATATATAAAAACAAAACCACAATATTGTAAATTAGAATGTATGTACAGTGGTATATAGCTACAATGTATAACCACACTTACTTCGTGGTTTAACTAATATACCTGGTGTATTTTCAGAGGATTTTCAGACTATATAATATTGACAATTTTGATATTGTAGACTTTCCACCTGGAGAACGAGCGTGCCCACATCCCCAGTGCACGGTCTGCAACCTACTCTAGTCATAATTGTGGATCTACAGACATAATGGGAAAGGTATAAACCATTTCATAAATTGACTGTTTTAAAAATATTTAATCTTAAAGAAATGATTTTCCTTGGGTAATCAAACTTCAAAAAAATCATATTTTTTAGTTTTATAGTTTCATTCCCCCCTGAAATTTCATAATGAACTATTCCAACCTTTGAACTGGAAGAGTTCAAATGTATCTTCAGGGGTGAAGAGTTTATGAAATGAATTTTAGTATAATGCAAATTCTATTGATTTTAAAAGTAAAGGTGGGAGTGCCCCTCCAAACATTTGGAAGACTTGAGAAGTTTTTATTAACTGTAATCATCTTACTACAGAATGCCGCAAAGAAGAGACAACAGAAGGATGTGATGAAAAGGAAGAACTACGAGATCCATACCCTTAAGTCTGAACTAGTTGGCAAGGAAAAATCTCTGTGTGATACGGAGTATAGACTCGCCACTCTGGAAAATAGCATGGTAAGTTATAGAACCTGTTTATATAAGACGTCACTGTTTCTTGTTGTAATCTATTATTGCGATGTTCGGATGAAGAAAACAAAACAAACATTATCCCTAATGGCAGCCTTGGGCCCTGATTGGTTAACCTATTGTAAAATTCTTTTCAAATATCATCTTATTACTTGTAACCAATTTTGTGGAAAAACTTTTCTTAGATCTAGTATTAAACGTATTTTTTATCAAAATTCAAGATATTTAGTTTTTTTGACATTTTGTATTTTCAGGGACTTGAAAGACAAGCAGATATTGTGGAAAGTTAACATGAATAAAACAACTTAAATATGGATACTAGCAGCACCAGATTTGTATAGAGACGTCAGGCTCGCAAGGATTATATATATAGATAGCTTCTAGCTATAGTAGTGCTTATTGCTAAAGAAGAAAATCTCATTTGCAATACTGCATATAGTACACTTCTATTCTCGGTGAAGGAACTACTTTCTGTAGCGTTCAATGATGTAGAAGAGGAGTCTTGCATCATCAGTGATCGACAAGTCGTGAGGACTACTTTCTTAGTGTAAGAGGAAGTGAGCGAGGAGTCTTGTACAAGTCTACAACTATTTTTCCGTAGCGTAGATGATTAATTTTGAGGAGTCGTATGTACCTGTGAACAGCTCATGAGAACTAATTTTCATAGCGTTAGATGATGTGGGTTAAGAGTCTGATACCAGTGAACAATTGTAGAGAACTACTTCCTGTAGCGTAGATGAGTTATTTGTGAGGAGTCTTTCAGCAGTGAACAACTCGCGATGGAGAGAACTACTTTTTGTAGTTTTAGAGGATTTGGGCAAGGTGTCTTGTACCATTGAACTCAAGGTCAAGGACAAGTTGTCTCTCATCTAAATTAACCATGGGATGGTTGTGTGATAAAAGTTTAAGACATTTTTGAGGCATTTTCTCTTAATCTTATGAGTATTATATCGTTATTAAGTATGAATCGTTCACAATGTGCTCTGCATTGTAATAATACACTTTGAGGTTGGAATAAAAAGGTCAAAGGATTCATTCTAGCATTAATTCATTCACCCCTGAAGTTTCATAATGAACTATTCCACCCTTTGAATTGGAAGAGTTCAAATGTGTCTTCGTGGGTGAATGAGTTTAAGTACATTTTGTATTAGGATTAATTCAACTTGACGATCTCTAGAAATGTCACTCCTTGTGTAAAAGATGAATGAAAATATTTTGATGGTAATACAGAAAGAAATATGCTTATCATTATAAATCTTGTTCATTTTATGTGAATCATAAATTCTTTTTAACCTTCCTTAAATGTTATATTTTAACAAAACAAGATCATATCAAGAAATTGAGGACAGAGAATCAATAAGTCAGTATGTTTAAGGTGACTTATAGTTCAAATTATTTTACAATTAAACGTTTTTGTATAAAATTTTGTTTATGACTAGAACTTCTTTAACAGAAGTTAAGTGTTGAGACAGGGTTGTGAATTAGCATATATGCTTCATTTCTACAGCCTGAAATATTTTAAGTGGAAGAAAATTAGGTTTATATTATCATGTATATAAAATTGATATTTAATATCGTTATAAAATGATACAAAAGAAAAATAGTTATTTATAAATTGGAGGTACAGTGTATTAAGGTTGCTAGTATTAAGTATGTATGTTATCTTAATGTGTACAACACTTAATTCCTCTTAATGTCATGTTTCATTTATGAAAAGAAAACTCAATATAAAAAGAAATGTGATATTAACAGAAACATTGATTTTCTGTGAAAATGACATCTTTTTAGCATAAAAAATTGTGATATCTGTGCACATGTCACTTTTATTTTTATTTTTTATTTTTATCAAATACTGCATGTGAATCTACCCTTACGACACAACCAAGCTTGTTTTTTCATCTATTGTTTTACATCTAGGAAAGGGGAGATAATTAATACACAAACACAACTCTGAAAGCAAAAGTCACTATTATTTTCACAGGTTTAACTTGCACATGCAAATTTTGAGAACCTGGCAAAAATAGGACATGATATTAAGAGAAGTTCATTTGTGATCACATGATATTAACAGGAATGTGGCATTAAGCAGCATGACATTAACAGGAACAGTGTACAACACAATGGTAATACTTGCTTTTATTATTTTGTTTGCTTGTGCTTTTATATGAATGTGGATATTTGTTGTTCGTACGAAAGAAGAAGATAATGCAATCTGCACAATATCAAACTAAAACTGCCTCCAGTCACGAAAAACGAAATATTGGATCTTTCCAATGTGATTTTTTATTGTTTTCAATGGCTTGTTATACTAACATAATCAAATTTGTATATATTTTAGAATATGAACTAATCATAAAATAATAAAATGTACATAATTATTTAATTAAATTACTTGATAAATTAGCATATATCCAGTTCAAGTTTATATTTGCAAATACTGACTAGTCCTACAAATTGTAGATGATTTTTTTAAGTGTAATTGTAGGCTTGTGTGAAAATATAAATTGTTGAAATATATATTAGGAATCTGCGGGATCTGCTACAGTAAAGAAGCACTATGAACATGTTTTAGTTACATTTATGTATACATGTATTGCTACTATTATGAGACTGTATCTCCGCTACAAAAAGTTCTGCACCATAATTCTATTTTTAAGTATCTTAACTCATTCACCCCTGAAGTTTCATAATGAACCATTCCAACCTTTGAATTGGAAGAGTTCAAATGTGTCCTGTGGGATGACTGAGTCAATTATGAGATAACAGTAATTTGAACTTTTTTAATTAATAGATGACAAATCTTTAAAGTCACAATAATGAGAGAATTCGAGAGTGTAATGTTGCAGAAATGTAAGGGGGATAACTCTAAGACAAATCATGGATATAAAATGTAAGGTAGCTTACATCCTTAAGTCAGAAAAAGTTGTGAAATTCTTACCCTGTCCTCTCTATCTATTTAAGATAATTTGTTAGACCCAACTATTTTACCCCCTCTTTCTTTAGTCTTGAAGACTGACCTTGAGGGCATTTAATTTATAATGGGCAATTTTCAAAATTTATTCAGGTCGTGAAATACATCAATGCAGAAACAATGTATAGATATATTTTAAGCTCACTTGATTTACATTGATTACACAAATTTACCATTTATGTAAATACTTCAGCCATTTTTGTATATCTGGCCACAGATTTGCTCAAAATTATTTGACTGGTGTTCAAATAAAAGTACTGTGTCGGGTGATTATATCAGAATAATATTGTCATTTTAATTTTCAATTTATCATGTTTAAAAAGTAACAATATTTTAATTACTACGCTGTGTCAACATGTACATTAGTGACTGTTTCCACATTAAACCATTCCTCAGTTCTTATGAAATTAGTAGCTTTTATATTATTGCCTTTTATTATGGAAACTTGTTTCTATAATTCTTTATGTCTCCCATAGTTGTTTTTTTTAGACATTTCAATCTACCATTGTTCAAAAGGAAATTTTGATTTTCAGTTCAATAGACTATTGAAATCATTATACATTTTATTTGTATAGTGAAATGAATGGCAGAATTCTGCATGTTTCATTCCGTCCTAAACCCATTCCGTCCTTATACCAAAATTTCTATTTTGATGCTTAATCATTCTCATTTCTTTTCAAAGCTTTGATTTTTACACTGAAATATAAATACATGTATATTATTACTTATAAGTAGTTATACATTTTTGAATATTTTTTTTTACCTATTTTTTTTTTCTTTTTCCACTTGCTTGTATTTTATACAAATAAACATCAATTTATCATTATTATTTAAACCCAATTCTAATGATAATGTGTATCTGAATTTAGCAATATTCAATATTTACTGTCAACATACTGGTTTTAGCGGTATTCATATTTTAGCGATTTTCACTATATTCAAATCTAAGTGATTTTCGCGCTAGGTTAAGATAACCGTTAAATGTGAAATTACAGTATGCCTGCATATTATAAATAGCTATAGTGCTCAAATCATTAAGCGTGTACCGTAATACGAAGATTCTCACAAGTGCAGCGAAATAGAGTGCACTAATATTAAATATGTTATCAGTATCTTTATTTGTTGAAAGTGATCTTCGACTTAAACCTTTAATACAAAGTAACTAGTTAATAGAATAGTTTATACAAGAGAACTTTTCGTCTACGATTTTTAACAATCTGATTAAAATCATCTGTTACCTCAGGTGTAGTACGAAGCTAACGGAGCCTTACAGATGATTTTAATCAGATTGCGATTTTTAAATGTTTGCTTTGTTTACGTCTGTGCGAGTTCAATTGTCTGATGTCTGGCTGGGTTTTATTGAAACCTCTGAACTATCAGTTGGTCAATAAAATAGAAGAGTTATGTAGAAACTTGTTTATCAAAATCTATTAACTCATTCACCCCTGAAGACACATTTGAACTCTTCCAATTCAAAGGTTGGAATAATTCATTATGAAACTTCAGGGTAGAATGAGTTAATTTATATTTTTTAATTAACTTCAATCAGTTGTTAATTATAACAAAATAAAGCCTCTGCTGAAACATAGGGTTAGAAATGGTGGTCAGACATTGACTGGCGGGACCAGACTTGTGTTATATATGTTTTATTCCTCGACTGTGATGTATGTTACACGATATTATATTATTGTGTAGCACTGTTATCGTACTGTGATGTGTCTCCCGTGCTGTTATTACGGGGACAAAATCATGATATAAATAGGTCAAACGTAATAAAATACAAACTTTTCTAGATACACTGTGTTCTGTTTGTTTATTGTATTTTAAGATTTTTTCCCCCTCAATCAGCACAAATAGGGCTACAAGAGTTTAGGTCTGGGTCCCATTCACATATCCCGGTTGAAACGGTTCAAGTAGCGCAGAAATATTCCAAGATAAATGAACACACTTTGACCAAACTGTAGGCAGAGCTAAAAGATATGCAGTTTTAGAGAATAAATAACAATATATCAAGAATAATGTGTCATTATTTTACGCATCCACTTAATCATGTAATGTATCTCAAAATCTACATGTGGATTTACCTCGTTTTGTAAAGAAACAACCAAACTAGCAATAGTCAGCATTTAAGTTTCTGTCAGACACACCAGGACCCCACATTCTACACTGGCGAATATTCCTGTGGTCAGCCTCGGTTCAGATCTGTGGTCAGCCTCGGTTCAGATCTGTGGTCAGCCTCGGTTCAGATCTGTGGTCAGCCTCAATTCAGATCTGTGGTCAGCCTTGGTTCAGACCTGTGGCCAGCCTCGGTCCAGATCTGTGCCTGTTGTTTTCTTTCTGGTTAAACTGATTGAACAGAATACGCGAAAGGGGCCCAGGGTTCAACCTCCTTAACAATGTATTGCCTTCACTTCAATTTTTAGTCCCCCAATGGTTCCCAGGGTGGACTATAGGTTTGCACTACGTCCATTCCCCTTCCGTCTGAGAAGATTGTCCGGGACATATCTTCTACACTTTTTCACTTGGAGTAACTAGATTTGGTGTACAAGGACATCTTGGGATGGCGGAGTGCAAGAAGAAGGTCACTGTGACCTATGCCTTGAACTTTGACCTTGACTTTTGAAAAGTTTGTCCAGGGCATATCATCTATACTATTTCACCTGGAGTAACCAGATTTGGTGTACACGGACATATTGAGATTGCAGAATGCAAGAACTAGGTCACTGTGACCACTGACCTGACCTTCACTTATGAAAATGTGTGTCGGGGTTATATCTTCTATACTATTTCACCTGGAGTAACCAGATTTGGTGTACAATGACATCTTGAGATTGTAGAGTGCAAGAACTAGGTCACTGTGACCACGGACTTGACCTTTGACCTGCACTTATGAAAATGTTTGACCGGGGCATATCTTCTGTACTATTTAACCTGGAGTAACCAGATTACAAGTGTACAGAAGTGTACAGAAGTGTACAAGGACATCTTGGGATAACGGAGTGCCGAGTGCAAGAAGAAGGTCACTGTGACCTTTGATCTAAACTTTTGGGGCATATCTCTGTACTATTTCACCTGGAGACTAGCAGAGTTGGTGTACAAGGACATCTTGGGATGACGGAGTGCAAGAAGTAGGTCACTTTATCCTCACTGTTGCCTATAATTCGTAAAATAAGTGTATTGTTTGTTAAATATAGAAATCTTTACAGGTGGGGGACTGGATTGCCTTGTAATACTCTGCCTTGTTTTTGAAGTTTCATTAACTTAAAATGTTCTAAGATTGAATATTTCTTCTAAGCTTTATCAGTTGGTTAGCTCTAGATGAAGGAACTGTTACCATAACTATAATGAAAGACTGTCTTTGTGAATCATCCACTCCGAGTCAACCTTTTAACATGCTTTCTGAAGAAAAAAGTTGACCAAGCAATCTTCATAAATGTGTCATAAAAGGGTAAATTTCCAGATTAAATTAATTGAATGTTTAGCTTCTCTATTACCAGATTTTGTTCTAAAGTAAATAAAGTTTAATGACTAGAAAAAGAAAGAGAAAAAACTGGCTATACTAAAAGAAGTGGACATTTTCATGTGTGGAAATCCTTGCATTGCAACTTTCAACTGAATTACACATGTAAAATTTCAGGTTTTGAAATATCATTTTTTTCTATAACATATATATAATCTATGTTTTTGTGTGAATATTTTCCCACTAATTCACTCATTATGAAAAGCATGAGCATTTCCATTAGATACCAGAATATGGCAAGCTCAATAATAAAACTATTTACACATACACTTAGTGATAACAACAACAAGGATATATACACACTTCCATAAAATATCTTTTATTCTTAAAAAACAGAAACATTTTCAACCAATGATACAAACTTGCACCAAAATTGTAAATAATTTAAAGTTTTTGGACATCTGTGTTTGCACACTAAAGAGTGTATATAAAATATCACTCATATCCTTGGCTGAAATTTTCTTGGAGTCTGTTTAAGTTTTTCTTGTTTTATAAAACTTGAGTTTATCGTCGACCAAGACACTATGTTTGATCATGTCTGTAACTGTACATTGAGATCTCGACTTGTTTCACAGCGTAATGCTGCTAGATAGCTTGAACATGCCTATTACCACAGTGTTGTCCCTTTGAGAATAAAACAAATGTTTTTAAAACTTTTTGAGGGACAATATGTAGTGTGTTCTAAAAAGCAGTTAAAACTGTTCTTCCATATAGTATAGAAATAATCACAGCCGATACTGTATTCCCGGATGCCAAGTCACATTTTTGCCCTTCGCCGATAAAATTCATTTTCGCCTAATATTAAATTTGCCCTTCACATTTAATGACAATGTATATTATGTTGTTTATAATTGACTGCTGTAATGATAAATGCACCCTCATTATTGAGGGCGAAAAAAATAAACTGCAGCAAATATTTCCCCGTATACAGTACTTAGTAATTTGAACTTAAATCTCCAGACCGATGTACAATGTATGTTATTTATAAGACCAAAAGAACATCTTTGTGCAGAAAGAGCTGTTCAGTTGGGACTCGTAAATTATGTCACTGCCCTTAACTCATTTACCCCTGAAGACACATTTGAACTCTTCCAATTCAAAGGTTGGAATAGTGCATTATAATATTTCAGGGGTGAATGGGTTACCAGGTAATTGGTTCATTCCACTGGCTGTTGTGAAAAAAGTCTTAAACACAATCTAATTAAAATCAGATCTCTCATTACACTACGTTAATGTAGTGTAAACACAATCTAATTAAAATCAGATCTCTCATTACACTACCTTAATGTAGTGTAAACACAATCTAATTAAAATCAGATTGTCATTACACTACGTTAATGTAGTGTAATGAGAACTCTGATTTTAATTAGATTGTCTTAAACGAAACCACAAACTTGTTGGAATGTCACCTTAAGCATGCTGTATGACTTGAAACCCGATGAAATCTCCAATCCACACAATGACTTATCACGCATTACAGACTGTGGAAAAGAGTTTGATAATATAGTATTGGCATTGTTATGATTCTAAAGAAATTCTTTTGGGGGAATCATGTAATTATGATAAAGTCTGTACATGTGTTTATGAAACAAGTATCTGAGGTTTATTGAAATGAGCAGCAATGAATACCATACTTGTTAACTCTCTCTATTTTGGAGGGAGACTCCCAATTTTGGGCCCTAAAAAATTTGAGCATTTTCAACAAGTGGATTTGCTAAGCTATTCCTATTTTCTAAGATCTGACGGCTCTATCTGAAAGAACAACTCAAAAGATGCCATTTCAAAATGATATTTTCCCCCTAGGGTTTATACAGAGATATTCAATACATGCTTTTTTAATTAAGAGCACATTTAATCTGCTTCACATAAATTTTAAAAAGTTGGTAAGTATGAAATACAAAATATAGATTCTTCTTATCTATTTACCTCATCATGTCAAAACCCCATCACTTTTTTCCTTTTCACCACAAATTCATGATATCATTCAATTACAACCATTAATATGTGTTCAATCATTACACGTAAAAGATATAGAAAAATCTACATGAACAGTTATTTGAACAGGCAGCTGAAACAGCATCCTTGATATCCAGGGGTTACGCTCACTTTCGCTCTCTACACCCCTAGAATATGTCATAGTAAAATTGAAGGCTCAATGTGCAGCACTTTGTGGATGAGACAAGTTTGATCCTTTGATGTACATCAAAAGAATCTCGCGGTCGCATAACGGTAAAAATTGATAAGCTTTGAAGTTGGGTGTCGCTCCTTGGTAATCTTCAAAGGACAAGTATCAGCCTCGTGATTGGTCAGAGTATTTTACCTGACACCAATCAAATAGCTAGCCGTGTGCCATCAATTTTGCTATGACATGGTCCAGAGAGCGAAAGTGAGCATAACCACTAGATATCAAGGATACTGAAACATATGCTATCAATATACATTACTGTAAACCCAGGAATTTCCAAAGCATTTTCTAAATTTTGCATTTTTTCCATCCACAAGGGGGGCAAATCTATCATTAGAACGAAGATTAGTTAACAATATCATAAATATAGTTTTTAAACGTGAAGGGTGAAATAAACACCGGGCGAATATGGGTTTAACCGATGTAGGGGAAAGTTTGACGGGGTGAAAGTTTCCAGGTAAACACTATGTCTTCAGAACCTTAACTGATTAGTAACTCTTACCTCGTTACTCCAGGGTTACACTCACTTACGCTCTCTGCAGTGCAACCCCTGGATTATAAGGATGGGATAACTCACAATACTAGTTTTCTAGTCAATTTGATTGTCATAGATGTTGGACTTATTCACATTTTTCACAACTTATGAAAACAAAAATCCAGGAGGTTAATTAAGTCTTAATAAATAGCTGCAATTTAAACCACCGTCCTAGATGTTAGATTATGCAATTCATCTGAAAAACATGGCTATCTAATAAAGATTTTTTTTATATATTACACAGTTAAGAAACCTCCGTGTCTAGCCCAACTATTATCATCTGAATTACAAAAAATATTCATAACAATGAAAACAAATATCGGCTCCATTGTAATCTCGCCAAATCGAGTGATCTCAAAGCACGCCTTGTAATTGACCGGCCAGGCAGAATTGATTTTGGCACACTCGTAATCATTGAAGCATAGATACAATCCCGACTTGTATTCAAATTCACAGCGTGGATGTTGATTTTACATTTCCATGATATATGGTCAAAACCCTGAAACTTGATCCAGAGTTATCCCCCCTGGATTTTGTAAATGCAAATGAATGTGAGTTAATGCTAGCACATTGTGAAAGATATGTCATTGTCTACTCCTCATTCAAGTCTCGTCTTCCTTTAAAAGATGTTCTGAAAAGAAAACAAGAAGCATTAAAAGGAATTCTCAAAATAAGAGGTCAATTGGGCCTGTATTGCTCATCTGTTACACAGCAGTTGATTTCCGGATTCTAGGATTCTTCATTATCATAGCCATTATCTAATAAGTTATAAGCCAAGGGCTAAGACCCTTGTGTCCCACTCTTCTCCAAGAGGGGTAAAACACATTTCATTTATAAAACAGGCAGTCCCCTTGGCCCAATAATGCTCCAGACCAAACTAAATCAAAATATGCTCAGCAGTTTTAGACAAGTAGTGTTTTAAATGAAAAGTTGAAGATGGACAGACACTGGACAACTGACCATGGACATTGTTGTGTCGTAGCATAAAAATGCAATGTACTTGTCACAACAAAATATTTTCATTTCATTATTTAGAAAAATATATATAATAATAATAATCATAGTAATAATTTGTGGTTCACAAGCATACAGCCGGTGCTGCCATTTCGGCGATCACAGCTAGCATTCAACAATTCTAGTACTACCCAACCATGTACTTATTTACAGCTGAATAGACTGGAATAAGCTGAGTAAAGTATCTTGCTCAAAGAGACAATACAGTGCCGTGACATGAGTTTAACCCGCAACCCTTCGGTCACGAGCCCGGCGTTCTGCCATCAGACTACCGTGCCTCCTAATATTGTATGTACTGCAAAGTTTGAAGTAAAGTATACTAACTTTGTAGAATTTAGTCTGATATAAAGTGTACTAAACTGCAGTTGTGATAATAAGTGTACTTTCTCTGTAGCCATGATAATAAGTGTACTTACTCTGTAGCCATGATAATAAGTGTACTTACTCTGTAGCCATGATCATAAGTGTACTTACTCTGTAGCCATGATATAAAGTGTACTTACTCTGTAGCCATGATAATAAGTGTACTAACTCTGTAGCCATGAAAATAAGTGTACTTTCTCTGTAGCCATGATAATAAGTGTACTTACTCTGTAGCCATGATAATAAGTGTACTTTCTCTGTAGCCATGATCATAAGTGTACTTACTCTGTAGCCATGATATAAAGTGTACTTACTCTGTAGCCATGATAATAAGTGTACTAACTCTGTAGCCATGAAAATAAGTGTACTTTCTCTGTAGCCATGATAATAAGTGTACTTACTCTGTAGCCATGATAATAAGTGTACTTTCTCTGTAGCCATGATAATAAGTGTACTTACTCTGTAGCCATGATAATAAGTGTACTTACTCTGTAGCCATGATAATAAGTGTACTTACTCTGTAGCCATGATAATAAGTGTACTTACTCTGTAGCCATGATAATAAGTGTACTTACTCTGTAGCCATGATAATAAGTGTACTTACTCTGTAGCCATGATAATAAGTGTACTTACTCTGTAGCCATGATAATAAGTGTACTTACTCTGTAGCCATGATAATAAGTGTACTTACTCTGTAGCCATGATAATAAGTGTACTTACTCTGTAGCCATGATAATAAGTGTACTTACTCTGTAGCCATGATAATAAGTATACTTACTCTATAGCCATGATAATTAGTGTACTTACTCTTGTAGCCATGATAATAAGTGTACTTACTTTGTAGCCATGATAATAAGTGTACTTACTCTGTAGCCATGATAATAAGTGTACTTACTCTGTAGCCATGATAATAAGTGTACTTACTCTGTAGCCATGATGATAAGTGTACTTACTCTGTAGCCATGAGAATAAGTGTACTAACTCTGTAGCCATGATAATAAGTGTACTTACTCTATAGCCATGATATAAAGTGTACTTACTCTGTAGCCATGATAATAAGTGTACTTACTCTGTAGCGATGATAATAAGTATACTTACTCTATAGCCATGATAATTAGTGTACTTACTCTTGTAGCCATGATAATAAGTGTACTTACTTTGTAGCCATGATAATAAGTGTACTTACTCTGTAGGGGTAGTCGGATGGCATCATTGTCTGCCAAGGTGACCTGGTGTAGCTTATTTCTAAATTTGTATCTTATATATAGTGTTTTCGTCTCGCCTGGGCATGGATCATAGAAACCAGGTATATCACACTGTAAATAAACACAACATATAACATTAACTGTGACAGGAAATCTCTCAGAAAGGAAACTATTGGGATACCACCTTTTCCTGTACTCTTAATATTACACAATTACCTCCCTTCCCTGTACTCTTCACATTACACAATGTACACTACAACTACAGTAAAACCTTATTAATCTGCCATCATGTTCCTGGCAAAACATTGTCCTGATACAGGGGTGGGCAATATACTGAGGGATAACATGTATCTTTCTAAAGCAATACAATGGCATACCTATAATACTAAAAATAAACAAAGCATTGCAAATTATCACTGTCGTCAAGATAACATGTAGTACAAAATGCCACAGAGGTCATTATTTTTTTTAATGCCTCTGCTTGGAGTCGAACCCGGGACCTCTGGTTTACTAGTCTTACGGTCTACCGAATGAGCAATTAGAAATTCTCCCTTGTAGAGTCGGTAGGAAGTGGCTAATATCTTACCAGGGTGACATTAATACCATACAAAATGAAGATTGTGGCGATACAAAAGTTACTTTTTACAAGAATGTTTGAATTGGTGATGACTCTGGAAGGCTGAAACACAAACTTGTTCCATTTTTAAGATGTGCGTAAAGTTTCGAGATAATCAGAAAAGTAATGATGTTGTTAGTGTGAAGACATCAAATGATCTTTTAAGTATAGTAATCAGTGATCTTACATAGGTCAAAACATCAACTCATAAAAGAGGTATTACTTGTGAGCACCAATGCAAACCTTCAAGACAGTTGCATCAAACTTGAAGTTTGTAGAGTGATAAAAGCAAAAAAAAACTATTTATAGTAACGGTGACCTGGTCTCACAAAAATAATGCATGGTACATATGTATTGCTGTAAATTTTTCTCTTTTTTTTTTTACAAATGGTTGGATTCTTTGATGTTAGAATATTTTGTTGTATTAAGTGTAAATCGTGATCATGATGTGTTTGTACTGTAGGGGCCTGTTCCTTTATGCGGAACAAGCAGTTTGTCTGTTTTTTTATGTAATATTTTCAGGTATAAACCCTTTCGGACCTGCGAATATTTATGCAGAACTGGCTTTGTCAAGGCTCGCCTGAAAGCAGCATCAGATTACTGGGTCCGACCTTGTTTCATAAACAAACAAACAAATCTGGTCCAACCGTTTGGATCTCAATAAACGAAAGCGGCCTAGAGATATTTCACAGCTTACCTTAGTTTTGGTGTCGGACAGGATGAGTTGGGAGTCCCGAACCAAAGCCTGTACGGGGGTGATCACATCGATACATTGGCCATCCAGCAGTTCTCTGTACGAATAAAACAAGTACCATACTATCAGGGGTTCTCTCAGGCCAACAAAGGTTCTTTTATTGTCAGGTGGGAATAGAATGAAACGGGAAATTTTGTACATTTGGCATTCAAGAAAAGAAAAATTAAATTGAAGGGTTATCACTGAAAAGGTTCATTTAGCAGGAATGTAAGGTTTATTTGCAAGATTCATAAAGTCACTGCTATGTAAACATGAGCACCGCAAACAGATGCATAATACGCCCGTTTGACCCTATCCAATGATTTTTTGTTTGTTAAATTAAATCCATATTGTCCTTCTTAGACCCCACATGAACATTCATGCCAAAAATAAGACAATAACACATGATCTGACTGACTCACTGTGGTAAACAAGGGGAAGTAACTCCCACATCACTAATGTCACCTGTGACCAAGCTGGCAGAATGTCAACGAAACTGTCTGGGTAAGAACATTTTTTTTTTTTTTAAATAGCCGTGTCTTAATGAATCTTGCAAATATAATATAAGGGTTAATTATAATACTGTTTCATGTAAGCATGTAAACACTTCCTTATTGTCTAAAGAGTTTTAAATTCGTAATTACATTTTATTTCGGAATATTAAGAAATCTATTACTCAGGCCAAAACCATGTCTTTATCAAACCCTAGTCCTTTCTGAGTTGATATCTTACCCTTCGTCGTCGGATATCAGCTTCCCATACAGTGCCTTCAGAATTACTAGACCTCGTTTTCTTTCCTCCGATTCAATGCTTCGTTCCACAGACTCTTTCAATAGCTCAACCTATTTCAATACAAGACAAAATCTTTTACATGAACAAATCTCCGAACCCTCTACAACAGGCAGCCACAGAACATGCTGTAAAACTGTATTTTTTGGAGTACCTAATTTTTGTGAATGCAAATATACTTTGCTTAAAAACAGACCAATGTGTTTCAGGGCAGCAGTAGCAAAGACCACAGACGGCGAGATGTCTTGGCATCAAGACCGAACAAATTGCTTATCACCAGATGATTGGTACCGAAGGACAGGAGAGTGCAGCAGCCGTAGCTCTCCATCCAATTATGAAGGTGTGGAAATAAAAACATCACGCGCCCTATCATATGTTATGATATACGGCAATGACATGGATATTTTTTTGTCATAAATCTTTGGCCATTATTGACTTTCGTACCAATGACAGGGAACATGTTGAATGGTTGTAGTCTGGCCTTATTGCAATATCTCCTACTTGGGTTGTTCTTGCTTTATACTTGTAATTAGACAGAGCACGCCAGGGTTCGCAGGATATCTCCATGTTAACACAGCAACATGTTGTACTTGCTGGCTATTACTATATATAATGGCCGACACATGTAATGGCCGACACATTTAATGGCCTTGCGTTACAGGAGGCGGCTCCATTGTACAGGTGCAGTGCTTTATTACACAAGATGTTAATTTTGACCAAAGATACACACGCGATACCATTTTCATTTTTTATACAGCCATGCATCAGGATACAGAAATACAGAGGTCAAAAGCTAGATCATTAGTATTGGAGTTTGCTTACGGCAGATTACATCTACACAGAATCTTCGGGAGATCATAATGAAATTAATTATATTTAAGAGCGTCTTACAGTCGCTGCTGCTTCTTCTTTCTTTGCTGCCATTTTCTCGGCTGCCTCTTCCTTTTCCTTTCCTTGTGATCTGAAATGAATGTGAATATGCAGTACCGTAAAATCATAAATTTTTCGTTGATAACAAAAATCCACGAAATTAAATCCCCACGAAAAAATAAATTTAGTATGATATACATAGGGGAAAATCAGAAATCAGCGAAATATAATGTCCTTGAAACAGGCTAGTATATGAAAACCACGAAATTTAAACCCCACGGAAATTAATGATTCTACAGTATGTCGTATCTTAAAGTGGTTCCCTCTCAAGTTTTAGATCTGCTCTCCGATATTAAATTAGGAATGCGTCGTATGACATGGATGCCACACTCCCATGCTTCATAACTGAGGCAAAGGGCACATAGGCAAAGGGCACATAGGCCAAGGTCAAAGGTCAAGGTCACATGAATTTGCATGACCTTAGCTGCAGTACCAAGTCAATGACTGACCCAAACGTAAAATCTTAACCAAGGTCAGAGAGATTGTGGTCAAAGGTCAAGGTCACAAAGATATCCTAAATCCTTACCAAGGTCACAGAGAGTGTGGTCAAAGGTCAAGGTCACAAAGATATCCTGAACATGCTCTACTCATAAAGGCACATAAGCATGTGAAGTTCCATGACCCTTGCTTCAGTGCTTAGTCCATAAATGACCTAAACACAAAAACTTAATCGGCAAAACATACGTACAGACAAGGGTGGCATTACGTGGCCCTCAACACTTCATCGCAGGGCATAGTAAAACAAGTTAGTGGAATTCTCAAAGGTACACCCCAATGAGCAGCTTTGCAGTTTCAAGTAACATTGACCATGGTCTTAGAGACCAACGTGATAGAAACTGCACAAAATGTTCAATGTTTAAAAATATGATGGCCAATGTGCATTTGTTTTGAAAATTTGGCCCCTTGCTGTGCTCTTAACATAATATGGACCTGTTTAAAGGCTTATCAACAGTCGAGTTAGACTGCTATACTGTAGTGTCTGATAAAAAGTGGAGATATTATAGTGCTATAATTTGGTATTAACTTGAGAGAACCAGGGAGGGAGGTTGTATGGGAAAAAGGGCACTTATTATAAATATCATCAATACCCCAGTAATTACTCAAACAAGAGTACCGCGGGGTAGAACAATATATGCCTGTCAAATGCCATATAGTGTTATATACTTTCTTACATTGAAATAAGATCTGCATCATTCTAAGAGTGGTTAGCTGACATGCTATAAAAAATGTGGGAGAAAATCTCCGTACAAAAAAAATCAAATACTGAAATGAACAAAGGGCAAGAACTTTTGCAAAAATCGTTGAATCAAAATTCTTTTACGGGATACACAACTTCATATCATGATTATAATGTATACCAAGTTCCAAAGAGATCCGTTGAAAAATGTAGGAGAAGATTGCTGGACAAAAATCAAATACTGAAATAAACAAAGGGCAATAACTTTTAGAAAAATTGTCGAATCAAAATTCTTTTTAAGGGAGACACAACTTCATATCATGATTTTAATGTATACCAAGATTCAAAGAGATCGGTCGAAAAATGTAGGAGTAGATTGCTGGACAATCAAAAGTGTACGTGGGCTGTCAGGCCGGACAACCCCATACCATAATACTTCCGTCAAATTTGACGGGCGTATAAAAAGGGGAGGGCACTTGAAAGGGGAGGGGCACTTATTATCAGAAATACAGTTTAAAAAGCTTAATCCCTGTCGTAGATACTCACTCTTCCTCCTGACATTTAAGGTACGGATCTATGATGAGCTTCTTTGCCACGAAATAGATAGCCAGTGGGAGGAAGGTACCGTACACTATAGCCTCAGGGACAATGCTCTCAGACAAGTGTATTGGGAAGAAGAATTCCTGTTGGCCTCGGATAAACCTGTGGAAAGGAACATCCACAAATATAGGTAATAATTTTATAGAGATAGATGTTCGTAATTGTAAGATGACTTTTTGCCATAGGTTATATTATATACATTATCATACTTGCAAACCTTTTGGAATTTCCATTGGGGAGATTTCCACGTGCTCAAAATTAAAAACATAAATAAAATATGTGTATATTACCTCTAGGGACACAAGAACCCTTTAAAATGACATCTTTTGAGTCGCTCTTTTAGATAAAATAATTAGATCTTAGAATATAGGAATAGTTCAGCGTATTCATTCATTGGAAGTCCTTAAAAGGGAGAGTTGGCAATTATGTCTTTGTATTGGAAAATGTTCAACTTATTTGATCTTTTGCAATTTTCTCCCTCCATAAAGGTCTTAGGTGAATTTATCATGACGGCAAATACACAGCATAGCATACCATTATAGCAATTACACCTTAAAGGTGATATTAACACAGATGAAATATAAATTTCACTGGTAAAGGGCAAATATTGGACTTGGTAATAAGTTTCCGGCATACAGCAATGATAGCTTCATGGTAAGCACAAGGTCACAATACGTTTCACTGTATAGTATACACTTATCTGGGGTTTATCTCTGTAACTTTCACATCTCAAATGATCAGACCCTTGTGGTATGAAACAGTGTGGATTGAAGGTTGAAATAAACGTCTTACTTGATTTTAAGTGACACGCCCACACTGGTGCCCACCGCCATGGTTGCGCCGAGGGTACTGAACTGCGACACTTTCGTCTCACAGCCGTATTCCACAACTGCACCCATGGTGCCTACCCTATAATGTAAAGAAAGCAGATAGATGAAAGTTGATTTCCGTATGCTGCTTACGGTAACATTGGAAATTCTTGTGAGTGGAACTGTTCACATGGTAGAAATTTTTGTGCTGGCCATGGTCTTGAAATCTATACATCCTTTATATCTGTAATCTATATAATATGTAATACAACGCGATGTGCAGGGCTTGTCCCAACTATAACAGGCTTCTAATTGGTTCCATTCCTAGTAATGTTTCATCCATCTCTTGTTTATCTCTTAGGGAATCATCGTACTGAAATCATTGTATTGAACTATTGTATTTAAAAATGAAATATTTGTATCTTCGCTTTTTGAAAGACTTTGAATAAAATATCCATGTCATTAGTATCAAAAGGTCGACATTTCAGTATATATACCTCAGCACATCAGTAAAATACCACAACACATCAGTAAAATACCTCGGAAAATCAGTATAAATAGCTTTAGTATAAAAATCTGTAGATATATATTTACATATGGACATATTATCCCACTGTATCAGCCACTTCCTACCGATTTGGCTAGAGAGAATTTCTCTTTAGTTCATTCGGTAGAATCTAAGACTAGTAGACCAGAGGTCCCGGGTTCAACTCTCGGCGGAGATATTGAAATAATAATGCCCTCTGTTACATTGGCACCCATGTAGGGACCCGGGAAATATTGATAAATATAGTCAGCGATGTTTTCACAAGAATTGCTATGACCTCTGGAAGACTGGGACAAGTTCTTTCCTGGAGGGGGAGTATGTCACCCTGGTAAATACTAGCCCCTTCCCAACCGACTCAGTTAGGGAGAATTTCTCTTTAGCTCATTTGGTAGAATGTAAGACTATAGTTTACCAGAGGTCTTGGGTTCGACCCCTAGCAAATGCATTGAAAAAACAAAGACCTCAGCTGTTATCTATATAATGTAAACCAAGTTATAACATCATATTAACAAAACAATAGGAAGTTTCTATGTGATTAACAGTATATAACCATGCACACTGTTTTGTGAACAATTAATACTCACTTTGCTGAAAGACGAACTTTTGCATCCTTTTCTGGAAACTTTTTGACAAAAACAGTTTGAAGAAAAATGTTTGGAATGCCAAGCTGGAAAGCACAAATTATAACATCGATATAAACAGTGACATAAAAAATGAACAATTCCATAGAAATTTCTCATGTTTAATAAGAATCAGTCTTCAAAGATATAAGCATCCCTCCCCCTTATGAAAAGTTCTTTTTACACAACCAATAACATTTTCTATGTGACGTTTCGATGAAAAGTACGATATGTACACCGTCACCTTCATCAGACAAATGACCAGTGAAGCGTATGCACACTAAGGTGTAAAATCTGTACGAGTTGTCCACAAAATCGTTGTCGATTTCGGCTAATCTGTAAGCGTATGTACAATAGTTGTTATATATGTACCGAAATGCCTCAATTCAGCTACGCTTTGTTTAATACTTGTTCATAGATGTGCGAGAGTCTATGAGCACATCATCTTGATTGGCTTCATAATCCATACTTACCAACCTGAAGAAAATGTTTAGAAATATCCCTCCCCTTTTCGAGAGGAATTGAAATTATATAAACCCCATTCTTATCTCAGAGCTGACCAGCCAATGATTTATAGATCTGACACATTACGTTACAGTGAATACGGTATGACATTTGGAGTTTGTATGACCAGCTAGCTAGAGGTACAGAATATGTTTTTTAAGAGAAATTGTAAGCCATCAAATATATTTGAAAAATGTCATCTTTGTGTAAAGCACAAGAACTACAGGACATCACTGACCATAACAGACATTATTTAGTGAAGGGTACACTTCACATGAAACAGATTATGAAGTCAATATAAGCAGCAATTCAATATTTTTATTTTTATTGACACTTTCCCATGAAGTTTTTACTTTCAGAGTACCGGTTAGTTTTAAACTTCCTCAGAACACGTGAGAGATGTACATGTATGTAAAAAGGTTTAATATCGTCTAACTTGCCTGAGCAGTAAATAACAGCATGTACGACTCTTTGTCGTATTTTATTATCGTCCTCATCGCTGACGGTCGCCCGACATTCCACACAAGTCGACCCTCAAGGTGAGAATCCAGCTGACATGCTATCACTGAAGGAGATAGAAAAGATAATTTTCCGGGGTTTGTATGCAAATTTTGCACAAATATTAAGGGATTTTTCAAACTTGGTAAGAAACCAGCTTTAGTTCACTTATAAACTATTGACACTTGACAAGGACAACAAATATCAGCAACCAATAAATAGGTCAATGTTTGCTTATATATATCTTGATCTGGCTAGGAGAGGAACGATATGGGAATTATCAGCCTGTTCTCCAATCCTTTCATGTTGAAAATAAAATTTATTGAAACTAGAAAATGTCTGTAAGTCTAAGACATGAATGCCCCCATCGCCATGTCAAATAAGTTTCAGTATTCAATAATGTTCTATAAATAGTAACACCAACTTTGATCTTGACACCTTGAATTATGTATGCATACAAGGTAATATCATACTTCATGCTGATATATGGAGAAATATAGAGAACTTTTTTTTAATGAATAGCAACTGAAGTCCCCTTTTAAATATGAACTGTATAAACTTTGATCAAAATCTGACGATGAAACAGCTGATGATATTCTATTTGCAACAACGATGTCCTTGGCCTTGACCTTTGAACCATGAAATACAACGAGGTATTACCATATCTGACCTTTGTATAAAGTTTACATTGTATCGCAATGCATTAGGACGTGGCAGGGCGCAATGGACATGTGCAACACTATATGCAACCCCCTCCCCCCCCCCACACATTTTGTTGTGGAGGGCATTATCAAATGAACAATAAGTCCCCCATACCAGTAGATTCGTCACCCTCTTCATCCAAACACAAACACCTCTTCACAAAAACAAACGTGTTCAAATTTCCACTACCATGAATATGTAATAGGAGAAATAGAAATGGCCAGAGCGAGGTTTGAACTCAGGACCTTTTGAACTCTAGATGGACGCTCTAACTAATTGAGCTACCTGGTTGCTGACAATCTACCTAGTTCAGTTCGGCTACATTCCTTTCTCCTTCAACAAAGTCTTCAACCCCGAAGACACACGAGACCCTATACCACCTCCCATGCGTATATTTCGTAGGGCGCCAAATTTGTAATATAGGAGAAAGAGAAATGCAACAGCCAGACTGAGGTTCGAACTCAGGACCTTCTGAACTCTAGACTGAAGCTCTAACCATTTGAGCTACCTGGTCTCCGACGATCGACCTAGACCAGTTCAGCTACAAATATAAAATGATCTATTTGAGGTAAAGGGTAGCTATCCTTTAGCTATAATTGCCAAGAAGAGTTCCAATTCAGAGTTTTTATTCCAATCTCCATATGTTTCATTAAATATAAAGATGATGAACAGCAAAAAGGAGTTATTCCCTGCATAGAGTTACTTCCCTTGTCCTTCAAGGGCGGACTCAATCCGTTCAGATATTGGGGCCTGAAGACGACATTTTCATTTACCCTGGACAGGTGTTTCCACACTTTTCCCAGTGTGAGATATCCTTGTCTCACCCTGGGGTCGAGATGGGGGGGATTTCCCTATTCACAACAATTGTATGACGTCACATCAACAATTCATTTGAGTCACGGCAACAATGCATCAACATCACGTTAACCTAGCATTTGGCCTGTAACAGTAACATTACATTATGTTTATGATACAGAATGGGTGAACAGATTAAGAGAAAAAGAATTGTTCACCTCCTTGAGGTGAGATAGGGAATCGCAACCCTCTGGATTTTTAAGTTGCCAAAAACTCAGATATCAAGCCTTGTTTTCAGCAACTGAAGAATCTCCCCCCTCTGGTTGAGTTTCCCTTATCTCACTCTAAGGGGGTGAGAGATTCTATTAATCTATGGTGGTAGAAATGGAAACGCTTAGCTCAACTACTGACCTTTATGGCTGATGATTAAACCGCAGCTCGACTACTATTCTGACTTACTTGTCTGGAAGCCTGTGAAAGCGATGGCTTTTCTTCCCCTATTGGACAGGTAGGAAATGTTGGCATTTGCAGTACAATAGCTGAAAATGAAAAACGAGACAGTAAAATCATTACAGAGCACAGTTCACTTTTAGGCACCAACCTCACAGTTTCTTTGTTACAGTTTATCTTCAAGAAATGATGGTTCTTCAGGAACGAAATGGATGTTAGTCTTTTATGATGGAACTTCATTTGTGGTATATTATTCATTGAAAGATATTTCAGCACATGAATCTGCTCATTTTACATAAAAACAACATAAATATCACAGAAAATTCAGTATACAAACTCTTGAATCACATGGGGAAAAGCATGTTTTTTTTCTGGGGATTTTTTGGGGTTGTTAATGGGGCCCCATTCCCAATCGAAACTATTTCATATTTATGACAAAATCCCAAAATTTGCAGTTTACTCCTGAATATGTCCTTTCCAAATGGAACATTTTCTTCCCAAAATGAGACAAAAAGGCCGTATCCAAAATCAACAATGAAAAAAACCCCTGAAAAGGTCTTTTCATTCTGACTTGTAGTATCTGCCAATCATCACATCTCTCAATGACTTTGCTGTTAGCTGTTTCAATTTACTATAGACAGATTTCAATCAATTTTGAATACAAGAACACCTGGATTAACTTGATACCCACCATCGCCGGTTGATTTTCTTGAACCCTCGTAGACTAGTTCCAATATTGTCACCACACGACAAGGCCAGCTGTCAACAGATTACGTAGATGTATTTATAAATGTACAATGGTTATGTAGTTGGGTTTTTTCATGTTCATTTAGAAAAAAGTTCAAATTAGATTACAACTAATTAGATCACAATCGACTTTCAATAGGAGGTTTAATACTATTGGGACTGGTGTTTTATGATCACCATCAAGGAGTGTTTGGACAATTACCTTCCCAATTAACCCTTTCACCCCTAGGTAACTTTAGTAGACTCTTCCATGCATTTATGGGGATGAGTGCATTATGGTCTACGGTGGGGAAAGGGTCAATAGCAATAATTAACACATATTCAATCGGAACAAAACCTAACTTGATTTTGTAGGTTACCGCTGCTTTAACTTTGCCATTGATGTTGTTTTTGACTCATTATTATAAGAGTACCTCTGCCCATCCATTGTCTGAGGTAAGCCTTCGCCACACCGCTGTAAAAGCGCCATTGCCATTCCCATTACGATTGGCCAACGTGCCGGCAATGATTGCGGTGTTCTTCTTGGTGAGCGGAACCTCCACCGACTGGTGCAGGCTCATGTGACTGATTTCTATACTGGGTATGCTGGATCTGAAAATGATTCGGGAACAAAAGTATAGCAACAGCATATCACGACATTTTCCCATTTATTTTCATGAAATTTTGTTTTTATGAATAATTATTATTCACTTTTAAAAATATATTTTACATAGTTTCATAAATAGGTGTATTCATTTTCAGAAATTATGCTTATTTTAAAGAATACTTATTTTAATAAGTTTTATTTTAATAACACTGATTTTCAGAAATACATTATTTCATATACTTTCATAAATAGGTGTGCTTTTTCCACAAATACTTCTTCAAGGGATACTTATTTTTAAGAGTGAACTTACAAATAGTAGTTATTTCAAACACTTATTTTGGCTTATGTTTATTTTTACAAACACTTATTTTGGCTTATGTTTATTTTTACAAACACTTATTTTGGCTTATGTTTATTTTTACAAACAATTTTGGCTTATGTTTATTTTTACAAACACTTATTTTGGCTTATGTTTATTTTTACAAACACTTATTTTGGCTTATGTTTATTTTTTCAAACACTTACTTTCACGACTTTCAACTTTTACAAATAGTGAAAGTGGGTGGCAGTAATAGAAATACAGATTTTGTTTTGCCTTTAATACCTGTAACTGTTTAATTCATCGTCCATGTCAGGATCTGCATCAAATACATCTGTTGCATTGATTCCCAATGTCACCATTCCCTGCAGACATAAACAGATTTTTTTTATACTTACATACTTTTTATATTTTAATAGAATACTTTACAGGAATCATGTTACCGTGAAATTTTCTATAAACAACGATGTCAAATATAGCAGTTCCAGACAAATTTCGCTTAATATCATATCTCTTTGACAAACGGCAAGTCTATGATGAGGAATAGGCCTGTATCGCTCATCTGTTTCTTTTGTTTCATGAAACTGACATAAAGGTAACTTCAAACCGAATTTGGTAACTAGAACACAAGACAATTTAGCATCTCTTCAACGATTTTTAAGATATTGCTCTTTGAAATTTGAAATTTTAAAGCTTTTAACCAACATTGACCTTTGACTCTGGCTTACATTGACCTCATTTCAGTAATAAAGAAAACAGATCAAACAGCTGGTCTACATAACATACCTAAATATTATGACTCTAGTCCAAATGGTTCTTCAAATATTGTTGTTTGAAGATTTTAACATATTTGACCCCTGTGACCTTGAAAGTAGGTCAAGGTCATTTTAATGAGGAAACTTTATAACACTCCGTCCCAGGTACCTATCATGACCCCAGGTCCTCCAGTTCTTCAGAAGAAGTCGTTAAAAACAACAAGAGGCCCATGGGTCTTAACGGTCACCTGAGTCCTACAGTATTTATTTTTGTTGTTGAAATATGAATTGAAGATAATGATGTCAATCATCCCTACCAATTTGAATACAAAATAGTTAAGTATAACTTTAAGTTAAGTTTGTCAGGGCCATGAGTTTCAGTTAAATCGGCATAAACTTGATTTTAAGTTTGAAATAGTTGTTTTTTTCAAAATGGCAGCCGTGGCGCCCATATTGGATTTTTGATTGGCGCGAAAAGAAAAAAAACTTTGTCGGGACCATGAGTCGATCATTCCTACTAAGTATCAGTTAAATCAGCCCAGTAGAACTTGACTTTAAGTTTGTAATAGTTTTTCAAAATGGCGGCCGTGGCAGCCATATTGGATTTCTGATTGACTTGAAAAATAACAACACTTTGTCAGGACCACGAGTCAATCATTCCAACCAAGTTTCAGTTAAATATGTCCAGTAGAACTTGACTTTAAGTTTGAAATAGTTTTTCAAAATGACAGCCGTGGGGGCCATATTGGATTTCCGATAGACCTCTAAAATAAAAGCACTTGGTCAGGGAGATGTCAGTAACATTCCCATGAAGTATCAATGAAATCCCTTCGACAATATTTCAGCTTAAGTTGAAAATGTAAAATATTAACGCACCACGTACCACGACGGACGAAGGCGGATAGCAATAGGTCATGATCACTTTAGCTAAAGCTTAGGTGAGCTAAAAAGTTGACAGACGGACGATTGACGCCGCAGTACGACAAAAGTTCACATGGCTCTTTGGGCCAGGTGAGCTAAAAACCTTACACATGCAGTACTAGTTGCCACTATAAATTTCAAAACTTATAAAATTCATCTTTGAAAATTACTTAAGTTTTATTCCCTCCCAAGATCAAAATAGAAAGTGTAACTTCACAGTAACAGAATCTGTATAAACCATGAAACAAAACAGGCTCTACGATTGTTACAGACAAAACAATCTTCTACAAAATCATTCATCCCGAATCTGTTTTATATTTTGATGCATTGATGTTTTGACATCATAACGATAGTACTGCATACATCAGAACATGCTTCACAATCAAATAGTTTAAGAATATGAAATGGTGCCAAGGTTTTCTACCAGTTTCTTTTTTTTTCAAATAAAATATTACAAATTACGTATACTAAGACTAAGTGCTTTTCTGGAATAAATGTATGGGAGGGGTGGGAAGCACTTTTTCAGAGACCCACCACCCATCTAATATCAAAAGTGGTTAATAAAAATAGTAGGAATTGTAGGCAGATCTGGTTTAATCAATAATAATATAATTAAACATATACCAACCTCCCCCATATGATTAATTATGGAACAGCCCTAGCTTACTCCCACCTCCCCCGTATGATTAATTATGGATCAGCCCTAGTTTACTCCCACCTCCCTAGTATGATTAGTTATGGAACAGCCCTAGCTTACTCCCACCTCCCCCCGTATGATTAGTAATGGAACAGCCTTTGCTTACTCCCACTTCCCCTGTATGATTAATTATGGAACAGCCCTAGCTTACTCCCACCTCCCCCATATGATTAGCTATGGAACAGCCCTAGCTTACTCCCACCTCCCCCCATATGATTAATTATGGAACAGCCCTGGCTTACTCCCCCCTCCCCCGTATGATTAATTATGGAACAGCCCTAGCTTCCTCCCATCTCCCCCATATGATTAATTATGGAACAGCCCTAGCTTACCCCCACCTCCCCCATATGATTAGCTATGGAACAGCCCTAGCTTACTCCCACCTCCCCCGTATGATTAATTATGGAACAGCCCTGGCTCACTCCCCCTCCCCCATATGATTAATTATGGAACAGCCCTAGCTTACTCCCATCTCCCCTATATGATTAATTATGCAACAGCCCTAGCTTACTCCCCCCTCCCCCGTATGATTAATTATGGACCAGCCCTGGCTCCCTCCCCCTCCCCCATATGATTAATTATGGAACAGCCCTAGCTTACTCCCAACTCCCCCATATGATTAATTATGGAACAGCCCTAGCTTACCCCCACCTCCCCGGTATGATTAATTATGGAACAGCCCTAGCTTATTCCCACCTCCCCCATATGATTAATTATGGAACAGCCCTAGCTTACCCCCCCCTCCCCGGTATGATTAATTATGGAACAGCCCTAGCTTATTCCCACCTCCCCCATATGATTAATTATGGAACAGCCCTAGCTTCCTCCCACCTCCCCCATATGATTAATTATGGAACAGCCCTAGCTTCCTCCCACCTCCCCCATATGATTAATTATGGAACAGCCCTAGCTTCCCCCCACCTCCCCGGTATGATTAATTATGGAACAGCCCTAGCTTACTCCCATCTCCCCCATATGATTAATTATAGAACAGCCCTAGCTTACTCCCATTTCCCCCATATGATTAATTATGGAATAGCCCTAACTGACATGTATCTTACATGGGGGTTTGTTCTCTTTTGAAGTTTCCTTTCTTCCTGCTCCTGTTGGTAGCGATTCAGCTCAGCAATAATTTCAGCAGGAGACCTCGTCCTTGTCATCAGCTGAAAATAAAGGGACAACGTTTCAGAAGACCAAGTTTTTTCCCATTTAGTTCTGGGAGTGTTATCCTCTCTCGTTTCAGTTGGAGAAATTTGAAAATGTATTAAATAGTGATATTTTCCAATTATCATAGGTTAAATCTAGATGTTGCAATATATATATGATACAACTTACCTCAAGTCCTTCCACTTGGAGGCCCTTAACACCGAAACGGTCATATATTTGCCTCTTGTTCGGATCTGATAGAACTGGTAAGGCAAAAAAGCACATGGACTAAGTATGTAAACTCTTTTTTATAATCAATCACAATAAAATCCACAATTCATCTTCTTATCAATTGTTTTTTAATTTTAGAGAAAAATAATCATGACATCCCTAATTATGATAAGGTGTTCATGATCACATCCTCAATACTCGAGAGGTTATGCTCACTTACGCTCTCTGCACCCCTGGAATATGTCATAGCAAAATTGAAGGCATAAAGACAGCTATTTGATAGGTCTCAAGTAAAAAAAAAAAACTGACCAATCGCTAAGCTGATACGTATACATGTCCTTTGAAGATTACAAAGGAGCAACACCCAACCTCAAAGTCTGTAAATTTTTACTGTTAAGCAACCGCGAGATTCTTTTGGATCAAACTAGTCTTCTTGTCTCATCAACAAGGCGGTGCACACACCGAGCCTTCAATTTTGCTATGACATATTCCAGGGGTGTAGAGAGCGAAAGTGAGCCTTACCTCTGGATATCGAGGATGTCATTATCAATGCAATTAAGGTTTAACACACAGTTCCACTGGTTCTTTTCTTTATAACCTTTTCCTTCTGATATCTCTTTTGCCATAATCCATATAGTGTTATGTGAATCATATAATTTCATGGGGTTCAAAATTTGGTGAAGTTTTGATGAAATATGCCATTTGATGGACCAATTTGTGTAGGTTTTTTTAATTTGGGATACTGTATACCAACACTAGTATTAGTCATTATTTTCAAAAAAGAAGAATATAACTTCAGCATCTCTTATGAATTGGTCGATAATCACTTATGTAGCCACAAACGCCCAAAGTACAAAAAAATAAATCACCCACAAAGATTAATCATTCCACAGTACTACGCTATATTTTCTTTCAGTTTTTAGGCAGCTAGTGTATATGTATATATTTGTATAGTGTTGATAGCCAAGTCATTTATAAATAAATAAAATCAAACAACCTAGAAAAAAGAAAAAAAACATTAATTTAAATTGTAGCCCTATTGTCTATTCTCTACATATTTACAACTGAAACAGATCAAAATATGAATCATCTATCATATACTGCATATTAGGAAACTTTCATCCAATCAATAACTGCATGTCACTGATAAAATACAAGCTCGTCCAGTGTTAATTTCGCCCTTTTCATGTTATTACTATATAGGGTATGTTGTGTACTGATATTCGCTGTCATGTTGAATTCGCCTTCATAGCAAAGGGCAAAAAAGGCAGAAGTTAAACTGCTTTGAAAAAGACACAGTATACAGTACTGACAATATTATCAAAACAAATCATTCATGAATACAAATATTGAATATTTACCATTATGAGCTGTTTTAAGTTTGATAAACAAGTTTTCAGCCTTTTTCTTTCTGATGGGCTCAAAGTGTCTATCTGGGTGGTAAATCTTGGTGAGACGTCGATAGGCAGCATCAATTTCTGCATTTGTACACTTAAACAAAATAAAATATCAAGTTTAAGTAACAAACATAAGTTGCATGATATTGATCAGTATTAACATGGAGTTTTGAAGTACATGACATGCAGATCGAACAGGGAACAGCGGATTTTAGAAAAATTATTAAGTTTGTTTATGTTCATGCAGACTGTCTTGATTTAAGCTATAATCATATATTCGCCTACTTTCACTTTCGAGTAGGACTGAAATTTCTTTATTTTTCCTCTTGAGTTTCTACTATGTATGGCAATAAAAGATTGACTATTTAATCACTTTAAAAGAGACATGATAAGATATTTGAAACTCAAGCAACCGTTCCAATGAACCTGAGCTCAAAACGTACGTACATGTACGATGACACAGGGCTTGATTCAAGGTTGCTATGCACCCCATATATTGACCATTCTCATCCATCAACTTGGTAATTTGTTATTCTAAATTCATACTGTGTGCATCATACGATAATAAACACTTTTCTTTGATGGTTTTTAATTTGCCTTCATACAAAGATGACATATAAGCAAAAAGAATAACAAATTCTGACAGATGGAGCCGAACCTGACGCAACGGTTACACGGGGAACATTTCAAATTTTGCATACTAACTGCGTTTATACACTCAGTTCATCATAACTCTCAAAAGTGTTTAGTTTTAATGAAAGTGTGTTTTTAGACAACTTCACGTAACAAATTACCTGTCTATCTATATTAAGCATTGCATAGTAATCCTCTCCAAAGTCACCCTCGCCTTCCATGGAGGCGGCCATGTTCGATCAGTGACAGTATGGCTAAGTCTAAGCGCAGGAAAATTCCTACCGAATGACGTTGATTGAAAAGACACATTTTTCGTCAATCAGAAATCAACAAAATGTTTTTAAAATATCTGTGTTATCTTATGTAATTCTTATTATCTGATATATTCCTTATTACCTATTGTGTCATTAAAAGACTCATATATTGGGAAACAACCTAACAGTTATAGCTAACTATTCATACAAAACCAGAAAATCTCTTACAGTTATTTATATGTAATACAATGTTAAAAATAGCTATATAAAAATACATGTTGAACATAATCTATTGAATGGGGTGTATTATTTCATTGATATATCTAATTGAATAATGAATCACCTAGTTTGAGAAAACATTAATAAAAAAGAAATTAACATTAACAATGATGTTTGTTACTGAAGGCAGAGATGAATTAACTTTACGGTGAGGGTACCCAAAATGGAACGGGTTTTTTAATTGGAACACTTTTTATGAGCAATGTTAAAAAGAAAGGCAGACAAAATATGCTGAAAATGCATAAAACTATATGAATCTTATGTGAGAATACATACCATTCATTTTTAATGCAAAATAAAATAAAAATGCTGCATCAAATAATATAAAAAGTGTTCCAATTTGGGTAACTGTTCCATTTTGGGTACGCTCACCCTCCCGTTAACGTCTCTTCTGTAATGATATTCACTTTTGAAATTACATTCACATCAAAAATATAGTGAATGGCTTATTTATTATATATAATTTCAATAAAGAAAAATATAACGTTTAATGCTTGTAAGTGATAAACACTTCATGCATTGTATAATTCGGTGACATCTTAGAATCCGGCAGAACTTTTCAGCTATTTAGCATTCCCTTCCTCGCTGGTTATGTCAGACGAACGCTTCAAACCCACGTTACTATAACGCTTTATGTATTGGGGCTCAAGATGAGAGAGGTACTCAATAGCCAACAGTCAAGTTCCGTGATGGCCACGGCCTAAAAGTAAAGTTGCTGTTGCAGGTTTAGCATATAAAGAGTTTGATTAAAAAAATGACGATTCTCTCAACTTTCTTAAATAAGAAATATAGTTGAACATTAACATCATTTACATTTAGTTTCCAATGCAACCTTTAAATATCATACAATTTAAGATATGTCAGAAACGTATAGAAACCCACTCATCTCCTAATCTGTATGTGTAAGTTAAAAAATGTTAGAAAAATGTAATCTTTGAGGATGTTCAATTTTTGACACTAGATGAAAACATTTCACAAGGAATTGTTTCCGTAAATGTGAAACCAAGGACTAGGTATGGGCACGGACTTAGATAACACCCTCTGGTATGGGCGGCCGTTTTAGGATAAAATACATAAACTACTTAAGTGCAAAGTACATTATATGCCTATAATCTTATTCCTTGATGAAACATCTCAATGGTGTTTTTTTAACAGAATTGTAGCGGAACTGGACTGGGTCGATCGTCGGCGACCAGGTAGCTCAATTGATAGACCGATCCGTATAGAGTTCGGAGGGTCCCGGGTTCGAATTACCGGTCTGACGCCAGTGGCGTAACAAATTATTTTTTCAGAGTGTATGCTAACAAAGGGTCAAGCGTCCGAGGCGCCGGAGGAGAGGGAGGGTATGGTAGTTAAAAAAATCGACTTGCCCTAGAAGCAGTCTCCCGTTTTCTGGGATTCTTTTTTATATTAATTTAAACCCGATTTTTTTTTTTATGAATAATATTAGTTTTTTTACTTCACTAAGTAGATTTTTTAATTTACGTACCCTTTCGAGATTGTCAATATGTATCGACATAACATAATAACAGTATTTTATCAGACTAAAATTTTCAAGAAGATTTTTTAATTGTTTTTTCCTTTTTTATAATTAAAAATAATGAATTAAAAAAATCTTGAAAATTTTAGTATATCCTTGAGCATACAATTGCAAGCTTACAGGTATGCTACGCCACTGGACCCTCTCCTGTTACCGGTTACACTAAGTTGCGCAATAGGAGATTAATTTAGCGCCACAGGAGTTTTTGCACGCCATAGCTAAATGTAAGTGTTATATCCACGAAATATTTAGATTTTTCGATTGGTAATCAAGATCGATTTTCTAACAAATGACACGGTTTTTTAAAATGATACTTCACCTAAACATGTTAAATGAGTATACCAATGGAAAAATCGAAATATTTCGTGGATATAACACTTATATTTTGCTATGGCGTGCAAAAACTCCTATGGCGTACCTATGGCGCTAAATCTCCTATGGCGCAAATTAGTGAGACCCCCTGTTACAGTGGTTTCTGTGACCAACACTTGTTTCAAGCATTTGGTGTATGCTTGGCAAGGAGATACGCGAACATGGGTTGTAAATACTTGTGTCTTGGGGGACGAAGACTTAGCACATCGTCTGCTGGATAACTGAACTACTCGGTAGTGAATTTTGAAGGGGACGTAAAATCACTCAAACAAACAAACAAACATCAGCACACGGAGTTTTACTTCCCTGTCAGACATAACTAGCCTGGCTACATCATGATCAGCGCACGGAGTTACTTCCCTGTCAGACATAACTAGCCTGGCTACTTCAGCACACGGAGTTACTTCCCTGTTTGTACCAGGACAATGTAATTGAACTCAGATCTTGTAACATGTGGTTTTGTTATAGCTATGGTCATTTAAGTACAAGGACGTGCCAAGATTTGGTGGTGGAGGAAAGCTGGAGTTCCCGGAGAAAAAACCCACCGACCTACGGCCAGTACCTGGTGACTGCCCCACAAGATCACTCACGATTGTGCGTACCAAAAAGGCAAAAAATTGCAACTAAATTATTATTTTAAGACAATTTAATCTGTGTATTATAACAATATAATTAACTTTAATTCAATTTTATTCTCTTTAATTGCGAGATAATTTATACCGTAATCATGAAAAAATTGTGATCTATAATTTAATTCTTTAATTTGAATAGAGAAACATATTTATAAGATACTTTGCAATAGATCATGGCCATTCCATTCATTGTATTCTCTTTCCGACATCAAAACATATTTACAAGATAATTTACATTGGGTATATATATAGCATGTCAATGCCGTTCAATTACTTAGTATATTATCTTTATAACACATGATATAAAGAGAAATATATTTACAAGATAATATACAATACATTTCATTGGGTAACATTTTGCAACAACTGTCACCTGCTAATAAATATCATTTATGTTTCTTATGGCGAGGGCTGCAGCGTGCCAATATGTGAAAACAACCCAATATGTGAAAACATTGAAAAAGATATTAAATTCTTTAATTACTATTTGGATATTTGGAGTTCGTCAATATATATTATACTTCCCGTGATGTTACATAAGAAAATGCTTTGATAGAATTCGAAATAGACCATCGTTTTAGGAAGTAACTGATCGACATAGCAGCAATACAGGTTGTTGGGTGTTACAATACATGTGAGTGTGTTTCTAGTTTCAATAACAAACCGTAATATCGGTGGTCCTATATACACCCAAAATACCACACAGCCGAAAAAAATGCTCAATCCCCAAACAAAAATGTATTTATCATTCGCCCAATTCAACACAAACGAATTAAATGGTCCGAATCACTGTCATGTTTTTTTTAAAGTTTCAATATTGGAGTATTAAATTCTTCTGTGCGTTGAACATTCCAAATGTAGCTCATAGTAGATTTATTCAATATTTGTTGAATATATTACTTATAGGTATGGGACAGCATTGTATAAGCATTATTTTGATAATGACATAAAAAAAAACTTTCTTTGCAATTTATCGTTTGTGGCCTATATATTTGAACAAACACAACCATTGAATAAGATGGATATATGGTTAAACCGTTATTCTCGTTAATCATAATATATTCAAATATTTCACTGAAATTTAGTTCAAACCGTTTGAAACTAATCCATGTACAGCAATATGAATTCGTAGGTCACACATGTTTGACTGTTTCCCTTGTTAGGTCGGAGTAAGACAGGGAGACATTCTTTTTCCCTTTCTTTTCTCAATATTTATTTTTGCATATGATATCGACGGTAGTCAGTTATATTTAGGCTTAGCAACATTTCTGAAAAACGTTAATGCGGACGATATTGTGATTTTTGAGGGACGCTAAAAAGTATGTAAACGAGATATCATAAAACAGTGAAACTTTGAAACTATTATATTTAGCAAACACATTTAACAAATAACGCAATAATTATGGGATTTCGTCGTATGACTACAAATGCAACAATTTATTTGTATTTAATATAAGAAAGTTTTGCTTTCTTAGAAATTCAATGTTACAACCTTTAGGTAAGACATACATTTTGCACCCTGCAGCCAGTGAATCTCCGTATAGAGCCTTAAGATATTGGCCGGAAATTCAGAGACAGATTTCACATCCGGCTACACATGCGCACACCACATACCGAATGTCAATTTTGTTTGCATTGATTAGAGAGGACTGCATTATCCTGAGCTTACAGCGATTTTCGGTCATTCTCTTGACGGTAAGTTATCTTTGTTAATATTCATTATCTTTTATGTCGATTTCTCCATTATATACGACATATGAATCGAGACTTTCCTTCAATTTTCCAAGGAAAACATGTCAACATGATGCTATCTGAGGTGCTTCGGTCGCTGAGGCTGGTCCAAATACACAGTGTATTGGAAGCAGCAGACAGTAGATAGTATATATTTGGTTTCACATGTTTGGTGATGATTTGTTTGCTTACTTAGCATCACGTGTGGTACCGGGTACGTATTTCTAATGATGAACAGTTACTCTGTGTGTGCCAATACAAAAATGGACAGTGCCAGTGGGTGAAAGTTAAAACTTGCCGAAAAACACAGGCGAAGTCTTGAGCAGGTCCAGTACACTCTGCCGTTGAGCTATATAGCTATAAAGACCTATATAGCTATATTCACCTATAAATTATAGCTGTATTGAGCTATATTTTCTCAGATTTCAATTATCATTAAATTAAAGCAAAGTCGCATAAAACAATAAGGTTTATGGTAATGTTGACTACAAAAAGCATACATTTAGATGTTTATTTTCATTTTTCATAAATGTAAAATTTTCGATTTTTTTACATCATTATTTTTTAAAATGAAAACTTATATTTAATGTCTTTTGTTATCAACATAATGATAAAATCTTCTTTCTAATGCGACTTTGTTTCATTTTCCTTTAAAAAGAAAATCACATGAAAATAGCTGAAAAGACCTATTTCAGATAGGTCAATAGAGCTATTATAGGTCTTTACAGCTATATAGCTCAATCGACAGAGCGTACTGGACCTGTTGAGCATCATGTCAGTTGAGTTAGAAGAATCATTGGTCTATTGTTAATCTAAAGGCGGATCTTTTCACCCTATAAACGATGGCAAAAGGAGCATAGCCGCTTTTTTAATTCCTACAGAAAGAATATTCATGATACATATTGGTAAGTTTTTACCAAGGAACTCAGATGGGTATATGAGCACAGGGACCTGGGAATTTGTTACAGGTTTATGTGTAATTGAACCTAAAGTGTTCAGAGTAATTTTACTTGTGTTGTACAGTAAATGCCTCCCCAATGATGATTTATACGAGAAGGATGGAATGCATATTGTTTCAACATGAAATTCTATGTACGCTGAAGTGTAGGGCTGAAGCAATACACATACCACACAATACGATACATATTGGGTACAACGGTTATTATACAATTAACTATCATGATTTGACATACACATACCTGCTAATAAAATCAATCTTATGATGATTGCGTGTGGGATATAGTTTTTGATAGTAAATATATCAAAAGGTATTTTTGTATGTCTTAGTACTTTTGGTTTTTATTGCACTGAAGGATAATAACATTTTTAGACTGTAATAAAAAAATAATTGATAATTTCAGTATTTCATATATTTTGCAATACTGTTATGCAAAACCATTATTTCATGAATTTGAATATTAACTTTATTTATTTTACAATAATTATGAAACAAGTTATTTCAACTGATATTAATCACTCTTAGCTTATTGGCCCTGATGTCAACGTGCAGGGGGTCTTCTTGTGGGAGGAAACCGGAGTACCTGGAGAAAACCCACGTGGTCAGGCAGGTGACCGCATAATTTTTCACGTCCGATCGGGCAATTGAACCCCGGCCGCCTTGGTGAAAGGCAAGTGTGCTATCCACTGCACCACCTGACCACCCAAATTAATTTCATGAATTTGATACGATACACAAGAGAGTATCATGATTCAATACAATTCGTTAATTTGTCTCAGCCGTACTACAGTGGAGCCTCAAACAGCCACCTCATAAAGTACCACATGTAATCTTTTAAGTTGGAAAAGTGAAATTGAGCGGACTAAAGCAAATACTGAAAAGCACATCTCTGCTGCCTGATCTTTAAGGGTGAAACTGATACGCTGCGGTACACGATTCACCTCAGTATTTCTTTTCGGTTCGGTTACGATTATTTTGAGCGATCACACGGTACACAGTCGATACGGTTCTGCCTGCTCGGCTGTTAGTACAATGCTTTCCAATACAACGCCGGTTCTGATTGGTTGGTCTTGTCAACATGTGGTCACATCGTCCAATCGCTGTTGTCGTTTCAAAATCAGAGCACTTTGAAATAAACAACCTTTAAGATGAACTCTGAGGGCTTTGCTACTTTAAAATGTCCGCCATCATTCCGGTCCCCTGTCTGGCGATACTTCGGATACACATAGTAAACTATTAACTAACAAACTTGTAAGTATGTGTACTATTTGTTTCACTTTAACAGGCAACACAACAAATATGGCTACCCTTCTAAAGAGCAAGCATGACATTTTTTTCCGAGGCGAAGGCGTCAATATAGCCATCAGTGACGACAAAACACGGAAGTCATCACTATTAAGTATTGGTCAAATGCGTCTTCCTGACGTTTTCAATCGATGCCAAAATTTTGATATCAAAAGTCCACAACATGAAGCAATCAAAACAGCGAAGGGCAGATTCATTGCTGTCTATATGAGTTCGGTTTCGGTATCTACCCCAACTCAGGGAGAATGTCTCGACAAAGGTTATAATAGTCCTGTAAGGGACCACCTTGTCACCTATTATCTACCCCAACTCAGGGAGAATGTCTCGACAAAGGTTATAATAGTCCTGTAAGGGACCTGACCTTGTCACCTATTATCTACCCCAACTCAGGGAGAATGTCTCGACAAAGGTTATAATAGTCCTGTAAGGGACCTGACCTTGTCACCTATTATCTACCCCAACTTAGAGAGAATATCTCGACAAAGGTTATAATAGTCCTGTAAGGGACCTGACCTTGTCACCTATTATCTATCCCAACTCGGCGA
The DNA here is from genome assembly GCF_002113885.1 of Mizuhopecten yessoensis. Lineage (NCBI taxonomy): Eukaryota > Metazoa > Mollusca > Bivalvia > Pectinida > Pectinidae > Mizuhopecten > Mizuhopecten yessoensis. The sequence goes on along the minus strand of NW_018408751.1, from coordinate 365,566 downwards.
GAATGTCTCGACAAAGGTTATAATAGTCCTGTAAGGGACCACCTTGTCACCTATTATCTACCCCCACTCAGGGAGAATGTCTCGACAAAGGTTTTAATAGTCCTGTAAGGGACCACCTTGTCACCTATTATCTACCCCAACTCAGGGAGAATGTCTCGACAAAGGTTATAATAGGGCTGTAAGGGAACACCTTGTCTCCTATAATCTCCCCCAACTCAACATTGAGGTTTCTTCAAAGGTTATATTAGAGCTGTAAGAGACCATCTTGACTTCTAAAATCACCCCCAGCTCAATGTGAAGGTCTATACAAAGTTAGTAATAGAGCTATAAGGGACCATCTTGTCTCGTATAATCTCCCCCAGTTCAGCGAGAAGGTCTCTACAAAGGTTAAAATAGAGCTGTAATTAGGGACCACTTTGTTACCTATAATTACCCCCAGTTCAGCGTGAAGGTCTCTACAAAGGTTATAATAGAGCTGTAAGGGACCACCTTGACTCCTATAATCTCCCCCAGTTCAGCGAGAAGGTCTCTACAAAGTTTGAAACTAAAACAATCAAATTGGCTTTTTCATTTAAATTTTGAAGAGATTTTGGGTAAAAAACACTATTTTCTTGCGTAAATGGGACCAAATGTTGCCTCTAAAATGCAACACCCCCCACCACTCCTACAAGGTCCTGGGGAGGTGAATCTGTCTTAATAATTACCCAATGGTATCAACAAGTTCACCTTGGAGGTGACTCGCCATTACAAAGGTATACACAGACTCACACAGTATAGAGCTGTGAGAGACCAATGTAATGTAAATCATTGCCACATGATGTCCCCCAGCACAGTACATATGTATTAGTCACGAGTTTGTGGCATCGATCAATTTGTGATGTAAGATCAAATCAAGTTTGCTTCATTCCCTACACCATTAGAAATAATCGATAGCCAATTGATGCTGATTTATCATTATCCACACTGATTATATACTGGCCTACAGCAGCAGGCAAACTTGACTGTCTGGGTTTATGACTTCACACATTAACTCGTTCACCCCTGAAGACACATTTGAACTCTTCCAATTCAAAGGTTTGAATAGTTCATTATGAAATTTCGGGGGTGAATGAGTTAATATCGGACTAAGAAGTAAAACCCATCAGAGTGGGCTGTGTGGACCCAAGGTGCAGCTAGATCACTGTAAAATTCAGGAAAATCGAGCCCTCAGGAAAAGATTGAGTTATCTTTGGAATAAGCAGTCAAAGCAATATCAAACAAAGAGATTGGTTATTTGGAACTTTTAGTAGGATGGCATATATATCCAATCCATCAAGATGCAGAAAATAGCTAGAGATCCTTCAGGTGGTGGTACAGTTTTATTACTATAAAAAGCAAATACTACAGACAGGTCATTTTTGTGGGGTCAGGCAGGGATTATGCTTAATGTTTTAAACAGCACTGAGACTGTTTTAAGATTCATTAAGTAGCAACGATAAGCATTTCTTGTATCTATGTATAGTAAAAACAGAAAATTCATAAACATGCAGTGGCACTTTTTCATATGCTTCCTAATACTGAAGGGCTTGAACTTCTGTTAATTATTCTTTGTGTGTGGTAAAGTAGTGTGTGGTAAAGTAGTGTATGGTAAAGTACTGTGTGGTAAAGTAGTTTGTGTAGTGTGTGGTAAAGTAGTGTGTGTAGTGTGTGGTAAAGTAGTGTGTGTGTGGTAAAGTAGTGTGTGGTAAAGTAGAAGTGTTTTCAGCTAAACATGTAATATATATTTTACGATTCAACAACACAAGGCTTAAACGTAAGAAATTTTACAATTTGGTTTTAAAGATTGGATGCCTTGTCTGGCCTAGCTATTCGTGTCTTTACATTTAATTTTGTATAAATCAGTTGAAGATTTCTCAAAGTAGACTGCATCAATCATGGTTTTGTATTACTTAGCTCGAAATTCTCCAAAATGTGCTGGAAATCCCTACTGTCTGTCCCCCATGACTTCGCTAATCTTTTCCATTGTAACATGTCTGACATCTTCATAGAACACCAAGTAACCATCCATATTGCCAGGTCTACGGATTAGTAACCATCCATATTGACAGGTCTACGGATTAGTAACCATCCATATTGATAGGTCTACAGATTAGTAACCATCCATATTGACAGGTCTACAGATTAGTAACCATCCATATTGCCAGGTCTACAGATTAGTAACCATCTATATTGACAGGTCTACGGATTAGTAACCATCCGTATTGCCAGGTCTACAGATTAGTAACCATCCGTATTGCCAGGTCTACAGATTAGTAACCATCGATATTGCCAGGTCTACGGACTAAGAGTGGACATAACCTTGGAATATTTCCTGGTGAAGTCATCTTTAAATGAAAACTTTTCTTGACTGATCCTGCTTATGTCTCCAGACATTCTCAGATTGGTCTGAACAAAAGGTTTTTTCCTGCATGTATAATGGCCCCATTCAAAATGTAAATCAAATTTTTTGCTTTTTTTCGAAAAATTTGAAATCATACTTTTTTTTCGGATTTCGCTTGAAGCAGCTAGAACACAATTTCAACTGTTGTATACCTAAATTGCACATGTATGCTCTATGCTAAGAAGAATTTCAGAAAATCCTACATTCATTGAAGAATAAAAAAATGAAAAAAGGTCCTACAATTGTATATCTGATCTGATATAAATGCTTTTATAAACAGTTATCATGTGAAGGTAAAAGTCCTTTTCAAAAGAAATATTTCATAAAAGTCACTTGTTGCCATGCACTTAAGAGAATTATGTAGTTGTTCGAAATTTGAATGTATGAAAATAGAAAGATCAATGAAAGAAAACGGAAAAACTACAGTACAGGGGTCAAACTGACAAGACCCTTACATTGCGAAGGTTTACCAATGTTGTCATCGAGAAATTTTAACTTCATGGCTGACATCAAAATACGTCATCGGGACAAAAAGCCAGTGTATTCCGTCTTTGCGTATTGCAGAGTTATCTTCTCTTGAGAACAGGTATTGATTGTTACGTCATTTGTTTGTGAGAGTAACGTCATCAATTTTTGAGAAAACGACGTAATTTTCTCACACAAACCAATGAGGTAACAATCAATACCTGTTCTCAGGAGAAGATAACTCAAAGACGGAATAATTTGACAGGTGAAATTACTCTTCATCCAGAAAATAATTCCTTTTTGTTGCTTCATCTTCTATGTAGAAGGGAGATAACTTTAAGTATAAAGAAACTCTTGAGTAGAGCTCTTCTTCGCAATATTAACTGATGCAGTGATACCCTTTTAAAGCTCAACTCATTCACCCCTGAAGACACGATTGAACTCTTCCAATTCAAAGGTTGGAATAGTTCATTATGAAATTTCAGGGGTGAATGAGTTAAAGCAATGTTTGTAGCAGAAGATCAATATATAAAAGTGGTAATAGGCTGACGGCCGAGTTTATTTTAAAAACTGAACGATCTTCCCAAATACTTTTACCATAATACTTTTACCATCAGCCTCAATGCATAGAGTCTAAGCTATGTATTTGTAATAAGTCTACAAATTTTCTTTAATAAAGTACAGAAATTACAGAATAATTCTTTTCCAAGCTTTTAAACAATATGAAATGAAACAAAACTGTCTGCAAACTAAAATCTTTGATAGTCAGCAAAGCAAAGCAAAATTATGTCTAAAAAGCAATTACCGGGGTATGGTCTGCAAGAATTCTGTCTGGTATATTTGCATACACTAATGTCCATGGGACTTCGTGAGATAATTTCACACACTGACTCAAGTAAAAAGAAAATTGCAGCGGACTTCTTTACAAAATCAACCTTCTTGAGATCCAATTTTTGATTAGCATTGAGGCACATATCTATTGAATATTTCAAACTGCAGTAATTAATTTCCTTCACCTTTGATATGGGGACCATGTAGTCATGAACACTGGTTTTACAATGAATATAAGTAAATTTGATGTGCATGTGTTGTATATGTTAGGGATTTTCATTACAATAGATGATAAATTTTGTAGTTATATTGGGTGAAGTTTAAATACACACCGATTGACAATATGAGAGTAGTTTTACGTTAAATATATTACATGCTTTTAGTAAGTCGTAATAACTTGTTGTTCCTTTACGATATATAAGTTTGGACACAAGCATTTCCATTTTGGTCAAAATCTGATCAAAACAACCTGGAGTTGTGTATTACACTGCCCTGAGACACATAACTTGTAGCAGGGGGTCATTCCTACACAGGAAACTGACAACAATGATATTTCTCTGTCAGATTTTACGATCACTTGAAAGAGTATTGGTTGTGATGGCGTGCCTGAAGGCAATGCATCATCCTCTCTTCTGAAGCCTATTTGATGGCTTGTATTGACCAAAAGCATGATGACCGGAGCTTTCTTGGTTTGTGGTGTACTGGACACAAGAGTCCTACACTGGACGCCGGCCAGAGTCCATTATTGTCCATTATAGCCTCTGATTGACTCTTCTTCATGGAGACTTAACTCATTCAACCCTACATATCTAAATTGGACTTGCCCATTCTTTGATTAAGTAAGGTTCAAATGTGACTTTAGGGGTGAATGGGTAAACAAAATATTTGTTTCCTGTTGCAAAATAAAAAAAACGATATTGAATTGGCAGCTTTTAAAAATTTCAAAAATAGTTTTTTGCTGGTAGAGCCATTTCAGATGATTTGTTTTGGGACCCACCACAAATATACAGTGCAGTCTGAATCCTAGCCAAGCTGTGTTTTTGATTGGATAACAATACAGTATTATGTCTTTTTAGATATGAAAACAAAATGGTAGCTTTCCTTCTGATTTGTAAATATTTTCAAAATGGTGAGGGGCCCACAAATTTCTTATGTTTATACCCTTTGTTTTACATAAAAGTGACCTATTTAATGCTACATGTACCTTATGCATGGCATTTCTCATACAAGTAATATTTGATATCTATGCTGCTATAAAAATAGCAAGGGTATACGTATGACATATGATATTGTCATGGCATAACCATTCCACTCTTTATTGAACTTGGAGATTTTAATTGTATTCAACTGTAGAAAGACAGAAATATATCAAAATAATCATAGTACAGAATATTTTTCTTGGTACATGTATGCAATCAGATAAATGTATATATGCATGTAGCTAAAAATTTCTGGATGCGGCTTTGTCAATAAATTGACGTTGAGCCACACAAAAATTTAGTTGCATAAGCAAACTGGCTTCCTAGGTTGTACCAATAGCCTAATTGATTTTCCTACCAATTTTAATTTCATGCTCCTGAAAGCTGTCCACACTGTGACATTATTCCATTCACGCCTGGCTTTAATTTCACACTTGATCGTAACCTTCACACACAGCACATTCTGTTAATAGTTTCTGTGATACATGAAGTACTCAAAATGTCTTCATACATTACAGAATGGAGCTGAACGCTGAACTTTGAACACAAACTTGAACGTTTTTGAATATCCTTTGATATTTCAAAGTTGATTTTTAGGTCAATATTTTGACAGGATGTCATATTAATTTGATCACTTAAGATTTTAAGTATACTCAATCAGTTCATAATGGACCCCTGGAGGCTGTGTTGGTGGAGTGGTTTAAATATCTTACCATCTTCGATCACTATATTCCTCCACCACTGGGTTGTGGGTTCATGGCCTACATGGGGAAGTCGCCAGGTACTATATACCACAGGTCTGTTTACCACCAAAACCTGGCTCATCCTTAAATGACCATTAAATTGTCAATAGGACATATAGCACAAACAAACAAACTTTCTATCCCCAGGAACGTCTAAAACATCTCACTGTATGTTGTAATAACAATCACTGACAATTATGGCATCATAAATCTTATCATATATGCTCAGGGGTCATTGTATCTAGTCTTGCCAAATATAATCTGGGTTCACGTCGGCGGTCGCCAACGACGCAATTTGCGAAAAATTAAATTTAATTGGCAATAAAATATTGAGTTAAGTGTTGTTTTCGTGACCAAAAAAATGTCTATTGTTTTGTGAAAATAAGATGAAAAATTGAGTCGTGTGTTGTTACGTTATTGTTATACAGGTGTTGGAGGCACGGTAGTCCAGTGGTAGGACGCCGGGCTCGTGGCGGAAGGGTTACAGGTTCGAGTCACGGCACGGCACTGTGTTGTATCTTTGAGCAAGATACTTTACTCCGCGTATTCCAGTCTACTCAGCTGTAAATGAGTACGTGGTTGGGCAGTGTTAGAATTGTTGAATGCTAGCTGTTAGTGCCGAAATGTCAGCTCCGGCTGTATGCTCTCTAGGGAGTTGAGAAAGGTATTGGCTAGTTGCAAAGGCCCTATAACCACGGATAATAATGTGTATATAAATACCTCAAATTATTTTATTATTATTAAATCTGACCGTTTAGTCACCAACGAATTACTACTGCTGAAACTAATTAAGGAAAATCAATAGATCTCTTCTGTATTTTCCAATGTAAAAATCACCAAATATTGTGAAATGCATTTCCCGGTATTATGCACATCTCAGCACTGACTGATGTTTATTTATAGAACAGTCAAACTGATCAATTAACACATCTTCAGATTAATGTAAATAATTGATATGGAGCAATACAACTATTAATGATATTGAAAGTTTCACTAAGAAACAAAACAGGAAAACTTGCATCATTGTTAAACAGTATTGCCCGAATGATGTGTACATGTGACAAATGTAACGCAAGCTCTCAATGCGAATCTCCACCCACAGCGCCACCTATTGGTGTAATAATGCTTAAGAGAACTCAGGTATGTATACATCACAATTCCTATCATAAACCTTTTGAAATTATATACATGTATATAAGATATTCAAGAAAAATGTTACAGACACAGGCATATGCCGTCATGAACAATTTCAGACTCGTGATGTGGGGAAATAATGTTCAGCATCCCAACCTCATAGTATTGATTAACCTTATTGATACAACATATATAACAAATGTTGTCGAGATTTAAAAGGCATTAATGATTTAAGTAAATACAAAACATCACATGAAAATGCTAATGCACTTTGACTGTTTGCTGAAAGCAATCAGAAAAAAATTAACCACAAACAGTGAAATTGTAGGAGATAAAGGTGTTCGAGGATTTATAGGGTCTCCTAAAAGCAATCAGAAAGAAATTAAATCACAATCAGTGTAATTGTGGGAGGAAATGGTGGTTTGGAGATAAAGGGACTCCTAAAAGCCATCATATTTTTTTTTAACCACAAACAGCTTGAAATTATAGGTGATGCTGGTCGGATGGGAGCACAATATAGATTTAACATATTACAAAGTTTACATAGAATGAATCCCATTATGATTTATCTCCATTACTCAGGATTGGAGGGCCTGCAATTATCAATTGCAGGACAAATGTTGACGTTTGTATGCAGTGTTCCCAAGGACTGATTAATTGAATGATGTTACATTTCAAAATGTGCAAGCGTACATGTATTACTGCATAAAAAGATTTTATCACATAGTGTACTGTGTTATCCAGTGAATATACCCATGTCATATTTTTTTGGTGTATTAACCCATGTTATATGATCTATCAGCCCTGTGATTGGTTGTAAATTTCAATTGTTTCAATTGTGACGTCACGCCTATGATAAGAACATGATGTGATAGACTTACGCACTGGAGTCAAAATGGTGGCTTTTACATTTCAAGGTTGCATGAAAATTGTCATTTTACACGAATAAATGCCACAAATCTTTATTATTTGATAAAAAGGATCTTACACTCTTTTCCATTTCATATGAAATTGATGAAACTCGTCATGAATTTTTCATTTTAGCTCGCCAGATCGAGGCTCGCTAAATTGAAAAATTCTTATACTCGTTTCATAAATCTCATATGAAATGGAAAATCATGTACAAGGTAAGATCCTGTATATATTGATTGAAATATTTATAAAGAAAGATAATTATGTCATCATTTTGTAAATAGATTAAAGTAATTAAAAATGTGTAAAGGGAGATAACTATAACACAAATCACAGGAATAAGTTGTAAGGCAGCAGTTTAATAACGACTTTTCACAGCCGCTTTTCACTAAGAAAATTAAGCTCCTGAAGTTTTAATTATGATAACTGGGAGACTTTTGTAATTAAATTACTTGTACATTATAATAACAAATATGACGCACAGTAAATTGCCTGCGTGTGTTTTGATGAGTGATTTTATACATTTAGGATGATGAATGTAAATCAGATTGTAAATAATTCTAAGTTTAGCGTTAATGTTACACACTTCAGAAATTCTAATTTATCATGAACTTTAGAAATTTTGGAAATTTACACAAACATTTAAACATTGAATTGGATTAGATTAGGATAATAACATGTATTGGATATAGCAGTAAAGTGTTCCTCTCAAACAGAGTCGGACGCGATCAGGAATCAACCAATACGTAGTAGATCGGATGAGTGATTGAATTCCGCCGTACTCAGACATACACAAGTTAGAGTTTTAATTCCGATGTTGATTCATGCATATATCTATCAGTACATATATCTATAGCTGTTTTTATCGAAGAAGCCCCCAGATAGAACGCAGACAGAGATTTATTTCGTTTTCGTCTGCTTCTGGTGTGGGGGTATTACTCAAGCTTATAGAAATGCATCACATTCAGATCAAAGCAAGCTTAGGGTTGAGTCAGGAAGGCGTATAATGTATTAAACTAATGATAGGGATTAAGCCCAGGGTGCTGTATTGAGTTGGCAGGAGCTGTTCGACTGAAAAACGTTTCTAATCCATTATGACTGTTACTCAATACTCATTCACTTTTCATTTTCACCTTTTTCGTATTTACATACTTGTAGGTTCATATTTTATCAAGTTGAATTGAAGTGGATATTTTAATTGATTGATATGAATCTTTCATTGATATAAAATGTTTAATTCATGAATGTAAATTTAATAAAAAATTGAATACTTGCGATAAATTTTGATTAATGTGAAATTTTATATAAAAAATGTGATCTCGAAAATAAAATTGATGTAAACATTTCTTTTCAATATATTTTTGTGCTGCAGGTATTTTTACAAAGCCGGATATATACTTTTTGCAGATCATTAGGATGTATGTGATACATCATTTAGAAAGATTTTACCCTGATGCTACAGTTTCATGTAACTCATTCACCCCTTAAGACACATTTGAACTCTTCCAATTTAAAGGCTGGAATAGTTCATTATGACATTTCAGGGATGAATGAGTTGATATAAATCATTTCAATTGTCTTGAACAGGAAATCACTTCTTTTCATGAATTATTAACGCACCGTTTTGTTCTAATTCATTTGTTTGTGACATTTTCAATTCATGAAATGACTAATAAAATATCTACTTTAAACTTGAGTGAAATGTCATAGCTAGCCTAGCAAATTGTCCTGTTTAAATGTGTTTGATTGAATAGTCATGTGATTTTAAATGAGGTTGTTGAAATTAGGTCTGAAGAATAGCGGTGATTTAATCTTATATAAATTGAAGCAAATTTTATATACATTGTATATTACAGTGGGGCTGCAACTTACAATAAGATATATATCTTGATTCACATATCTGCTCAAAAGGTGATCAACTTCATAATGACTGTGAGCAGGATTTTACAGAGTTTCGAGTTTCGAGTTTAAATAGGAAATACTATCAAAATATATTTGTACAATCTTTAGAGCTTTTGAGTATGACTGCACAGTGGACCACAACTTCACTGAACTTTCCAAAACAGTAAGTAAACGAGTAAAACGACAAAGAGTTTGATGATAACAAAATATTGATAATTTCAGTACAGTGCAGTGGGACATGGATCCTGAAAAAGCTAGATATTTTTATGTAAACAAAAAAACACCAATTATGATACTTTAATTACAGTGCTGATATACCCAGTGCAAAAAAGTAATTAAAAGTTGAAATGAAAACATATTGACAAGAACAGGGAGATACCAAAATGAAAGGAAAGATCTCGCCATTGAAATGGATTTTTCAGTTCATTGTGTAAATTTGGTGAGTGGAAGCCAAGAAACTTGAGTTGGTCTCTTTGCCCTGATCCATTGTTTTTTGGCATGCAAATCACAAAACCCTCAGACTGTGGAATTGGTCTACAGAGCTACGAATGAGGTACGCTATTGTGTTTCTATGTTTGGTGTTATTGTGTGATATTAAAGTCAGCTGTGTGACGAGCTGTAGCGGCAGGCTGGGCTTTTGGCGTACCGGTACAGGGCTGGTAAAGCGACAACGATATTGTTCAACGCAGATTTTGTCTAAACGTGCAGGTTTGAACATGAAAACAATGGAACTCATTAACTATCCTATTACTGACTTTTTTTTACAACTAAATTCAAGAAACGTAGATTAATGCTTTTGAAGATTAGATCAATGTTAAAAAAAGGAGGAAAAAACCCAGACTTCATGCATTATTAACAGAAGGACGAAGTCTGTAAATACAGAAATCAGCCTAATTACACTTCAAGATCAATAATTTTTTTAATGTCTTTCTCGATCTAGTTCCTTTGCAATACTGTCTGTTTTCAGTTGTGGCAAAAATACTTAGTGCCTAGTCAATATATAACGATAAAGCTGGCAGCTTTAGGTATATCAAAGGATGTCGCTCAATAATGTCACTTTGATCAAAATAATATTAACAGCAGTGATTGTAACAGTCCCACTGCTTGTTTAGAAACAAGAGATTTTGTTGATGACTCATCTAAGTCAAAACCTAACGATCTATTTGCACGTTGTGCCCAAAAAAAAATGTTCATATTGAAAATCTTTTTTAGTTAAAGGGGACCAATACAACAGTTATACTGAAAAAGATTTCCATTTTGCGGCTGTAATTTTATTTATTTGGAGTACAGGGGCATGCTTCCTTCCATTTAGAACATGAATGAACAAAACAAGTTTTCTGAATTAGAGTTATTTCCCTTAACAAGGTGTTCATCCCTCATTTTGATACTGTGCATCTATAATTCAGTAAAATTTAGGACAGGCAGAAGATAGGTCCTAAGGTTGACCCTTGTAGCTTCTGTTGAATTTTCATTAATATTTCTTGTTTTCAAAAACTCAATTTTTAAACAAAAATAATTCTATAATGCATGGAATGATGTGATTTATACAAATTACTTGATATTACTATGTAGTTTTGGCACTCTAAACAAGTATTCATTATGCACCTAGTGATAAGTCATATAATGGTACTGATCTTTACTTTAAGCTTATTATAAAGCTTGTTTCACCAGATGTTGCAAGATTGACTACAGGTATATGGTGTTCAGTCATTGTAACATAGCATCACAAAGTGGTACAAGGCATATAAATAGTGTTTACATGTTACCCTTATCTGTCCCAGGGACAAGCCGGTTAAAGTTTTGCGTTTTGGTCAGTTTATGGATCAAGTACTGCTGCTATAGGTCATGCAACTTCACATTTTGATTAACCTTTCTGAAAAGAACATGTTGCACAACATTTTTGTGACCTTGCCCTTTGACCTTTACATTGACCTTTATGACCTTGCTTTAGTCCTGAAGTATGGGAGGGAGTATACATACATGCCCTACAGATACATTTCTAGGTTATGTCGTGTAGCTATATAGTAAAACATCATTATGAAATAGATGTACTGCCAAAAGGAAAAAGAAGAAAGTGACCGGAAAATATATTCATTAACTTATTCCCCCCTGAAGACACATTTGAACCCTTTCAATTCAAAGGTTGGAATATTTCATTATGAAATTTCAGGGGTGAATGTGTTCATATAAATTGTGCCTATATATACACAATACAAGATGCTGGCGCCAGGTTATTTGGTTTTTCTGTTGAAAATTGTGAGATTAATTGATTGTATTATATTTTATATGTGACCATTGAGGGTTGTGAAAAGGAGCACTTCATAGATCGAGCGATAGTGGATAAGGTTTAATCTTACCGCACCATATTTTACCCTATTTAGCTGGGAGTTCCTGAATTATTGAGTGATATCTGTTATACCAGACAAAACAGACAAGACAGAGGTCTTTGGTATTATTATGATTGACAAGTTGGTATTGATCGTGCTGATAAAGTAATACTGCTTTGTGCCAAGTTTAGGAAGTTTGAAAGTCTGTGTCAGAAATCTGGCATCATGCTCAGTATGAAGTGTATAGGATTTTTTTTTTTTTTTAAACAATACTATACACAAATCAATGCTGCATTCCATTTATACTTACTCATTTCCATTATTCTAAAAATATATGAATTTCTTGCTTTCTTTGGTCTCAAGTGAGTACTTTCTTTATTTATATGGTAACAAGTAATTATAAGTACTTTCTTTATTTATTTGGTAACAAGTGAGTACTTTCTTTCTTTATTTGGTAACAAGTGAGTACTTTATTTATTTGGTAACAAGTGAGTACTTTCTTTCTTTATTTGGTAACAAGTGAGTACTTTATTTATTTGGTAACAAGTGAGTACTTTCTTTCTTTATTTAGTAACAAGTAAGTACTTTCTTTATTTATTTGGTAACAAGTCAGTTAACTTTCTTTCTTTATATATTTCAATTTGGAAATTGATAAATATTCTTGTCTGTAATTCAGGACCATATATTGGTTTCAGGCAATCAGACACCAGGCAAGAAATGTATAAGATCATAAGCACAGTGCCCTCATCAACAGAAAAGAAAAATCGTTATTTTTGTAGATGAACAGTGTGCGTAGAAATGAACAGACAACTGTTTGCTGATATGAGCTATATCATGTTGGACTTTGTATCAATGTTCCTCCGTTTACGCTAATGTCTGTCGAGTTTCTTTCGTGACTTATGGTGATTTTTAGTGACATAATCAATGTACTGATGTAAACTGTCTGTGGTATAAGAAAACATTGGCATCAGATCTAGAACTATTTGGAGTCTATCTATTCTCTTGTCCAAGAATTTTGTAGATGTCTATTACAAAAGTATCCGCGTATATTCATCAGATACATAGATTAATTAATTGGGCAGAAAACAGTTCAAATATTTACAATGGGAAAATGAGATCCAATGTCAGCTAGTTGAAGGATTCCTAAATGAAATTCATTATATTTAGTCCGTCCATAAGAGAAATCAAATTCAAAAGAAGAGCTGACCAGACAACATCAAATGGGGAGTCTCAGCAAATTTAATCCAATTCACATATTTAGGTCCATTAGGAGGAATAAAGGTGTAGAGTTCCAATGCAATAGACCAAACATACGATTCCTAGAACTCCAAGCTTCCAGGGCTACTGTACTCTAGATCTTGATCTAGAGGTGGTGAACATCCCAATAACTTACCCTCCAAGCTTCCAGGGCTGAAGCTACTGTACTCTAGATCTAGAGGTAGAGGTGGACGGCATCCCAATAACTTACCTCCAAGCTTCCAGGGCTGAAGCTACTGTACTCTTGATCTAGAGGTAGAGGTGGTGGACATCCCAATAACTTACCCTCCAAGCTTCCAGTGCTGAAGCTATTCTACTCTTGATCTAGATCTAGAGGTGGTGGACATCCCAATAACTTACCCTCCAAGCTTCCAGGGCTGAAGCTACTCTACTCTTGATCTAGATCTAGAGGTGGTGGACATCCCAATAACTTACCCTCCAAGCTTCCAGGGCTGAAGCTACTGTACTCTTGATCTAGAGGTGGTAAAAACAAAATGGCATGGAGTCCTGTGTGTAAATTCTGCTATTGTTCAGTTAAGATTGTGTCATGTTTTATTGAAAAACAAACTGCTATGTTTTACCAGGATTTCAACCCTGGATCTGAGAAACATTCTCTCTTACAAACTGTCCGGCTATCTTTGGGTCAAAGGAATTGTCCTGGCCCCTCTGTCCTACAGTTATGTCCAAAAAGAAATTAGGCCAAATAAAAAAATCTTGTTTCCTTGACTAACCTTTACCTACTCTAAATTTCTGCGCCTACCTGAAAGTGTCCATTGGCATTTAGTGGTATGTACTGTTAAAGTCAAAACTCCTGCTCTATATAAGCATAATACAAATATTTTCCAAAATAAAAAAATGCCTACATTTAACCTAGCCTATTTTTACTGAGGATGTTAGCGTAAAAATAAGTAATTTTGTTTTTTAGCCTTATGGAGATCTAGATGTATGTGAAAAACCACAGTGGAACTCTCTAGTGTTAAACTTTGCCTGCAATGGGTTAGGGGTCCTTAAACCGTATTAAATATAAATAGTCAATATATGTGTGATACAGTTTTGAATATAGCAGAAGTGATTCATGTCTTTTTGACACGCTATTGATCCATTCCCATAGTTCATTCGACTTCCATCTCCAAGTCATATCCTGCATTCCTTCCTCTATTATCAGTAGTGATAAGAGGTTTGAAATCTCCCTGCAATGACCATGATCACGATACTTTCGACTGTGAGGATGTCTCTTTAAAGACAGCTGCGTCTACTAATGTCCAATGTGTCAACTCCAACAAAGATTAAGTATACAGCCAAATTCGCGACTTTTTTTTATCATAAATATATATGTATGCCAAAAAAGTTAACTCTGACTCAAAAATTACTTCAGTATGAAAAAAGGAATTTTAAAGGAAAATCTGAAGCAAAATTCTAAGACTTGATTTTTTGTTTGTTTATTTGTTTTTAGATAAAGGATCCGGTAAAAAGAGAATTCGCTTATGCACCTTTCAAAAACAAATTCAGGTTTTCTGAAGTAAAATGGAAGGCTTTTTTCCCTGTCAATGTCTTCCTTTGTACTTCAAGTTTTGGTGAACAAATTTTTCATACCAAGTCAATATTACGAGAATATTCTAACAGTTTTGTTTTCAAAGATTTTGCAGCTGGTATTCTTTCAGCACCATTAAGTGCTAAAAGCTCTGCCTAATTGAATCCTCAGTTCCTTGCCCATTATATGAAGGATTTTGATTTCGCCTTTCAATCTAGTAATATTTCTGAAAGCATTATTGAAGCATTAAACATGAATGGATAGCATAACAATCCTACTTAGTGTCATCTGATTCAGATCAGAGTCATTGATATCCAACACCTATAAAACGACTATTAACTCATTCACCCCTGAAGACGCATTTGGACTCTCCCAATTCAAAGGTTGGAATAGTTCATTATGAAAATTAAGGGGTGAATGAGTTAAGCAATCTCTGTTATATAATATGCATGCATGATTGTTTGTGCATGTTACTGATATACTGAGCTACCCTAGGCCTGAAGAAAGACTGATACCAGAACATGAGAAATGCTGTTTAGTTGTAAGGTAGCATAGTTCATATAAATGAATCCGTCAACTCTTCAAGATCTTTTGAAGAAGAAAATGTGTCATTCAGATCGTTATAAGCGTAATAACAATGTTTTGGTTGCTATGCAAACATGCACTTACTGTTAGGAAAAGTACCAAATTGTAAACAACCTGTACACAAACACCCTGATACAATGCCCATCATTTTATTTTCACCCTGCCAACATATTTTAAGGCCAAGATCACCTCTTTCTTTTTATGCATTCCGATCCCCCCCCCCCCCCCTAAAAAATAATTCGGGGGTAGTGGGGGTGGGGGAGTTGGTTGTATATATGTAACAGGAGAGGAAAAATGCACTGCCAGACCGGGGTTCGAACCCGGGACCCTCCAAACTTTAGACGAATGCTCTTTATCTACCAATTAAGCTATCTGGTCGCCGACAATCGACCCAGTCCAATTCCGCTATATTCCTCCCTACTTTAACAAAGTCTTCGACCCCGAAGACACACACGACCCTATACCAACGTCTGTGGGTATATTTCGTTGGGCGCCAAATGTCAAAAGGAGAGGAAAAATGCATGGCGTGACCGGGGTTCGAACCCGGGACCCTCCAGACTCTAGACGAATGCTCTACCAAATGAGCTATCTGGTCACCAACGATCGACCCAGTCCAGTTATATACTGTTGCCATGATGTCTGTCGCATCACGATTTATTGTTCTACCAACTTCATTTCTTAACAGATATTGGTCAAAGTTTATACAAATGTCAAGTATGAGAACACTTAATTTGTATTTCAGTGTTTCAAGGTCAACATCAAGGTCACTGTTGCTATTTATAGGTCAACCTTTGCTGCTTTTTCATTGTCACCAGTTAACTGACTTTATAGGCAGGTTGGCTTCATTTCAATATATCGTTAGGCCTCTTGATAAAATATATCAACAATACACTAACATATGAGTTCTGATCATGGTCATTAAAATCATAATTATTTGAAAGTGTATCGGTAACAGTCAATTTTATCATCTTCTCTGGTTTTTGATATAATGTTGGTATTCATTGTTCTTGTGAAGCCTCACCTATTTTAAAGGGAGTGTCTTGGTTTTTAACCCTTCACCACTGTAGACCATAATGGACTCGTCAAGATCAATGCATGGTTAGGTCTACTTAAGTGATATAGGGGTGAAAGGGTTTAACTATCTCTTTTGATTTATGAATTTCCTAGAACTTGCCATCTGCTCAAACTCAATTTATTGACTGCATGAAACATTTTGAACTTTGGTATTTAAAATAGAGGTCATGGTGTGTACTTTCTGATATTCTGAGAATTTGCCAAACGGTTTCCCTTGAGAAATTTGAAAGGTTGGCAAGTATAACAAACTAAAGAATGAGTCAAATTAAAATTTGTCAGCTCCAGTTACATTTTTGTTTTTAAATCAGCTTTTTTCTCTTGTATACTGATACTTTTTAGGAATCAATTCAGTTCTAATTTTTTTTTTTTAGTTTGAGCATTGAAGAACCTTTAAATTGTTAATTCAGTTTAGAACTGTATATATACTTATCCTTGTAGCATTCTTTTCAAAATCTCTTAAACCCTTTAACCCTTAGGTAACTTTTGTAGACTCTACCATACCATTGATCTGGATAAGTCCATTATGGTCTACAGTGGTGAAACGGTTAAAACACCAACATGGGTATAGGTTCTAAGTTTAATTGGTTTCACTCACTGTAGCAATTCATTCATGGAATTCAAGCAATTAGGGAGAGGAAAAGCTTGATTCATGTTTGTCGTTATAGAAAATATGCTGACTCGTCAAAATCCAGTACCAGCCATTACGGATGAAATGTATTTCACTTGTACTGTCAATTTTTATGATAAGGGCACGTTTTGATGAAAATTGAATTGACGTGTTAATGAGCTGTTCAAAACGGGACTAGGAGAGGTGAACGGCTTGTGGTAATTGTGAATGGAGAGTTACAAGACACGAGGAGACCCCGAGACAATGATGAACGGTAGGATTCCCATCCATAATGAATGATATTAAGCTACACTCCTATTGATCCTAGAGCACTTTGACGCGTTCGCTGATATTTGGCGAAGTTGATTTTCCCACTTGCACGCTCTCATGTCTGCCGAGGAATTTTCTTGTGGTTTTGCGGTTTGTCGTTAGGATCTTACATGAACCCACTTTATTGCATGTAAGTACGAGTAAACGATTATTCTTTTTGAAGCTGTTTGAAAAGATCCATCAGGGATTAATGTATGATGGCTACTGACTGTTCAAGTGTGTTTGAAGTTTCCTGTCTAATAGAGATGCTACCATATACGCAGAATTTTGTGGTTTCATGTTGTTTAGCTTAAAGAAATATCCAATCTTTAGTTTCCCAATTTGCAAGCCTCAGTGGAATTTAGCGAACAATTTCTGAGATCCTTTCAGCATTTTTCTGTGATGAAGACTGGCTGAGGTGTGGTTGATAGCGAGCGGAAACATTGTTTTCGTGGACTTGCCTATTGGTTTTGTGTTAAATTACATCTATTGATATGAGGCTACAAACATGCTATTTCTATCAATGCAGAACTTGTTCTTTCAATTCTTCTAAATGCATTATGGCAATTTTAGGGAACAGAACTTTTTGAGTAAGATGTTTGTTGATAGATTTGTTACGTTTCCAGTGTAGATTTGTGTGTTGCTGATTAGGACACTAATTACGATACACAGTGATATTTAAAATTACTTTTGGATGTTGAAGGATTGAATATAGCTATCACAGGCATAAAGTCCTAAATTATAGTGATTGGCTGGGTAGTCTGGAACAGTTTCATCACCACACCGAGATCTTGTTGAGAAAAAGCAAATCCTATAGCGGACTCGACTTGATTTTAAAATGTTTCCTTTTGCAATAGAAGTGTAATCTTATATAATGATTTCTCATTTAGAATGTAAGTTATATATGGTTGTTCGTTTAGAAATCATTGATATTTATCCTGACTTCAGGTAAAAATTAAAAATAAATAATCGAGGTAAGACTGCAGTAAGAAATGTCAGGGTTTTGTTGTTCTTCCCTTGAAGCGACAAATGTATATATCTTCACTTTGTATATGTGAGTATGCGATAAAGTGTGATAATTAGAAAAATAGTGCAATATTTTGTGGAAAGTGATTATTTCCAAACGATGTTTGATAAAGAGATGGAGAGAGCAAGAAACTTTTGAAGGAAATTGACGGACATTAAGTCTTTCATACTTTAAATTGCAGAATGGATGAAAGTATCGATAGGATTTGTCAATATCTTGAATTCTGATATTTTTTCCATATATTTGTATATATATGAACTTGGTGTTTAGAATTCAGAACATTTAAAAGAAACTTGTATCAAATGCAGTCACAGGGATAATCTCTGAGGGGGCCATGCATGGGGCCATTGACCCCTTAAGACTGAAATTGACTCCTTCATATGTCCCATTTTACCTTTGATTTTACATAGAATGGCCCTTCAAGATTTTGATATTGACTAAAAATTGCTGAAAATTGGCTCACTGCTCTCAAGTTCCAGGATTTTCCCTGCAGTCAAACCTGTTCATGCAACCACCTCCTTTAAGAGACCACCTGTATTAATTAATTCACCATTGACCCCTCAAGACTGAAATTGACCCCTTCATATGTCCCATTTTACCTTTGATTTTACATAGAATGGCCTCTCAAGATTTTGATATTGACTAAAAATTGCTGAAAATTGGCTCACTGCTCTCAATTAAGTTCCAGGATTTTCCCTGCAGTCAGACCTGTTCATGCAACCACTTCCTTTAAGAGACGTACCACCTGTATTAATTCATTCACCCCTGAAAACACATTTGAACTCTTCCAATTCAAAGGTTGGAATAGTTCATTATAAAACTTCAGGGGTGAATGAGTTAAGAGACCACTTTTAATATTTGTCAATGTAATTTCATGGTGAATTGAACCTGAATTTAGAGACCAATTTTTAGACTTCCCAAGGGCTGTCATTCATTGACAGGTTTGACTATATTTCTCATAAGCTAGACAACATGTATATGAAAGTACTATGTCACAGGCTTATTTCAGGAAAACATTTCAATCTGAACTTTTTTTTTCATGGATGTGTGACCAGCCATTGAAATGGGTCAGTATATATTGGGTAAAATCAATGTTTGGTGCACACTGACTGACAGGGGAGTGTCATGGATGTGTGACCAGCCATTGTAATGGGTCAGTATATATTGGGTAAAATCAATGTTTGGTGCACACTGACTGACAGGGGAGTGTCATGGATGTGTGTTAACCAGCCATTGTAATGGGTCAGTATATATTGGGTAAAATCAATGTTTGGTGCACACTGACTGACAGGGGAGTGTCATGGATGTGTGTTAACCAGCCATTGTAATGGGTCAGTATATATTGGGTAAAATCAATGTTTGGTGCACACTGACTGACAGGGGAGTGTCATGGATGTGTGTTAACCAGCCATTGTAATGGGTCAGTATATATTGGGTAAAATCAATGTTTGGTGCACACCGACTGACAGGGGAGTGTCATGGATGTGTGACCAGCCATTGTAATGGGTCAGTATATATTGGGTAAAATCAATGTTTGGTGCACACTGACTGACAGGGGAGTGTCATGGATGTGTGACCAGCCATTGTAATGGGTCAGTATATATTGGGTAAAATCAATGTTTGGTGCACACTGACTGACAGGGGAGTGTCATGGATGTGTGACCAGCCATTGTAATGGGTCAGTATATATTGGGTAAAATCAATGTTTGGTGCACACTGACTGACAGGGGAGTGTCATGGATGTGTGACCAGCCATTGTAATGGGTCAGTATATATTGGGTAAAATCAATGTTTGGTGCACACCGACTGACAAGGGAGTGTCATGAATGTGTGTTAACCAGCCATTGTAATGGGTCAGTATATATTGGGTAAAATCAATGTTTGGTGCACACTGACTGACAGGGGAGTGTCATGCACCAACAGGGAAGATAAGGATGTTTGAATGATTACAAGTGACATTGCCACGAAAATCAATTGCCGTCTGTATATAAATGGAATTAATTCCGAGATAAAACCCAGAGAATCAACGACAGGCGTTTAAATAAAATCCTGTTATAAAGCTACCAACTTTTCAAAAGATAATTTTGTGATGGAAAGGGGTTTTGTCTTTTATCAAGGGAAACAAATTAAGAAACTGATATAAAAAAAGGAATATAAATCTTGAAACAGGGTTTGAAATTATCCCCTCCGCATATATATATCCTTGGTTTTTCAAAAGGAACATCCTTATTTTTGTAATTCCATTTCAACTTAAGCAAAACTACCCTGTTTGATTTGAAAAGGACACCATTAATGTGACACCTCCGCAGCGCTAACACTGTTGAAAAATATAGGCTATGTTTAAGTTGTTGATCACACAAGTTATGAAGTGTGATTTTCAGATTTTAGTATCAATTAATTTTTTGTTAAGCCCTATTCTGGTGACAACAACATGCCAGTTTAACAAACTTGCTTTTTCACAGCTGACTCATCTGAATATATATCATTTCTGCTATGTCCAATTTAAGTATGGATTTACCATCAACTATATCTGGAAATAAAGACCTGATCGTTTATACTTCATGCTCAATGGCTGATTGAAAAGATAGGCACTTTCTTTTTGTCTGTGTGAGACAGGCCTTTTTGTCCTTTTCTTTTTTGTCTGTGTGAGACAGGTCCTTTTCTTTTTGTATGTGGGAGACAGGTTCGATTCATGTGGTATTTTCATTTTGTCTGTGTTAGACGGGCCTTTTTGTCCTTTAATTTTAGTTTGTGTCAGACAGGCTCATGTGTCCTTTCCATTTTGTCTGTGCTAAACAGACCCGTGTGTCATTATCATATTGTCTGTAAGATGTACTCGTGTGTCCTTTTTTTTCTTCTGTGTTAGACAGGTCCTTGTGTTCTTTTCTTTGTGTCTGTGTGAGACCAGGCCCTTGTGTCATTTTCTTTCTGTCTGTGTGAGACAGGCCCTCGTGTTCTTTTCTTTGTGTCTGTGTGAGACCAGGCCCTTGTGTTCTTTTCTTTGTGTCTGTGTGAGACCAGGCCCATGTGTCATTTTCTTTCTGTCTGTGTGCTACTTGCCCTTATGTCTTTTTCTTTCTGTCTTTGTGAGACAGGCCCTCGTGTCCTTTTTCTTTTTGTCTGTGTGAGATGGACCTTTGTGTCTGCTCATCTCTTACATTATAATCCCCTGTATTTACTTACTCGTACCTATGATGAAGGGCTCGGGTACAAGGCGGCTGGCCAGTTACAATAAGAACTGGATATGTATACTGTAATACTATATATCTGCTGATGTTCTTACCAGATCACATCTGCTAATCCCTCCATTCATCATCTTCCCGATCAATATGGGAAGAAATAAAACCTCTACGGCCCTATATACTTAGACATCATTTTCTGTTGGGGTTTGTTTTTGTAGGCCATGCATTCATCAGGGTATCGCAAATCATGGATCAATACCTATAGTATAGGAATTGTAATTATTGGGCTTAATGGTGGTCCAGCATGATGTACTGTTGCTTTAAATTAGCATATTGTTGTTTTCCTGTTTTTATGGGGGACAAATTCGCACAATGTGGCGTTGTGATCAAGATATGGCTTATTACTGTAAACCGGGAAACTTTTGCCCTGTCAAATATTCGCCATTTGCCCATTAAGTCCATCTTCATCAAGTGTAAATTTGCCCTTTACATATATAATTGCTGTATATATTGTATGCTGTGCTCTAAAATTAACTGTCATGATAAATTCGACCTCATTCAGGGGAGGGCAAAAAAGGCAAAAGTTTAACTGCGGCGAAAATGTTCCCGTATACAGTAATTACTGTACACAATTTACTCTATTACTTGAGATAGCTGTCTTAACTAGCTCCATATTATTCTGTTTCTAGTGTGAAATAATATATAACATATCCTGTTAGACTAATTAAAGATATATGTTACCAATTACGTTTGACATATTTATCTTCTTCCTGAAAGAGTTCCAAAACCAAGAAGCTTCCAACTTTTTATGAAGAGTTGGTTAACGTTTGACTTGATTATTTGATTGGTAAACTTGTTTGAAAGGTACATGGAATTAATAACTTATGATCATTCAAGTCTGAGTTATCGGGTAATTGATTATGATAAGGGAGATAACTCGAATCACAGGTACAGTAAAGGTAATCTCATAATTGTTCACATCTTATTGTGGAATCATATACCTGCCATCTTTAACTCGTTCACCCCTGAAGACACATTTGAGCTCTTCCAATTTAAAAGTTGGAATAGTTCATTATGAAATTTTAGGGGTGAATGAGTTAAGCTTAGTGAAAGGTTAGTACACTATCTGCTGCTAAACATCCGACCACTCCAATAAGAATACAAATTAATGTAAATTGCTAACATATCCATGATAAAAGTACTGCTCACATTGTAAAAATGAAATCATACAAAAGAGATTTACTGATTAAACACATTAATTACATGTATATATGTATACCGTATTTTACCAGTGATAAGCCCAGG
Source organism: Mizuhopecten yessoensis (assembly GCF_002113885.1). NCBI lineage: Eukaryota > Metazoa > Mollusca > Bivalvia > Pectinida > Pectinidae > Mizuhopecten > Mizuhopecten yessoensis. Next base: position 342,757 of record NW_018408751.1, on the reverse strand, counting down.
GGGCATGTGCGTGAAAACATGTCAAAAGCAGGGGGTGGGCTTATTACCAGCCATGGGATTATCACCGGTAAAATATAGTACAAGTATAAATGAAATTCATAAATTGAAAGTTGTACAATAGATACATTTTGACACACGTAGTTCAACTTGTTCAGTACCAAATACTTTGCACACATGCACAGTAGACCACAAAATGAAGCAAAACTATTGCAGTAGTGTTTTCACCCATAGAAAAAGTATCACATTAGTCAAGACTGGTTTCAGTAGTACGACCCACAGACCAGCTTCTCACTCTGGTGAACATCATCTTTGTTATTAAGATGATTCCAACAGACAAGCAGACACATACTGTTTACATTTTTGTTGCAAGGTCGTTTACTGTAGGTCTGCCCTTCAACAGGGATCACCACTGTTACCCCCTCTTTCTCACCACATCATCAAATACAAATGTTTCTTGTTGAGAACTCTTAACGTTATAGTCCAGTGTGTGTTATTATAAGCTGCTACATGAAAGTATATGTGTAGGTAAAGTACCAACTTAATTTTCCCTGGTTTCTTTGTCCGTTGGGGATTCTGTCCTAATTATTTTACAGTAATTGAATTAGCCGTCTGCTGTGAAGTTTGGTGCCAGTGCTACTGTTAGCATTGATTTTGGTTGTAGGTGATGTAAAGTTCGTACTCTAAGGGCAGACAGGTAAAATTGGTGTGATCATAAACATTATTTTGAGGTCGGAATATTTTGTGTTACAACTGGTGTATGTATTACTATGTAGAGCCGTTCTCTGGTAGCTCAACAGACCGAAATCAACATGAACTACTTGATTATATTGCCGTTTCAAAGCACCTCTCAACTCTTCCTCCGAAAGGCTTTACAGTATACAGGGAACACTTCGTCTTTTTCGCCTTACGTAATGATGGCAAATTTATCATTACAGCGAATATTTGTAAACAACATAATATGTATATACATAGTAATTTTAAATGTAGGGCGTACTTCATATCGAGCGAAAATTGATTTTAGCATCGACGGGCGAAAATTTCCAGGTATACGGTAATGGAAAACTTCATATTGAGCGAAAATGGATTTTAGCATCGACGGGCGAAAATTTCCAGGTATACGGTAATGGAAAACTTTTATCCAGTGACATTTTGCCTTTGCTAGTAAATCCATTTCTATTCAGTGTGAATTTCGCCCTTCACATTTGATTACTATGCATGTACATTATGCCGTTTACTAATTTTCAGTGTGACAATAAATTTGTCCTCGTTACAGAAGGTGAAAAAGACGAAAAAACTAAACCGCTGTGAAATTTTCTCGGTTTACAAAAGCTTCTTGTCCTTATTTCAGTGTTGATAGTCGAAAAATGAAGGTCACGTTGTTAGTTGAAAATGAAGGTCACTGTTACTTAAAAATTAGAATTGTCATTTTAGTATCAATTGAAAATGACTTGCTCAATTTTTTTGGTGATATGACTAGATAGCTACTGCCCCGGCAGAATTTTCTTTAACAAGAAGGATGTAATGAATCATTTTTCTTTTATCATTGTAAAGAAAACAGGGAAATGTTGACGTAGACCTTTTAAAACACCACCAATTCAACAAAAAGGCTGGTTGAAATTTCAAAAATAGACAGAATATTAACTCTAAGGATTTCGAGCCAAATCTTGAAATCAAAATACAAAACAGAATATTATGTTGGAAGCATGACAAACCTCCATTGAAATCTGTCAGAAAACATTAAAGTACCCAATGCATATTTAATGAAAAAATGAAATTTGATCTCAGACTCCTAGCATTATATCTTCTCCACAGGGAATAGGATCGGTAAGTGCTTCATAACCTGTTAAGCTTTTGTGGTTTTGAAATATGGATAAGTACAATCTGTCAGGTGCATGTGTTACGCATTGTGGCTTAATTAATAACTTATGTATTGTAGGTCCCATTGTACTAGCATACAACAATAAGTGTATAGATTTATGGCATTATTGAGTTAGTAGAACATCAAAACCTATACAAAAGAGATAAATACTGTTTGTCCCAATTACGTTATTATTATTACGGAAGTTTTTATCCAATTACGGCACATGTTTGTGTAATAAATTCGCCGAAGTGGAGTTGTAATTGGAAAAATTATTTCAAGATTGTTAAACTGTTCAGTAGTGCAGAGTGTATTAGTAAAAACTGGGTCAGTTTTACAGTCGAACTCATTCACCCCTGAAAATTCATAATCAACTATTCCTACCTTTGAATTGGAAGAGTTCAAATGTGTCTGCAGGGGTAAATGAATTAAAACATATGAAGAAGATATGAAGATAAAAACTATGTGCTGTCTTAATATAAGAGCAACCAAATTAAGTTCATTATTAATATTCTTTATCAGGATGAAATATGTGGTTGAGTACTTTTACTTTTTGTGATATATTTCTTTTGCATAAATATACATAATGCATGAAAACATGCATGTTAATATATATAACTAGATGCAAGTTAATGATTTTGCCCAGAGGGGCACTATCAAATGTGTTACCAAAAGTTTGGGGTGGGCTTATTAACTCATGATCATCCACCCCTGAAATTTCACAATGAACTATTCCAACCTTTGAATGGAAAGAGTTCAAATGTGTAGTTAGGGATGAATGGGTTAAAGGGCTACAGATTATATGAAAAATAATCTGAGGCTGCTGAAAAGGACGGTTATGGGCTTATTTCCAGGCATGGGCTTATTGCTGGATATATTAGGTTTACACTTGCTGTACAGAACATTTCAGTCTTTGGTACTGAATCATTTTCATTGGTAAGAATTGTTTCACAAAATAACTTCCCAAGGGAGAATGTGTCTGGGATCCTAGCTATAGCTGGATCCTAATCCCTAGTTGGATCCCACCGTGATTTCATTTCCTACCAGAGCAATTGCTAGCAAGTAATTTTGAAACATTTTAAAGGGATGTTCATGCAGGTTGACATCTTTTTGAGATGGTGTTTCAAAAACAAGTACAAAATAACTCTTGAGCATTGTTATGGAGGAATCTCACTAAAGCTGAAACACAAATTCTACTTTTTTTACGAGAAACAGGCAACATGATGCTAATATATATAGTTGTGATATATGTCACAAGTTTTTTTATCACTGAACATTTTAAGACTGAGGTCCTAAATTGGCAGTTTGGTTATAATATACTTAAGGTGACAAGTGTTCATTTGACCATACACAATACTGTATATACCAGCTAGAAACTAAATTGGCCCTGTCAAATATTCACCCTTTGCCGATAAAATCCATGTTTGCCTTGTGTTAATTTCGCCTTTCACATGTAATTATGGAGGCACGGTAGTCTAGTGAGAGGACACCGGGCTCATGACCGAAGGGTTGCGTGTTCGAGTAATTTTGGCACGGCACAGTGTTGTATCTTTGAGCAAGATACTTTACTCCGCTTGTTCCAGTCTACTTAGCTGTAAATGAGTACGTGGTTGGGCAGTGCTAGAATTGTTGTATTCTAGCTGTTGGTGCCGAAATGGCAGCTCCGGCTGTATGCTCCCCTGCAGGGAGTTGAGAAATGTATTGGCTGGTTGCAAAGGCCCTATAACCACGGATACTAATTTGTGAACCGCTTTGAGACGACCTATGAACTAGGTTGTGAAAAATCGGTATATAAGAACCGCAAATTATTATTATTATTATAATTACTATACATTCTATGTTTTGTACCAATATTCGCTGTCATGACAAATTCATTCTCATTGGGGATGGCAAAAAAAAGAGAAGGTCAACCTGCGATAAAAAAAAAATCCTGGTTTACTGTTATGACAACAAATTATGGAAGGAAAAGGCCTTCATTTGGCAGTGTATTTAAATCATTGAGGCTGATATTTACAGATTTCATTTTAATGTCATTGAAGTTCTTCAGAATTCGGCTTCTATTTGCTATTTTAACTGCACAATCAATAGCTTTGCAATAACTTAAAATGTTTGTCTATATCATTAGGTATGGCAACAGTAAAATCTGCCTCATTACTGTCAATTGACAGAATCTGAACTCTTCCACCACAATTTTTATTTTAACTGTTTTCGCCTTTCGACCTTGTCAATAATGGATGTGTTTCATTTGATGCTGTAAAAATAAGACCATTGTTTATCTGTTTCTGTACTTCTGGTGCCATTAGTACACTTACATATGGATCTGTGTGCTGTTTGTGCTACTCAATATTGACCAGGGCATTGATGGGGGGACTCTGTTGTAGAAACTGGAGTAGTGTATTGTATGACTGGATTAGTATTGGGAGCTATACGCCTCCCTCTTATCTTTTCCATTACAACATGATAGTTTAGCTGTAAAGTATATTGATTACAAATTTATGGGATACTCCACAAATTGTCCCTGGCACTGGAGCAGGCATTCCCAACCTAAGTGATTCCTGTATATAATTTGATCATAATTAATGGAGTTTTTGTCTGGCCTCATTAAGCCATTTGTATAGACGGTGAGCTGAAACTGTTGACTTATAAATGAAGTGCCATAGATAGCCACCTTGATAAGGGTTCAACTGTGCCCCTGCAGATATAGCAATATGTGAATTTTCAAAATTCTGAATGAATTAAGCAAGAACAATTTTTCTGAAATGAGACAAAGAGGATCTGTCATTTGTTTCCCTTCATATTAGATTTATGATACAAGTTTTGGATGTTTGCAGGCCTCTGTCGAGCAAATATGAAAAGTCCAAAACGAGTATCATTAATCTAATATGAAGCGAACCGAATGACAGATTCCTTTTTATCATATGATACAAAGTAAACTGTATAATTGTGATCTGATTTAAATGTTTTGCACTAAAATGGCCGCCTCTGAAACGATGTAAATTGCGTCTGCTTCACAATAATATGACATGACATTGATTGTCCCTATTCGATTGCGACGTCATTTCCGGAGTGATATTACACACGTCATATAAACATAATTCATGTGATGGCTTTATGACACTGCATAACACGGTATTCATATGATAAATATAAATATGTATTATGTATTACTTTTCTATTATGGTAGCTTTGATAGTGTTATTTTTTGTTAAACTAGGGAGTGTTTGCAAATACTTAGCGCATGATGACCTAGCTATCGCAAACAAACGAAACCATGGCAACAGATACATTTGCCTGAACATGTTTTTTTTTCAGAAGGATTCATTGCTGGACATTTAACAATGCACAGCACATTTGATCGCCCTTCCTCCATGCAATATGTCTTGGTATACAGTTGAAAATGGATATAATGAAAACAGATTTGAAATAATATTAAGCGGTTTTGTTGGTTAAAGAAAGGTGAGAGTTTCATCCGATTGGCTGAGGGAATTCAAAACTTAACTGGTCGAAAGAGGGAGAATTCCCACAGTTGCTTATACTTACATTTCTAGTTTCATTCAACTACGTTGCTGCTTAATCAATACTTAAAATTTGTTTAATTTTGCTTATGGTTAGGTGGTGGATTATCTAGGTCTTTTTCACAAGCAACAAATATCTATGTACAAAGATCAAGAGCTGAAGAGATTGGAAACAGTTTATTGGCAAGTAAAGTCAATATTATAATGTTTGCTATCTTCAACTTTGAATTGGACAAGCCGAGTAACAGAACTACGAATCTTCTAACAGGATTTTCTCGGCCATTGATGGATCTTCAGAATCACCATTTCAAAAGGAACTGCCAAGAATTATCTATCGCAAAGGCTTGTTCTGTTAATTATCCAGGACAGGAATTTAATGTCGGTGTAAATTAATATAGTATGTGACCTGATAGCATCAAAGGATGGCTACATTATAATCAGGGTGCTCAGGGCTTAGTCAGTGATGATGTTTATGACAAAGTGTCACATTTGCTTTGTGTCCATCCCTTTAAATCTGAGGAGGAAGGAAATATTATTATTATACACCAGGGTTTTAAAAATCTCAAACCTGCCTGATTAAACACACGGATATAAGTGTTTTTTAGCCATAACAAAGTTAACGTACCGATTTCAACATTGGAAAATTGATTATCTCTCCATGGCAACCTTGATACATCGTGTAATTTATGTTGTTTGTATCACAAATATCTCGGTTGATGGGAAGAGTTGACTTTGAAGAGTTTTTCTTACACCAGGCATTCCTTGATACCAAAGATCAATCAATACAATTTTTTAAACCCTTTTTTTTTTAAATCCTACAAAATTCACCGTCAGGATTTGATAAATGTTGTATTGCAATGTAGTAATTGTTGTTGACAGCGAAGTTTGATATTGTAGCATATATCGGTAAAATCGTATGTAAAAATCTACACATTTGTAATTCATTAAATGCTGAATCTGATGACTTATCATCGGTTTAGAAAATTGGCAATTTAAGGTAATTAGATTACAGTACTCACTGTATATAAATGTAATTAGGAGCTGCTTGTGATCAATTTTAGATATTGATTTACATAAAACGCACATTTAACTCATTTAACCCTGAAGACACATTTGGACTCTTCCAATTCAAAGGTTAGAATAGTTCATTATGAAGTTTCAGGGGTGAATGTGTTAAAGGCGTTGTCTGAGGTATAATTGAGTTTGCTGCAGTAGAAATGCAGTAGAATCTGCTTGGTGATATATAAAAAAAACAGTTCAGATCACAAAAAGTTGTTGGGTTGGTATATTAGTCAGCCATGTACATGACGAAAGCTAGTACATTACGGGCCGTAATGATGATGAATCTCAACAATAGGATAGCCATGGAGTGATGAATCTAAATAATATGTATTGCTGAACATGCCACTCTTTATTGAAAGGAGAACATTTGGATATGACACGACTATGAAACACTGAATAGAAACACCACAAGGCGATGTCAATGGAGTTGATTGAGAGTCTGTATCTTCTAGTTCATTGTACGTACCGTATTTACCATAGCAGGCACCCAAACTCCTTAAGGATCATCGTACCACTGGCAAAGAACTGTAACCATTCATGGGAAATGGTTTTTCAAGGTATGGCTATATAGCTTTGAATGATTTCTGAAAAGAAAACTGTGCCTCAAGAAACCCATGCCTGGTAATAAGCCCACCCATATCTGTTGCAATTTAGAAGAAATGGCCACAAATGTTATTTCATTGTCCCGGTTTGGTTTGTTTGTGTTAAACGTCCTATTAACAGTTATGGTCATTTAAGGACGTGCCTGGAAAGGTTTTGGTGGTGGAGGAAAGCCCCTGACCTGCGTCAAGTGCCTGGTAACTGCCCCCGCGTAGGTCTCCAACCTGTGACCCAGTGGTGGAGGGCTAGTGGTAGCAGAATGTCAGATGCGTTATAACCACTTGGTCACTGCGGCCTCCAGTGGATACAATAATGAACTGATTGAGCGTACTTAAAATCTTAATTAAGTGAACTCATCTTGAGTAAAAACATGACATCCTGTCAAAACTCGGACCGAAAAATCAACTTTGAAATATCAAAGGATATAACTTCAAAAATGTCCCGGAATCCCCAACTTTGAGACAGATATTATGTGTTGCCGCCGCCCCCCCCCCCCCCCCCCCTTTTTTTTTTTACAGGGTAAATATGGTATGACATATGTGTTACTTCCCTGGGTTTATTACAGGATAGATACGGTATGATGGTAAATCTGCTAGTATACCTTTTCAGTGTATTGCAGCATGGATTGTGTGACCAGGCCTATAAAAACCATGAATATTAGATACATAGCCATTACAATAGATACATAAGTCATTTGTCAACTCATTTCAAAATTCATTAATAAAATAGCAAGGTTATCATGATTAAGCCAAACATTGAAGACAATAGGTTTTATTCTGACTAAATTTAATATACATATTGACTTAACAAGAGCTGCATTTTCTGGAATTGTTGGGAAATATTTTGAAAACGACCCATTGTGTTATTCGTCCAAGATCTTTGCATGATTTGTCAATTTGTGCCCTAGTAACTGAGAGAATTAAGTAATACCCTATATTTCCCATTGAGTGTTCTCCAGGGAGCTAAATGTAACTGAGTAATATAGTGCATTTTTATTTGCGTTTGGATTTGTGTAGTCATGCGAGGAGTGACGATGTTGCGTAATACCATATATTTCTAGTGACTTTAGGATAATAACAGTATTTATCTTGTGTGGAATGTCCTGAAAGGTCCATTGACCTTGAGAGTTACGCTGCATCTCTGTGGAATGTCCTCGGAGATCAAGATCTGATGACCTTGGGTAACAATCAGTACATATTCTATGGAATTTCCTGGGAGGTGTGGTTATCTCATTAGTAATAAACTACAGTCAAACTTTCATAAATAGAGTTTTGAAGATTCTAATTTCTTGATGTGTCCAACTTGCAGCAAAGTCTGGAATTTCCCCCTTATATATAAAGACCCTTACACGTTCGCTGTTTCACTTTCAGCGTACCGTTGTCCAACTTGAGGCAAAGTCCTGAATTTCCCCCTTATATATATACAGACCCATACACATTCGCTGTTCCACTTTCAGCGTACCGTTGTCCAACTTACAGCAAAGTCTTGAATTTCCCCCTTATATATAAAGACCCTTACACGTTCGCTGTTCCACTTTCAGCGTATCGTTGTCCAACTTACAGCAAAGTCTGGAATTTCCCCCTTATATATAAAGACCTGTACACGTTCGCTGTTCCACTCTCAGCGTACTGTTGTCCAACTTACAGCAAAGTCTGGAATTTCCCCCTTATATATAAAGACCCTTACACGTTCGCTGTTCCACTTTCAGCGTACCGTTGTCCAACTTACAGCGAAGTCTGGAATTTCCCCCTTATATATAAAGACCTGTACATGTTCGCTGTTCCACTTTCAGCGTACCGTTGTCCAACTTGAAGCAAAGTCCGGAATTTCCCCCTTATATATACAGACCCGTACACGTTCACTGTTCCACTCTCAGCGTACTGTTGTCCAACTTACAGCAAAGTCTGGAATTTCCCCCTTATATATAAAGACCCTTACACGTTCGCTGTAACACTTTCAGCGTACCGTTTGTGTTAAATTTCCATACCGTTTGCGTATCACTTGCGTATCACTTGCGTAGCATTTTCGTAGTACTTCCGTACCATTACCGTAGCATTTCCGTATCACTTGCGTAGCGTTTCTGTAGCACTTCGGTTTCGTTTCAGTAGCACTTGCGTCTACATCTTTCGATTTAAAAAGCGTTTGTGAAACGTTCGGTCGAAAATTTTACGGAATATATATTTGTTGAATCGAATTGTTGATAAAAAAATCATTATAAACTGCATTACGTGAAAACTATTCCAACTATCATAATAGTCTGAAGAAAACCCCCACAAAAATGTCGGTTTACACATACATGGACGTAACAGCCCTCCTCCCATGAGCCTACTGTGTGTTCCCCACACCAGCAGCTAAGGGGTAATTTAAATAACAGGCATACAGCTGGCCATGTGGTAATGACCTGTCCCTTGAAGGTATAAACAACTTACATGTCCGTTATAAAGGTTGTTATGGCAACATGACCACCCGCTGACAGATACATTTCTTTCAATATGATATCTATATACCTGAGAATCTAGGCAATGATAATGCGTTGACCATTCACCTGTGGTCACATTGGATTCTGATGTGCTGTACCTGATCAAGGTCACATTCTGTGATTTCAAGGCAATTAAGTCCATGTCAGTTAATCCAGTTCATTGTCTATCCACAATACAATAGTGCCTTTTGCCAAGGTAAACTAATATTTGTCGTCTCTTGGATAACCAAACTAATTCAATGCAAAAAAAATTATGTCCCTTATTAGGATATTCAACTTCTCACTTAGATGATTTCTTTTAAAACTTTTTTTTTTTTTTATTTTTTTTAAATAATCTATCATGAGTTCTGTTATCAGCGAGCAAGGTTGAATAACAATTCATATATTTAGTACATAATATTTTTCTTATTCGTACAAGTTTCCTACATGCACAAGCTTGCCTTTCAAACTGAAAAAACAATATACATTATCGCGCACTCAATCATATATAATAACTCCTGTAACAATATACATGTACAATGTTGACTTAAACAAGCCTCCTCTTAGCCTACAGTTTACTGACGTTTCTTCCTATGCATTGTGGGTATATTTGTTTCGTTTTAGATATTTTATATGCTTCCGCTTTTTATGTAAACCCGCTCTTGTCACCACAAACAAATCACCATTTGTAAGCGTCATCCGTAGCACTTTCATACCGTTTGCATAACACTTCCGTACCGTTTGCATAGCACTTCTGTACTGTTTGCCTCCCAGGTGGAACAGCGAACGTGTACGGGTCTGTAACACTACTAATATTCTATTCATGAATCAAACTTTATGAGTCAAATTTCTCGCTGTTTCAAAGTTTAAGCAAGGCCTGTTCGTTAGGTAAACATTCAAAATTACAACTGATAAAGCGAAGTCAAAAATGTACTTGTTCGAAAACAATAAAATGTCTCGCGGTCATATTAACACAAAATTTCTTCATTTACGGTAAAAGGCTATATTTCCTGTGGAAGTGTTTAAAGATTGGTCACCTTGACTTCATTTCACTGGGATGTCTGATCTGGTGTCCTTGAAAAATGTGTACTGAAATGTCAAGGGAGTTCAGTTGACATGAGTAAGAAACTATATTTCCTGCATGGTTATTAGGTACTTGAAGATCTTGTGACCTTGAGTATAACACCATATCTACCGTGGAATGCCCTGAGACCTTGGGTGACCTTCAGTAATGCAATAATCCTTTGTGGGGTGTCTTGGGAGTAATACGATCAGATCAAGAAGATTGATGAGGTTATGAATAATGTACAAGTGACTAAAACATTTTGAGTTTATCAATATCTTTGTCAGATCAAATACAGGATAGTTTTATTGTTCCCCGTAGCATATAAATATCAGTATTATGTTTCAGACAGAATATCAGAGCAGTTTGTTACAAAATTTGTCCAACTGAACTCTAACATGATCAAATTAAAAAAAAAATCTGCATCATCCTAACCAATCCTTTCTGATTTACCGCACAGGTTGCAGTTGTCTCCCCTTTCTCTATTCCAAATGCTTCCCTGGCCTTGACAGCTCCATATCTCTCAGTTGTCTCCCCTTCAAACTCTAACCAATCCCTTTCAGCTCCACAGGTGAGAGGTATTTGTCTACCTTCCATCCACGAATCCTGCTAATTTTTTTCCCTTTTAGCTCTACAAGTAATTGCCATTTATGTCTTTTCCTTTGCTTCTAAACTCTTCCCTCCCTCCCCACAGTCCTTGTGTTTCCGTGTCATGGATCAGTTGTCTCCCCTTCTTTCCAACACTCGAGATTTTCCAGTTGAAGTACTGATTTTTTTTATGTTTTGTTTTTTTTTTATTGGGAAGTTGGAAAAATAGCACTATTAGTAAATGGGAAATGGCACCAAGCTTCTGCCCCAAAATGTCCCCAGAAGAAACCTTGGATTCTTCTGGTACTTCCCTTCTTTGGAAAGTCGTCTTTGAATCTCTTGGAGTGCACATGTACTGTATATCTTTAAATGAGAAATATTCATTTATTGAAAATCAATAGTGTATGATGAATTTAATAGCTTTTAATGTACCTGGAACACATGCAATCTTTCCCACATAAAAGGTTTTGTTTGATTGTACAAGTGTGTGTAATCAATCCTATTGAAGCACATACATGGAACGATACACTTTAATATTATCAAAGGTCTGGGACCTTTGAATCCCTGTATACATATAGGACAAGAATTTGCTTTTAATCTGGTGTACAGCTCTAGTCCACCCAACTGTGAAAACAATTTCCAGTGTGTGCATGCATGGGGAGTTTACTTCTGATGTCAATTGAGAGATTATATCTTCGACACCACTTTTTGTATGTATATATAAACTTACTTCTGATGTCAATGATTGGGAGATTATCTTTGTCATCTATTTCTCTGTATATAAAATTTATGGTCCGTGGCCGTGTGTAAATTGTTCCATTTTGATAGTCTGGGATTACAGCAATACTTACTCCTCTTGACCGGAGCTGGGTTTTGTAGGTGCAGACATTCAAGCCTATAGTACTGAATCAAAGGGCTGTGTATTGACTCATAGCTTGCTGTATTGACTCGGCTCTGTGTATTGACTCGGATCTACAGCTGTGTTGTTACATGTAAAGAATATATGCTACCTGTTACATTTTTCTAGATAAAGAAAAGAATCACCATTGCAATAAAATAACCATGTTTTCATATAAATTGTGGCTAAGCAACATTGTGGATATTGATTGGCTTCTGGTTATTCAATGTAGCGTCTCACGAAGCTTCTAAAGGCATCACGTCAGGTGCATAATATCGGCCTTAAAGTTCACAAGAAATACATGCAATGTTACGTAAACTGTCCTTTTGTCAGAAAGATAAGTCCTGTTGTTGACATTTTATAATCATATCGTTTTATAGTAGCACAAAACCAGATTTAGTCAACGACAATTCATAGAAATTGGGTAACATTTACTTGATGATGAAATTACGTGACGTTTACATTGTGCAGGTCTATAAAGTAAAACAATTTTTCAGATGATTATTTTATAAATAATTGGACTGTTGTAGGCAGTCATGTATAATTGAATATTTCATATCATCTGAATTCTGAGATATAATAAAGCATTTTCACATACAGAAACAGAACTGATGTAAGATGCTGATAATGTTTAAAAGTTCTCTACATATTTATATAAATTAACTCACCTGGCCCGAAGGGACAAGCTTAAGTGAGCTTATGACATGGTGCAGCATTCGTCATCCATCCGAAAAGACCCAGGGTGATGATATTAGGCCAGTAACATGCTGGCATAAAGGGCTACCAAGTTTGTTCAAATAAATGACCTTGACTTATATTCAAGGTCACTGGGGTCAAATATGTTAAAAATGTTTTTAATGTCTGTATCTTTAGAATTTTTTGTCACTATTGGTATTTACTATGAAAAGAATAAGTTAAAATCAATGTTTTATATCTTTTGAATAGTGAATATTGCTGAATGTCTGCAGGAACATATCTCTTTTATTGATTTTTTTTGCACCGCTTCTATTAAATGTTAGGAAATTGAAATGTCAGATAACTTTTATCATCCATATTCTTGCATAAAGTTCGTGAAAAGAAGACCTGAATCTTTTAATCATATTTTTATGTACGCAAAATTTAATCACAACAATGTTTATGTTTTTCAGATCAGCATGTAAAAAGCAGACCAACACGGTGTGAGGGACCTGAGAGGTGAAGATGGAAGAGCCCTCATCTTCCTCCACCCCCAAACCCGTCCCTTCCAGTTCCACAGGTAGGTGTCTGTTATCTCCCCTTCTACCCCCTTACCCATCCCTTCCAGTTCCACAGGTAGGTGTCAGTTGTCTCCCCTTCTACCCCCTTACCCATCCCTTCCAGTTCCACAGGTAGGTGTCTGTTATCTCCCCTTCTACCCCCTTACCCATCCCTTCCAGTTCCACAGGTAGGTGTCTGTTATCTCCCCTTCTACCCCCTTACACATCCCTTCCAACTCCAGAGATAAATGTCAGTTGTCTCCCCTTCCTCCACCCCTAACTCGTCCATTCCAGTTCCACAGGTATGTGTCAGTTGTCTCCCCTACCCCCAACCTGAACCCGTCCCTTCCAGCTCTAAAGGTAAATGTCAGATGTTTCCCCTTGCTCTACCTGCAAACCCGTCTTTTTTGGCTTCATTGATTGAGTGTTAGTTATCTCCCCTACCTCCACCCCTAAACCCATCCCTTCCAGTTCCATATATAAGTGTCAGTTATCTCCCCAGCCCCCACCCCTAAACCCACCCCTTCCAGTTCCATAGATAAGTGTGAGTTATCTCCCCTACTTCCACCCCTAACCCCATTCCTTCCAGTTCCATAGATAAGTGTGAGTTATCTCCCCTACCTCCACCCCTAAACCCATTCCTTCCAGTTCCATAGATAAGTGTAAGTTATCTCCCCTGCCTCCACCCCTAAACCCATCCCTTCCAGTTCCATAGATAAGTGTTAGTTATCTCCCCTACTTCCACCCCTAAACCCATTCCTTCCAGTTCCATAGATAAGTGTCAGTTATCTCCCCTACCTCCACCCCTAAACCCATTCCTTCCAGTTCCATAGATAAGTGTTAGTTATCTCCCCTGCCTCCACCCCTAAACCCATCCCTTCCAGTTCCATAGATAAGTGTCAGTTGTCTCCCCTTCCTCCACCCCTAAACCCATTCCGTCCAGTTCCATGGTAAATGTCAGTTGTCTCCCTTTCCTCTACCTGCACACCTGTCCCTTCCAATTCCACAGGTGTCAGTTATCTCCCCTTGCTCCTCCCCCAAATCCTCTCATTTCAGCTCCACATGTGAAAGCCAGTTGTCTCCACTTTCTCAACCAATAATGCATCAGATTTAGAACTTCTGGTTCATAGACTCAGTTTGAAATCAAAGTTTGCTGCCCATGCCTTCGTTAAGATATACTTTTTTTTCTATTTTGAACATAAATAATCCTGTGATGGTCTGAATAAGACTGTGTTAGTCTTCACCATTGCATTTAGCAATATCATTGGTCCACATCTTGTTCACACAATGGCGGCTAGATTTCCAAGACTCGAGTATACCATTCAGATCAATTCATAAACTATACTTCATAGGTTTTGAAGTGTGAAAGTCTAATATATGAGATCTCGGAAAAGCAAACACATACCCATAAGCTTCTGTATTTATCCTGTAAGATTAAGCCTGGGGGCCAACATATACACAACCCATCTCTATCTATCATTATAACGAGTTGCATTGGTTGGCTTATATTAATTACAGGACATTGAAATAGCATTCGTTTGCATTTCTACTGAACCGCAATAGATATTGGTGGGCTTATTACCAGGCATGGGATTCATTGCCAGATTAGTATGGTATATAGAGTGAAAAGGACACCATTGAGTTGTTTCCCATTTGTCTCGTAAAGACAGTTCATTTCTCTGTCGGCCACAGATATTGCAGATTTCACGTGTGATGGACTATCCAAGCACAGAATTAATCTCTGCCTTGCTATGATAAATGTAATCTTCCTCACCCCACAAGTTTGAGGTAACAAGTCAACTGGAAGTGGATTGATTTTTGCCAGACCAGACATCGGTGGTATATAAAAGGTGTTCCTGATGTCTGGCCTTAAAGCCCCTTTGAAACTATCAATACAATCCCTGTCAGTTATATGTGATTAGAGTGCCAGGTATCAAACGTAAATATTGATCACTTGATCATCCATCCCATCATCCCATAATTTATCATCCATCCCATAATTTATCATCCATCCCATAATAACATTAGATGGTCTGATGGATAAACCCATGATTGAATCAGACTTGTCTATTTCAGATAAGACTGAATGTGTAGGATTAAAGGATTCTTTGGATTTTTGCTGGACTCTTTCAATCAATTTGTCAGACAGATAAAAAAAAAAAGGAAAAATGTATTCTTGTACAGAAAAAGGCCAGGGCAAGAGTATGATATTGTTTTGTTGCTTTAATCCGTTCTGCAGCATAATGTATGCAGGGAATTTTCGCTGCATTTTCATTTTGCCTTTTTCGCCCTCTTGTCATGAGAGCTAATTTATCATCACAGCGAATAGTAGTAAGCATACTTATCATAGTAATCAAATGTGAAGGGCGAAATTAACATTGGTGAAAAATGGATGTTACCAGCGCAGGGCAAAAGTTATCATTACTGAGTATGCATTCAAAATTCATAGAAAGTTGTTTTAAGTTACCTGGTGAGTTATTGAAGAAGAGTTAAATATAAAAAAAAATTCAATCAATCACTTGCAAGTGCAATCTTTGACACTGGTGATTATAATCCCTTTCTCCCCAGTTCCCCCCTTGCCTTTTCCTCTGATACATCCTTCTGTAGGATGCCGGGCTTGTGACCGAAGGGTTGTGAGTTCGAGTCACGGCACGGCACTGTGTTGTATCTTTGAGCAAGATACTTTACTACACTTGTTCCAGTCTACTCAGCTGTAAATGAGTGCATGGTTGGGCAGTGCTAGAATTGTAGAATGCTAGCTGTGAGCGCCGAAATGGCAGCACCGACTGTATGCTCCCCAGGGAGCTGAGAAAGAAATTGGCTGGTTGCAAAGGCCATATAACCATGGATAATAAATTGTGAACCACTTTGAGATGACCTACAAACTAGGTTGTGATAAGGCGGTATATAAGAAACCTGGAATTATTATCCCGAAGGGCCATGTGAGTTTATGTTGTACTGCGGCGTCCAGTGTCTGGCGTCCGTAGTCCGTAGTCCGTCGTCATAAAAAATAAATAAATAAATATATAAATAAAAACTTCAAACAACAATATCCTAAGAACCATTTGAACTAGAGTTATGATACTTGGGTATTTTATATTAACCAGCAGTGCGAATCAATGTTTTTTTCAGTTACAGTTATGAGGTCAAAGGTCAACTTTAAATGCTAGTCGGGGGTCAAATGTCAACTTTGGTTAAATGCTTTAACAATCTCCTTCTCAAGTTCCATTAAGCCTAGGGTCATGATATTTAGCCAGTAGGTACCTGGGATGGAGTGCTATAAAGTTTCCTCATTAAAATTACCTTGGCCTACTTTCAAGGTCACGGGTCAAATATGTTAAAAACTTCAAACAATAATATCCTAAGAACCATTTGGACCAGTCATGATACTTAGGTATGTTATGTAGACCAGCTGTGTGAATTGTTTTCTTCATTACAGTAATGAGGTCAAAGGTCAACTTCAAGTGCAAATTGGGATTCAAAGGTCAATATGGGTTAAAAGCTTTAAAATTAAAATTGTCATTTCTTATAATCCCTTGAACTAATTTTTGCATTAGTTCCAATGCATGCATCATGTATCAATCTACCTCTCAAACGTGTGATAAATTGAGGTAACAGAAATTAATTTAGCTGAAAGTTTGATCACAATTCCTTAGTAGGTATATAAGCAGAAGGGTTCCAATCACAACATAAATAGGTCAGGGGTGACCAATGGATTGAGTGGGTTTCCTATTTATTGGCTCTCTCTCAGTTTGTCTCATTGCCTGAGTCATCATCTTAAGTATGTGTGACATGTAAGATTATTTCCGTCTAGAACTTTAGGAGAAATTCAAATGAATGTTGTAGTTTCATGCTTGGTCTGTCTAGAAATTAAAGCACTTGTCTCGTGCCGTCACGCAGGCTTATCTTTTTTTTCTCGTTTGACGAGTTATCAGCCGAAGGAGATTTTTTTATAATATAAGATGTTTGTAATATTATTTTTCTTCAAAATTGTTTATCTTACTTAAAACTGATATGTTACACAAAAAAATACCTAGAAAAATATTGTTTCTGTAGCGATATTTTTTTTTTGGGCAGAATTGTGTAGAAGCAT
This sequence comes from Mizuhopecten yessoensis, assembly GCF_002113885.1. NCBI lineage: Eukaryota > Metazoa > Mollusca > Bivalvia > Pectinida > Pectinidae > Mizuhopecten > Mizuhopecten yessoensis. The sequence goes on along the minus strand of NW_018408751.1, from coordinate 325,387 downwards.
TGAGCGGCATAGTGCTTTGAGAATATGAGTTCAGACTAACAAAGCTTAATTATTCGTACCCTATGCACTATAGATCTGTCTGTATATATATATACGTAGGCATTTGCAAACCAAATTCAGTTATGAGTCCTGATGTTTCATTGGTATTGAGGGTGCGATACTGACAGGACTTGGTTACGTGAGATTCCTGTAGGTTTTTAATCATGTAGATATGTATGTAAATGATATTAAATATTGATCTATCCATCTAGTGGAAATATCATTTTCCGCAGAGTTATATTCTCATGCCAGGGGATGGGTTGAAGGTTAAAAGCGTACTGCTCTATATCTTCTTTCAATTTGACACATTAGTAAATAGCACGCATCATATACATTCGTACAGTGAGATGTATAAAATATTCAAACTTTTATCTGATGAAGTTAAATATCAAGAAATTGTAATTATATAATTATTTTTTTCTGATTTGTAACCTTGATTTAAATAAAAACCATGATAATGATGACGTAGATTTTGACATTCACAGAAAATATGAACAGAGTTGATGTGTAAAGTCTGTTAAAGTTAATTGAATTTCTGTCTCACATAAAAGGGATTATATTATTCCAAGAAATAGAATTAGCAAGGGTTCCCAAGAAATACAATTGAAAATAATGTCAATCTTTTTGCTGGAATAAAACACTAGTGTTACTGTATTATATAACTTTATATGTAGTTTTCAGAAACAGCAGTGATTATAAGCCCCAATGGTAAAATATTTCATCCCGTGTGCCCACAGTGCCACACTTTTCTCCATCTGTCTCTAACACCAGATTCTCCCCCAAACATTCCCTGCCATCTGTCCCCAACACTAGCTCTTCCCCTGAACACTTCCACTTCTTTCTGTCCCCAACACTAGCTCTTCCCCTGAACACTTCCCCTTCTTTCTGTCCCCAACACTAGCTCTTCCCCTGAACACTTCCCCTTCCATCTGTCCCCAACACTAGCTCTTCCCCTGAACACTTCCCCTTCTTTCTGTCCCCAACACTAGCTCTTCCCCTGAACACTTCCCCTTCTTTCTGTCCCCAACACTAGCTCTTCCCCTGAACACTTCCCCTTCTTTCTGTCCCCAACACTAGCTCTTCCCCTGAACACTTCCCCTTCTTTCTGTCCCCAACACTAGCTCTTCCCCTGAACACTTCCCCTTCTTTCTGTCCCCAACACTAGCTCTTCCCCTGAACACTTCCCCTTCTTTCTGTCCCCAACACTAGCTCTTCCCCTGAACACTTCCCCTTCTTTCTGTCCCCAACACTAGCTCTTCCCCTGAACACTTCCCCTTCTTTCTGTCCCCAACACTAGCTCTTCCCCTGAACACTTCCCCTTCTTTCTGTCCCCAACACTAGCTCTTCCCCTGAACACTTCCCCTTCTTTCTGTCCCCAACACTAGCTCTTCCCCTGAACACTTCCCCTTCTTTCTGTCCCCAACACTAGCTCTTCCCCTGAACACTTCCCCTTCTTTCTGTCCCCAACACTAGCTCTTCCCCTGAACACTTCCCCTTCTTTCTGTCCCCAACACTAGCTCTTCCCCTGAACACTTCCCCTTCTTTCTGTCCCCAACACTAGCTCTTCCCCTGAACACTTCCCCTTCTTTCTGTCCCCAACACTAGCTCTTCCCCTGAACACTTCCCCTTCTTTCTGTCCCCAACACTAGCTCTTCCCCTGAACACTTCCCCTTCTTTCTGTCCCCAACACTAGCTCTTCCCCTGAACACTTCCCCTTCTTTCTGTCCCCAACACTAGCTCTTCCCCTGAACACTTCCCCTTCTTTCTGTCCCCAACACTAGCTCTTCCCCTGAACACTTCCCCTTCTTTCTGTCCCCAACACTAGCTCTTCCCCTGAACACTTCCCCTTCTTTCTGTCCCCAACACTAGCTCTTCCCCTGAACACTTCCCCTTCTTTCTGTCCCCAACACTAGCTCTTCCCCTGAACACTTCCCCTTCTTTCTGTCCCCAACACTAGCTCTTCCCCTGAACACTTCCCCTTCTTTCTGTCCCCAACACTAGCTCTTCCCCTGAACACTTCCCCTTCTTTCTGTCCCCAACACTAGCTCTTCCCCTGAACACTTCCCCTTCTTTCTGTCCCCAACACTAGCTCTTCCCCTGAACACTTCCCCTTCTTTCTGTCCCCAACACTAGCTCTTCCCCTGAACACTTCCCCTTCTTTCTGTCCCCAACACTAGCTCTTCCCCTGAACACTTCCCCTTCTTTCTGTCCCCAACACTAGCTCTTCCCCTGAACACTTCCCCTTCTTTCTGTCCCCAACACTAGCTCTTCCCCTGAACACTTCCCCTTCCATCTGTCCCCAACACTAGCTCTTCCCCAGAACATATCCCATCCCATCTGTCCCCAACCAGTCTGCTTCCCTCAGTATGTGTACACCTCCCCATAACACTTGATCAGTTCCATCTGTGTCCCTTCCAACTCTGCCCAGCCGACCAACAATTCCCCTCCAGTCTGCCATCCCCTTCAAAGCACACATGGCCCTCCCGAAGCTCTCATTTTATCTGTCCAGCTAACATCCCTGCCCAGCTAACATCCCTGCCCATCTCCCTAACAGCTCTCCTCCCATCTAGCCCCTGTCACAATTGTCTCTGTCCCAAACAAGTGCCCAGCCCCTTCTCATCTACCTTACCTCATTCACCCCTGAAGACTCATTTGAACTCTTCCAATTCAAAGGTTGGAATAGTTTATTATGAAGTTTCAGGGGTGAATGAGTTAAACTTCTTGTTCCTCTTCCAAGTCCCATCTGACAGTTGACTGGACTATAGTCGTGTGTGTGTATGTTATCTAGGCGCGGCAGTCTAGTGGTAGGACGCCGGGCTTGAGACCGAAGAGTCACAGCACGGCACTGTGTTGTTAATCCTTGAGCAAGTTACTTTACTCCGCTTGTTCCAGTCTACTCAGCTGTAAATGAGTACGTGGTTGGGTAGTGCTAGAATTGTGAATGCTAGCTGTGAGCGCCGAAAATGGCAGCACCGGCTGTATGCTCCCCAGAGAGTTGTGAAAGATGTTGGCAGGTTGCAAAGGCCCTATAATTAACCATGGATAATAATTTGTGAACCGCTTGGAGACGGCCTACAAACTAGGTTGTGATAAAGCGGAATATAAGAACCTCAAATTATTATTATTATTATTATATTTTTTTGTTCACAGACAATGGTAGTGGTACTACCTTTACACTTCCCAAGCAACTGGAGGGCATCAAACCTGCTGCAGAGTTCCCTGGCATCCGTCATCGCTGGAACACAAACGAGGTAACTGTCATCACATAGTCGACAGCTATTAAGTCATACACAGTGGAGCCTCGAGCTCGTAATCCAGACACCTTTACTCTCAGTTAAAGTGGCAGGATTGTAAAGATGGTTGGGTTACACAGACAAGTTTGCAAAGGGTAAAAAACTATAGACAGAAATGGGACAACTGAATTAATTAACAATAGCTGGATTGATGATTCTTTTAAATTTCACATGGTGAATTCCCTGTTTTGCTAGGGAAATAGATCAATAGAACCTGTTGCTCCTGTGTTACTAAGACACAGAAATCTAAACCTGAGGGTAGGATTTCTTTTGGAGTTTAGCACGAGGCTGTACCGAGTGCCAAACGTGGAAATTCTTATCCCGCGGGTTGACATATGCATTTCTCTGTCTGTATCACACAAGAGTGATTGATTATTCTATTCCTCAATCTTTCCTAGCTAAGTAGGTATAATGGTTGAAGCCTCATGTTAAACTTAAAAGTCCCACCCCTGGGTTAAGATTTCTCCATCTACGTAACACTGGAGTGGTAGATTCTAGTCCAGATCTCAACTTCACAGTATAAGATTGAAAATCTGGACCAAAGCTTCAACACAAACTTTTCCCTTCTCTGTGTTGTTGTTATTGAGATACAGTGGGACTTCTCTTAAGGATCCCCCTACTTCTGCCAAAAAACTGTATCTATATAGCTTTGATAAATTATTTCTGAAAAAGAAAACATTACCTTGGGGGACTTTTATGAACAAATAATAAAGATGCAATTAACAAAATATAGTTGACATTATTCTGAGTGTAAAAATTTAGTGGGACTATAGACTTGGGATTCGAACCAGGTTGTTATACCATCGCTATAACTGATTGTTTACCTGGTCATCAGAACTGTCCTGGGCCAGCTGTGTTACACTTATATCAAAAAGGAAGTCAATTGATTGGTTACTGTCTATACAAAAACACCACAGGGCAATGGGACAGGGATCCTTAATAAAATATTCTTTCGGACACAACACATTGGTCAGATTATGCAGAATGCCAGAATACACAGACTTTATTTGGTAACTCTCATTAGAAAAAAAAATCAGCATTGTCATGTTGTTATACTCATGGTGGGATATATATAGGGCAGTTTTCACCATGGCTATTGTTATAAGATTTGTTCAAAACTGATTGTTTCTGTGTTTGTCTGAGAAATCTCTGCTCAAAAACATGAGATTGCACACATAACTAGTGATGAACCGTTGTTTTGCTATGTGCTGTCATGCAAGATTTATGCCGAACCTGTAACAAAGAGCAGTAGCTGACATCATTGTCTTTGATCTGTAGGCTGTGATGAGCTACCAGGTAGGAACTGATGATAATCTAGAAACAGCAACATGATCACGCTAATTATTGATAATGCATTTCAAAGAGCATTGCCGTCATTTCCAAATCTTCCGTAAATTGATAAACAAGCATTTCAAATTAAAGTTGTCATAAGACCATGAAATCTCTTTGGCGATAAACAGGATACAACATTACAGTGGAAATATGTAGCAATTCCTATCTCCTATCAAAAAAGAGTTCTAAATCAGTTAACCATATAACTTTAAATGTTGTACAACCCATTGTTGGCCTGTTGGAATCAATTGATATGATATGCACATCATGCATAATGGTAAAGCAGAGGGAAATATTTATGATGGAATAAGCTAAGCAATTCAGGGGAGATAATAACATTGAAATGAGTTAAAAATGATGCAGGGAAGTTTCATATGTTTGATGTTTTTATGCACTGTCGTTTGCATGTTTACGTGTTAAAATGAGCGGGGGACAATGATTTCAGTGTTCCTGTACATGTATACACAGATATGTGATTTATTTCGATGTATTTTGAAGTTTAAAAGGCAGTCACTTAACACTGGTTCAGTTTACAATAAAATCGTTGCAATCTGGAACACTAAATTTGACTATTTGTATATATTATATATTTGGTTGTTATAATTAACAAGTTTTAATTTTGTTTTCTGATATGTAATTGTTGCAGAGAACAGCCATGTCTTATTAAGCGATCTAGATCTACTTTGTGGGGTTAATTTTGTTAAAATCATTCTGTGTTTCTATCTATCCAGGAGATCGCATCAATTCTGATTGCATTTGACAAGCATAAAGAATGGATGCATGTGGAGATGAAAGTCAGGTAAGTTTGACCGTGTTTGTTGTAGTTGTTCAACTCATTCACCCCTGAAAACACATTTTGACTCTTCCAATTCAAAGGTTGGAAGAGTTCATTAGGAAATTTCAGGGGTGAACAAGAAAAGGTAGTGAAGTAATGGGGGGAAGAAGTCAAGACATGGCTTGGGGTTTTAGGTTGAGGTTGGATGGTGGTGGGGGTGGTGGTGGTGGGGGGGTTTAAGTCTATTGAATGCACATCTGTGAACAAAATGTATGTAATGTTTTATGGTAAGGCCTTTATCCATCAAAAGTTTTCTATGTTTACACAAAAACTTCGTTGAAATTCATCTGAATTGGATGAAACTTTCTCAGTATATGTACAACACAAAAATACTTCAGGGGTAATACTACACTAAGCAAAATGCATGCACAATAAGTATACGTTCGTTCCGATTGGTCAATGTTAGACTCTTCATTTCTGCACAATGACTGCCTGAAATATATTTTCATAAAATTTGTTCACAAAATATGATGATGGGCGTAATAATTTGTAACTCTTGGTGGTGCTTTCATTATTGTGTCTAGATCTGTTGGCCAAATAAATACCTGTCGTTTAGGCCCCAGATCATTTTTGCGGAATTTTTCTGTCGCAGGCCTCCCAGTGGATCAATGCTGCTGTACAGCCGAAAGAAGGTACGGTACCGAAAAGATGGCTACTGCTGGAAAAAACGAAAAGATGGAAAGAACATCCGAGAGGACCACATGAAGCTGAAGGTTCAGGGATTAGAGGTAAATCTTTAATTGAGATATATGCAGAAATTGTGTGTCATGCATGATCCATTGTATCTGATCATTTTGTTTTACCAAAACACAGTTATTGATTATATTTTGTTTATTTTTATCTATCACAAGTTATGGTTTTATTTTCAGAAATAATTTATCAAAGCTATCATCATACCGGGAATAACTGTTTCAAATACTTAGTTACATTTTTGGTAGTGGTACAGGGATCCTAAACTCATTCACCCCTACATAATTAAAATGGACTTGTCCCGTCTTTGATTTGGTAAGGTTCATTATGATTGAGGGGTGATTGAGTTAAGGAAGGCCTTCTTGTAATTTAGTAGGATTCCAATGCCCAGGCGAACTTTGATGATGACTGAAATCTATGCATACATAACTCATTCACCCCTTAGAATTCATAATACACTATTCCAACCTTTGAATTGGAAGAGTTCAAATGTGTCTTCAGGGGTGAATGAGTTAATTAGGTTGCATGCACATTCTCAATTCTGAATGTTTGATCAATTTAGGACATTGTTGGATTTCACGACATATATATGTACAAACCATGTGATCAATAAATATTCTTGTAATTATTCTGCAGAATACAAATAAAGTCCTATGTAAATTGTAATTAAAATCAATATGAAGAAATAAAATAGAATCTTTTCCTGACAGATGGTTACTCATTTTCCTTATGCATGACACATGAAGAATAATGCATCACCTTTTTAGTCACACAAAAGTGATATAAATTGCAAGACATGATTTGAAAAAAGGGCCACAAGTACAGCGTGTATGACCAGAATGTTAATTAGTTTACAACACAACAGATTTTGTAAACAGAATTTAAATTATTCTAAAATAAATTGATTTTCCAAAGAAAATAAAGATAGATTCCAATGACAAACTTGCCAACTCTCCCTATTTAGAAAGGAGACTCCCATTTAGGACCCTTAAATTTAGTATTTTCAACCAGTAATTTCCTATATTCTAAGATTTAATCACTTCACCTGAAAGAACAACTCAAAATATGTCATTTTAAAGGGTTATTTTGTTAATTTTAATTTTTGTTTTAATTTTGAGCATGCAGAATCTCCCCCATGGAAATTTAAAAAAGAGTTGGCATGTATGCAACAAAAGCCTTATTGACTTTAAAGAACTAAGTGCATTACAAGTGAAATTCCAGTAAGATTGTAACATTTGAAGGTTCTGGGCAGTGGGGAAGAAAATTGGAAACGCAGAAACGTGCTATAAAATTAGGAGAAATACAGAATGTTCATAGCACAAGTCTTTGTTTCGTTTCAGTTAGAAAAATTAATTGAATATTCTTAAGCCTGTACGGAAATTTGCCTACTTGTTCTCATGTCCTGGCCACATGGTGAACGGGGTGTTTAGTGTAATTGCCGTTTATGTCCGTATGTCTATTACCCCTACACCAGTTATCTAGCTGTATATTTAGCTCCGTCACTTAAATACTAGAAACCAAACAGCCATATAACTTCATACATGGGTACAGGTTGCCTCTGAGGAGTACTACACCAAGATATGAAATATAGGTCACTGTGACCTATATCTTCTGCTTCACTGATTTTGGTCAGACATTTTGTTCTGCAGCAGGATCATTTGATTAGACTTTGAAGTTAGCTCCATTTTGTTGAAAGCAAGAGTGAGAGTATTTATATATATCTGACAATGTTATATAAAAAATGTTTAAGTCTACATGTCACCCCTGTATTTTGTGGTGATTATACCCATGTCTTAATTTATTAGTCATACCAGTATGTAAATTAAGTTACATGCCTTTCCCCAAGGTGCCTGGGGTTTGATTCCCTTATCGGATGTGAAAAGGCATAGTGTCATCTCCCCGACCTAGTGGGTTTTCTCTGGGTACTCCAGTGTCCTCCCACATTATGACCCCCCCTGTATGCTTAACGTCCTGGCCCACAAAAGTGATTAATATAAGTTGGAATAACTTGTATCATAATTGTTGTAAAATAAATAAAAAAGTGTTTATGTTTTAAGTAATATGACCTTTCATTGTGACTCACGGATGGTTTAATTACTTTGTATGATATCATCATAAGGAAAATAAGAAACTTAAGCACTCGTCATAGAAATTCTAGATGATGGTCTGGTAAAGATGTTTGTTTGGAGAATATTCTAATGTCTTATTCCACCAGAAACTTGAAGAGTATGGGGGAAAAGTTTTTTTGTTTTTGAAATGTTCAGAAATCTCATTTCACCCTAGTGTTTAGCCTTGAAATAGCCAGACCTTCAAGGTATATAATCAAAGGAGATTCCTATTGATGAAATGGCCTGGGTGGGACACCATTTGTATTGAAACAATACATAACTGTAATGGTAAAGGAAAAACCAAACAAAAAATCTCTGTCACTTCAGCGAAGTGTTGAGCTAGTCAGTCTTACTATGTAAAAGTCTCCCTTGAATTTTATTGATTCTCTGTTAGCCTTCAGACTCCTGTCGTGCCTGTATCGGGAGGCTGTCTGCAGCTTGCCTCCAGGGACACATCTCTCATAGCTTTTCTCTGTGTGAAGAGCTCAATCTGTTTAGACATGGGTTCGGTTCTTGGTAGATTGAATTTCGTAGGTTCCCACCAAGCCTCATGTGGTAATGGGTCTGGTGGCTTTACCTCAGCTAAAGTTCAACAATGATACTTGCTTTAGACACTTCATAGACAGCCTAGCCCAGAAATGACTGTCCTATGTTGAAACAACAGCCTTCTCGGCAGAACCCAGTCTACACAAACATCATTAAAGCTAACAAGCTATGCAGCACTTTTTATTTTGAAAATGGTACGCTTCTTTTCTCTTAAAACAGTTTCAGAATTTGTTTTATTCTTAATCTGCCAGGCCATTAGGATGGTAGCCATTCCAGTCTGTTTAGGTTAGGTGTGTTGGTAATTCTGACTGTAAAATAAACTGGAAAAGTAATTATACATCTATAGCAGAGATGACAAAAAATTCTTTCATTTTTATTTTTGAAGTAATTTTATTTTGAACTTTCCGATCTATTATATGATATTGACACAATGATTGTATAAGTGACTATAACTTGTATAAAATAATATTTGCCTACTGACTCAACTAGAGGTACATCACAGCAGTGAACCATCTAGTCACTTGTTACTGACTCAGCTAGAGGTATGTCACAGTGGTGAACAATCTAGTCACTTGTTACTGACCCAGCTAGAGTTATGTCATAGTGGTGAACCATCTAGTCACTTGGTACTGATTCAGCTAGAGTTATGTCACAGTGGTCAACCATCTAGTCACTTGTTACTGACTCAGCTGGAGTTATGTCATAGTGGTGAACCATCTAGTTACTTGTTACTGACTCAACTAGAGGTATGTCATAGAGGTGAACCATCTAGTCACTTGGCACTGATTCAGCTAGAGGTATGTCATAGAGGTGAACCATCTAGTCACGTGTTACTGACTCAGCTAGAGTTATGTCACAGAGGTGAACCATCTAGTCACTTGTTACAGACTCAGCTAGGGGTATGCCCCAGTGGTGAACCATCTAGTCACTTGTTACGGACTCAGCTAGAGTTATGTCATAGTGGTGAACCATCTAGTCACTTGGTACTGATTCAGCTAGAGTTATGTCACAGTGGTCAACCATCTAGTCACTTGTTACTGACTCAGATAGAGTTATGTCATAGTGGTGAACCATCTAGTCACTTGTTGCTGATTCAGCTAGAGTTATGTCACAGTGGTCAACCATCTAGTCACTTGTTACTGACTCAGATAGAGTTATGTCATAGTGGTGAACCATCTAGTCACTTGTAACTGACTCAGCTGGAGTTACGTCATAGAGCCTAACCATCTAGTCACTTGTTACAGACTCAGCTAGAGTTATGTCATAGAGGTGAACCATCCAGTCACTTGTTACTGACTCAGCTAGAGTTTTGTCACTGTGGTGAACCATCTAGTCACTTGTTACTGTCTCAGCTAGAGTTATGTCATAGTGGTGAACCATCTAGTTACTTGTTACTGACTCAACTAGAGGTATGTCATAGAGGTGAACCATCTAGTCACTTGTTACAGACTCAGCTAGAGTTATGTCACAGTGGTGAGCCATCTAGTCACTTGTTACTGACTCAGCTAGGGTTATGTCACAGTGGTGAACCATCTAGTTTCTTGTTACTGACTCAGCTAGAGTTATGTCAGAGTGGTGAACCATCTAGTCTCTTGTTACATACCCAGCTAGAGTTATGTCATAGTGGTGAACCATCTAGTTACTTGTTACTGACTCAGCTAGAGTTATGTCATATTGTTGAACCATCTAGTCACTTGTTACTGACTCATCTAGAGTTATGTCATAGTGGTGAACCATCTAGTCACTTGGTACTGATTCAGCTAGAGTTATGTCACAGTGGTGAACGATCTAGTCACTTGTTACTGACTCAGCTAGAATTATGTCACAGTGGTGAACCATCTAGTCACTAGTTACTGACTCAGCTAGAGTTATGTCATAGTGATGAACCATCTAGTCACGTGCTACTGACTCTGTTAGATGTATGTCACAGTGATGAACCATCTAGTCACTTGCTACTGACTCTGTTAGATGTATGTCATAGTGATGAACCATCTCGTCACTTGTTACTGACTCAGCTAGAGTTATATCACAGTGATGAACCATCTAGTCACTTGTTACTGACTCTGTTAGATGTATGTCATAGTGATGAACCATCTAGTCACTTGTTACTGACGCCGCTAGAGATACTTTCTCTTTAGCTTAATACATATCACTGGTTGATAAAAGAGATTATAATTTACTCACTGAAGGTGTAAATTCAATTTAAAAAACATGTACATAGCACAGACGTCATCATCTGTTGTCTGGGTTCTCACGCTAACAAAGGCAATTGCAAAACGTGAATGTGTTACAAAAAAATCCTGTTTCTATTTATTTTATGGTACCAATGAAGGCCTTTGACTGTATAATGAATCTTCTGTTTACTTTTCAGTGTATTTATGGTTCCTATGTACACTCGGATATACTACCCACTTTTCACCGGCGTTGCTACTGGTTACTGCAGGTAAGGGGAGATAATCAGTGATACAAAAAAACACCAAGATAATCTGCTAAAGCTCTTAAAAAAAATTATTTTGCATGTCATGATGACATATATTTGTGGTGAAGAAAGGACACTAGATAATTTGTTAAGACCAAAGAGAATTAATCTTTCTCCATTTCTTGTTCTGTGGTTGACTTTGATTGACCATAGTTGAGCTTGGTTAATCTTGATTGACCTCTGTTTGGCTTGAAGTTGGCCTTTGCAGCCCACGGTTAATCTTCCCGGACTTTGATTGGTCTAACTTGACTTTTTGACCTTTCTATAGATACATAACCTTCCTTTATTACAGAATCCTGACATTGTGATAGTACACTACCTAAATGTTCCATACCCAGACAACACGAAGATGAAGATTCCAGTTATATCTCAGGCGTTTGAGAAGAAAGAATGGACCAAAGAGGAACTCATTGACCAACTCAGACCCATGTGTATGTATAGGAGAGCAGACTAAAAAAATGATTGTATTAAAACATTGTTTCTATTTCAAGGCCAATTAATATAAATACTACTGTTTTTCTCTATAACTTTTTATTTGGTTTCTGAAATTTGCGATTTGGACAAAATATCTCAATTGGTGGCACGGAAGTCGAGTGGTAGGACGCCGGACTCGTGATCGAAGGGTTGCTGGTTCGATTGCAGTCATGACACTGTGTTGTATCTTTGAACAAGATACTTTACTCCGCTTGTTCCAGTCTACTCAGCTGTAAATGAGTACGTGGTTTGGCAGTGCTAGAACTGTTGAATGCTAGCTGTTAGCGCCGAAATGGCAGCTCCGGCTGTATGCTCCCAAAGGAGTTAAGAAAGATATTAGATGGTTGCAAAGGCCCTATATATAACCACGGATAATAATTTGTGAACCGCTTTAAAACGACCTACGAACTGGCTTGTGATAAAGTGGTATATAAGAACCTCAAATTATTATCATTATTAATTTTTCACACTGATGGCCTGATTTTAGTTCATTTGCAGATTCTTCCCAGAAAAGCTCTTTTGTGGTTTACAGTATAACTGAGAATGAACTGGTTTCTCCAATGACAACTACCAATTAAAAAAATATTGTGTCAGTGTGATATAATCATGTTGCTGAACTTTTCTGTAGAAGATGTCACAAAGTTATAGATAAAAACTGACTTTAATTGTGTTACATTTTTTATTGAATAAAAGATGATTATCTGTGACGTATTTAAGAACCATCTATATTCTTAATTAATATTGTTTTCAAATCTCCTATTTGATTTTAATTACAGTCTCAACAGGCCGACCAGGAGAGGAGTCAGAACAGATGGTAGGTCAATGTTTTTGGGTCTGAATGTGTTAGCCCATTCCCCCTGAAATTTCATAATGAAGTATTCCAACCTTTGAATTGGACGAGTTCAAATGTGTCTTTAAGGGTGAATTAGTTAACCTTGGTATCCCAACTTCCTAGCAAGGAAATTTAAGTAATAAATTTAGTTTCATTTGTAGAAATGAACATAATTTGTATCACTTATCATTCTAACAGTGGAACCTGTCTTAACTGACATCATATAGTATTTAATTGTTAGGTTAGACATGTTAGTGTGTTACCAGTCTTATACTACAGGGTATTGTTAAAGAGAAGTGTTCGTAAAGTCAGGTGTCTGTAAACTCAGGTTTCATTGTACAGGGGATTGATGTCGAAATCATGAATGTTAATCAGTAACCAGCAGGGAATTCATTAGATTGGCATTTAGTATGATATTATTCCTCAATTGACTTAATGCAAAGAGACGTATTTTGAAGTTATGACCCTTTTTTCACCAATTTTTCCAGGGCATACATATCATTCATTCTGTCACATACAATTGTCGAAAATTTTATGCGAGTTAAATTACCTTGGGATGGCAGAGAGAAACATGCTGAAACCAGGTCTAGCTTGTACCTACAATATTAACAGAGGTAATGGCCCTTATTTTAACGCTTGTCACTTTGTCTGGGGTATATATTGTATTTACTCTATCACCAAAAATTGCCAAATTTTTTAATTGAGTCAATGGTGGAAAGTCACATGCCAAAATTGAGTCTCATTAATCATCAACAATATATAGAGTTGTGGCCCTTTATATATCATTCGTCATAGTCATAGTCCTGTGCTGAAATTTCGTCTTACACCCACATTAAACAGAGTTATGGCCCTTTATTAAGATTTGATACTATTGTTCTGGACGGAGGGAGTATTGATACCTTGGGATACTTTGCCTTGTTCTGTTATTATGTCAATCTTTATTTGATACAGATAGAGGAGTCGGTGGAGGCCCTAGTGCGACACTTGCTCGAGTACCATGAAAATTGTGATAAAACGAAACCACACAAATGTGATAAGCCCTGTGATACGATCTGTTCTCACTCCAACAACATGTACAAGCTCTCCCCACGCGGCACGCTCGCCGAACTTGACGCCTCGCGTAAGACTGAAGCTGCCACATGCTGCGGGGCCAAGACCTCCTCACAAATGACCATCATGGCAAGTTTAGCTACCAAGGGGCCAGAGATCTCTCAGACAGCTCAGTCTCAGGTAGGTTCTTTTGTTTAGGTTCAGCTTTCTAGTTTACTTGTGTTTTAACCCAAATCCAATTTCTTGTTCAGGTGATGAATTTGATAATTTTGTCAATTATTTTGAAGTGTGTTAGTGAGACTCCAAGCCAAATTTCCAATATTTACACCTGGCTTTCTCACAATGTCATATGATTTAAGTGAGTTTCAAGAAAGTTAATTGCTTGAGCACAGAATCCATGCTTGAGCATAAGAATCAATTTTCATGAATGTGGACCAAGAATGTATTTAAATGTTGAACTATTGTGATAAATGATAAAAGACCTATTTTCTGTATATAACTGTCTATAAATGTTTCTCCCCAGGGGTGTTCTACTGTAGTGGGAGTTTCTGTATATAACTGTCTATAAATGTTTTTCCCCAGGGGTGTTCTACTGAGTGGGAGTTTCTGTATATAACTGTCTATAAATGTTTCTCCCCAGGGGTGTTCTACTGTAGTGGGAGTGAAGGAGAATGTGGTGGTCCCCATCAGTCAGAGTCAGAAGGTTGTGGACATCGCCGTGACAACAGGCGACCTGGCTCCGATGCCCTATATCCTCAGTCTGGGTCACCTGCCCAGTACTAGTCGCTATCTGGTCGTCGGGGGACAAGTTAGCGCCATGCAGACCCCCATCACTGTCTCTGCTGCTTGTCATGTGCAGCCGATCTCGCACCTCATTACACAGTTACCTAGCGAGCAGTTACAAAACAACATGCACACAGCGCACCCTCACCAACATCTCCAGGCGATATCTGTGACCCTCCCGGCACCTGTTGTCGCCACACAGGCACAGGTGCCATCTGCTGACGGCTCAGGGAACAATGCCACAACACATCCCAGTCTCGTGCCCAACAATACATTTGTGTCCGGCGGCAGCGCTGACCAATCTGTCGTTCCGATGCAGGTGACCGTTGACGAGACCATCGAGAGGAAAGCGGAGCTAGACAAAGGCAATAAGCTCAATCTGTTACCTCATTACCAGCGTGTGACTGTTGAGGACGTCCAGACGGTCATACAATCACAGTCACATAAACTCTTGCCACAACTGCAAACCATTACGGCCGAGGATGTGCAGACACTCATTCAATCTCATAACACTGGTGAATCAAAAAACACCAATAGTTTAGACCTTCAACATTGTTCGATAAAGGATCCTACAAATAGCATAGAGACAGACTCGGGCTGCTTAAATTCCAGTCTCGGCTCTACTGACTACAGTTTTGATAATCTTGACTTACTAGACTTTCCAGATGTAGAAAAGCTTGTGAATGACTTAAGTACATCCGAATCTCGTGACAACTTTAACACGCGTAGTGAGGAAATGGCTGGTCCGATTCCTATGCTTAATTGTTCTAGTTGTGTGAACAACCAAAGACAGCAAGTCAGTCAAGAGAACAAAAGGTCAAGTCAAGGTCATTTGAACAATTCTCAATGTCAAATTCGGCAGCAGGCTGTCACCGACGGTCAGATGTTACATCATCATCAACATATACCCACGAGTAACCATAGTGTTCATATAAAACGAGAAGTCGAGAAAATGGCAGATTCTGGGATTACCAATGATAGTGTGATGTCCACAGAAAGACTGACTGTAAATCCGTCTGTGGGGAATAATGGGGCCATTATTACTGACTACTGCCCAGAGTGGTCATATACAGAGGTAAGAAATAAATATAGGGAAGGATGCGTATACAAAATCTGATGCAAAAAGTGTGACGCATCTTATATTGGAGATACTGGAAGGCGATAAGGGTCCGCCTTGGTGAACACTGGAAAGAAACAGTGCAGGAAATATTGTACGTAGCCGAATCGACATAGAAACTCTTATTGGTTGTGTAAAAAGAACTTTTCATAATCCATACCCACCAACCTGAAGTAAATGTTTAGAAATAGTTGACAGACTTGCTGTAGACAAAAGGTGATTTAATCCTTTCACCACTGGTAGAGCATAATGAACTCATCCATATCAATGCATGGTAGAGTCTACTCAAGTTACATAGGGGTGAAAGGGTGAAACAGCCCACCATATTATGACCGATAAGGAGCTGAAAACAGAAAATTTCCATAAACAATAATCATAGGTATGTAAGGAATATTCAAAGTTGGGGAATATACATGGTACATTATAAATTTCCTGGTACATGTATACTGTTCAAGAAATAATAGGGCCATTATTACAGACTACTGCCCAGAGTGGTCATATACAGTGGTAAGGAATGAATATCACTAAGGAATATTTATATATATATGTATATATGTAAGGAATGTATAAAGTGGGGAATATATCTGAAACGGGATACCTTTATTTCTCATTGTACTGTAGACAAGTATAAGATTCTATTTCTCATTTTAAGTATGTTGTATAAGAATTGTTTCTCATTGTAGAGGCAGTAAGATTCTGTTTCTCATTGAAACAGGTATAGGATTCCAATTCTCATTGAAGGGAAGGGGATGATGCATTCTATTTCTCATTATAGACAGGCTCAAAGACAATGTTTCTCATTGTAAAAATGGTGTTTTCCTTATTTTTAGGGAGGTTGTAAGATGCTGGTTGTGGGATCCTGGCTGTCTGCCACAGCGCAATATGTTTGTGTGTTCGATGGCAAATCTGTCCCCACCAGACTAGTCCAACCAGGTGTTCTTAAGTGTTGTGTTCCAGGTAAGTGTGTTATACAAGGTGTTTTGGCCCAGGTAATGTAAGTGTCTTACTAGTATCCTGTTTTGATTTTGAGATAGGGACAGTCCAACAGAGGGTTCATAATTCAAAGTCACTTGGTGAAAGGGGTATATAGTTATCAGTGTGCGAGTCCATTTATACTCTTGATTTTGATGGTCATTGGTTAAGATTAAAGGGTCAAAGGTCACATTGACCACTTTTGATGTCTTTTACTCTATTTCCTTAGGAGGATGTTGGGGGGGGGGGGGGGGGGGGGGGGGGGGGGGGGGCGCGGATATCGTTGGCATATGTATGTGAGTCTCTGCTCACTTTGTATCATTTACCCCTACATTTTTAGCTCACCGGGTCCAAAGGACCAAGGTGAGCTTATGCCATACTGTGGCGTCCGTCGTCTGTCGTCCGTCCGTCGTCCGTCGTCCGTCATCCGTCCGTTAACAATTTCTTTAAAACGACTTCTTCTTCTTAACCACTTATTGGAATTTAAGTAAATTTGACTGGAAGCATCCTTAGATGGTGGGGATTCAAAATTGTACAAATGATGGGGCTGACCCCCCAGGGGGCTGAGGGGCGGGGCAATAAGGAGGCAATTTGGCTATATTGCCTTAAGCGACATCTTCTCTGGAACTAAGAGATGGATATCAACCATGTTTAACTGGAAGCATCCCTAGGTGTTGTGGACTCAAAATTGTACAAATGGTTGGGCTGACCCCCCAGGGGGCTGAGGGGCGGGACCAAAAGGGGGCATTTTGACTATATTGCTTAAACGACTTCTCCTGTAGAACTATGCACTGGATATCAATCATATTTAATCAAAAGCATTCATTGGAGGCAGGGATTCAAAATTGTACAAATGGTGGGGCTGACCCCTGTGGGGGCTGAGGGGTGGGGCAAAAAAGGGTTATTTAGCTATATTGCTTTAAGCGACTTCTTCTCTGGAACTAAAAGATAGATTTCAACCATATTTGACTGGAAGCATCCCTAGGTGGTGGGGATTCAAAATTGTACAAATGGTGGGGCTGACCCCCCAGGGGGCTGAGGGCTGGGCCAAAAGGGGACAATTTGGCTATATTGCTATAAACGACTTCTTCCGTAAAACTATACCATGGATATTGATCATATTTGGTCAGAAGCATTCATGGGAGGCAGGGATTTAAAATTGTACAAATGGTGGGGCTGACCCCCCGGGCTAAGGGGTGGGGCCATTTTTTTTACTTGGAAATGGTTGAGATCCCCACCATATAACCATATATACAATTGCTGAGTATAACGAGAGGAATGCACATTTGCTTCCAGGATGGCTCTAGGGTCTGGCCCCACCCTTGGAGACTTAACCCCTGGGTCATAACTTTGAAAGGTTAAGATCCCCACCCCAAAACTATATATACAATTGTTGGGCATAAAGAGACGAATGCAGTCATGATATTAGAATTGACCCAAGGGTCTGCCCCACCCTTGCAGACATAACCCCTGGGTCATAACTTTGAAACGGTTGAGATCCCCACCCCAAAACTATATATACAAATGCTGGGCAAAAAGAGACAAATGCAGTCATGATATTAGAATTTATCCTGGGGTCTGGCCACAACCCTAGGGACCTAGTTTCTGAGTCACAGCTTGGAAACAGTTGAGATCCCCACCCCATAACCATACATAAAATTGCTGGGCATAAAAAATCAAATACAGATATGCTACAAGGATTGGCCTTGAGGTCTGGCATATTCCCTTGGATCTCATTTGGAGAATATTTTGCCATGATTGCTTAGATATCCAGGTGAGCGATACAGGCCATCTGGGCCTCTTGTTTAAATGGACTTGCCCATTCATTGATTCGGTAAGCTTCAAATGTGACTTTAGGGCTGAATGGGTTAAATGATTTCTATAACATTGCTGTGTGTGTTACAGCTCATGCTGCCGGCTGTATCAGTCTCCATGTGACCTGTGACGGCACTGTGTTCTCCAATAGTGTTCCATTCGAGTACAAGGACAAGAAGCTAGAAGAAACCACTCAGAGTCAGCAGTCAGACTGGTTTTCATTTAATGGTAAGTACTGTAACAAGATAAAAATGGATCCTTTAAATTAAATTTGATTCTTGTTAGGGCCCCACATCGGAGATCTGTAGTAATCATGGTGGCCGTCTACATATCCATTTCCGGTCATTATATGAGAAACTGAAAGACAAATCTTCCTGAAATTTTACACGGTGATATACTGTGAAATGTAGATGTGCAATAATAATAAAAAAAACAAAAAAAACACTGAAATGTATATGTACAATAAGGGTTTAAACATTTTTAGCTCACCTGGTCCGAAGGACCATGGTGAGCTTATGCCATACCGCAGCGTCCGTCGTCCGTCCATCACAACTTTTCCTTTAAAACGCTACTTGTCATGAACGACTGAGCAGATTTTGACCAAATTTGGTCAGAAGCATCCTTGTGGGAAGGGATTTTTTTTTTGTATAAATGATGGTTGTGGCCCCCCTTGGGGCTGAGGGGCGGGGCCCAATGGGGGGAAATATAGCAAATTCTTTAAAATCCTTCTTCTTCTGCAGGAATGAAAGGATTCGTTCCATATTTGGTCTGAAGCATCCTTGGGTAAAGGGGGAACAATTTTGTATAAACCGTGGGTCTGGCCCCCCAGGGGCCTGAGGGGCGGGGCCAAATAGGGGAAACATAGCAAATTCTTTAAAATCCTTCTTCTTCTGTAGGAATAAAAGGATTTGTTCCATATTTGGTCTGAAGCATCCTTGGGTGAAGGGGAACCAATTTTTTATAAACCCTGGGTCTGGCCTCCCAGGGGCCTGAGGAACGGGGCCCAATAGGGGAAACATAGTAAAATATTCTTTAAAATCCTTCTTATTCTGTAGGAATGAAAGGATTTGGTTTATATTTGGTCTGAAGCATTCTTGGGTGAAGGGGAACCAATTTTGTATAAACCGTGGGTCTGGTCCCCATGGGGGCTGAGGGGCGGGTCCCAACAGGGGAAATTTAACAAATTTTTAAAATCCTTCTTCTGTAGGAATGATAGGATTTGGTCCATATTTGGTGTGGAGCATCCTTAGGCAAAAGGGAATTTCGTTTAAACAGCGAGTGTGGCCCCACTTGGGGCAGAAGGGAGGGGCCAAATAAGGGAAACAGCAAATTCTTTAAAACCCTTCTTCTTCAGTTGGAATGATAGGATTTTTTTCAAAATTTGGTATGAAGCACTCTTGGGTGAAGGGGAACAAACTTTGTATAAAAGGTGTGTCTGAACCCCAATTTTGTATAAGCAGTGGGTGTGGTCTCCCAGGGGGAAGAAGGGCGGGGCACAATAGGAGAAATAGAGGTAAAACCTTTAAAATCCTTCTCTGACTATGTTCCCCCCATAGGGGCATAGGGATGGGGCTCTGTTTGAAGTTTGTTCTGGCTCTATCTCAAGTGCTGGATGGATCTTTCTGAAATTTCATATGTACTTACAGCACCTACCATGGAGTGTTATATCTTTACTTCATACCAATTATTTTAAACATATTCAGGTGAGCTATACAGGCCCTCTGGGTGTCTTGTCTTAAGGTCAAGGTCAAAAAATAGACTGGGGGTACGGTCCTTACTTGGAATTCAAAAGTCTTAATTTTTTTTACTTTTTAAATGATGATACAATGTGATTTGTAAATATGTGCAGTAGGGGTTGCAAATGTTACTGAAAATAAAGGGGGGGGGATGGAGCAGTCGTCGGTCAGGCACATGGCCGGGTCCTTGTTTATATCTAGCTTTTTAAGGTCGCTCACTATGCCTTCAACTGTTGTGAATTTTTAGGCTTAATGAATACCTTAACCTTAACTCGGTAAATAGTATTTTCACCGCCTAATCATGACTTTGTAACAACCTGGGAAAAATCTGTGTCAGGTCAGCATTTGTCTTACATATATATGGTTACATTTGCTTTCAATTCAAGTGCAAAGAATGTGGCTTCATGTTTTATTTCTAATTAGGTTCCATGTATGAGATGTATTGTGTTATGTTGGTATATAGACCTGTTTAAAAAGTATGTCTGATTGTTATGTAGATGACTGTCTGAAGCTGCTGCTGATTGACCGTCTGGCCGAACTAGAACAAAGACTGACCCATGTGACAAGTCCATGTGAACCTCCGCAATCTATTCTCAGACAGGTAAACGTCAACAATCCATTCTCAGACAGGTAAATGTCAGCAATCCATTCTTAGACAGGTAAACGTCAACAATCCATTCTTAGACAGGTAAACGTCAACAATCCATTCTCAGACAGGTAAATATCAACAATCCATTCTCAGACAAGTAAATGTCAGCAATCCATTCTTAAACAGGTAAACATCAACAATCCATTCTCAGACAGGTAAATATCAAAAATCCATTCTCAGACAGGTAAACGTCAACAATCCATTCTTAGACAGGTAAACATCAACAATCCATTCTCAGACAGGTACACCTCAACAATCCATTCTTAGAAAGGTAAAGGTCAACAATCCATTCTCAGACAGGTAAACGTCAACATCTCATTCTCAGACAGGTAAACATCAATAATCCATTCTCAGACAGGTTCATGTCAACAATCCATTCTCCGACAGGTAAACATCCACAATCCATTCTCAGACAGGTAAACATCAACAATCCATTCTCAGACAGGTAAACGTCAATAATCCATTCTCAGACAGGTTAACCTCCACAATCCATTCTCAGACAGGTAAACATCAACAATCCATTCTCAGACAGGTACACCTCAACAATCCATTCTAAGACAGGTAAATGTCAGCAATCCATTCTTAAACAGGTAAACATCAACAATCCATTCTCAGACAGGTAAACGTCAACAATCCATTCTTAGACAGGTAAATGTCAACAATCCACTCTCATCTATAGCTGAATGTTTATATGTCTGTAAGTCTATGTAATCCACTCCCATAGGTGAATCATCTGTAGCCAAATGTATTAACACTGCAAATTTATTTATGTCTCTTCAATGCCATTCAAAACTTAATTACAGTTTAAAGTAAAACCTGTCTAATCTGACACCTGAGTATTCTAACACCCTGTCTTATCCAACATAATACTGTTATGTATTTTCCATGAAAACTATGAAACAGGACCTGGGTATTCTGCCATCCTGTCTTATCTGACCAATATTTCACTGTTTTATGGATTTTGCTGTTTTAGATCCAGAATTTCCTGATGACTGGGGATCTGGAAGAGAAACTGGTTTGGCATGTAAAGAAGATAGCGAGTGAAACGTGGTCAGATGTGGACCCTTTTCCTAAGGCTGGTCCACATAACATGACACTTCTACACTTAGCTGCAGCCCTCGGCTACTCCAAGCTGATTCAGACTCTAGTTCATTGGCGCTCTGACAACCCATGCTGGGTACTGGAGTATGAGGTGGACGCTCGCTGTCAAGACGACAACGCCTGTACTCCACTGGTATTGAAGTTGTTGGTTTTTAGTGACACCATGACCCCAAACCCCCTACCCCTACCCCCATAACAATTGACCTGTTGTGATTCCTTGTCATAGCTCCTCACTGCATTTCTGAACAAATTACATCAAAGGTCAAGTAAGGGAATACATTGGATGAGTTCATATTTCAGGGTCCCAAGCTTAAGGTCAGTGCCAAGGTCACTGTTGCTATTTATGGGTCAACCATTGCTGTTTTTTCACAGCCTATTCAATCCCATCAGCTTACCAAATTTTTCACAAAGTTCAAATATTTAATCATCCCCAGATAAATGCAAAGCTGCACATGGTGTAATATTTTGGTATAGTTTCCAATGCAGATAATTAATAGCTTTTAACATTTCTGATTATTCTTTGCATTTGTGCTTATTTTGATTTAAGGATTCCCCCTACCACTGCCAAAAACTGGAACTGTGCATTGGAAACTGTTTTTTTCCGACGCGACTACATCTTTGATGAATCATTACTGAAAAGAAAACTAGACCTTGCAGAACATTTGTGAAAAGTAATAAAAACGAAATTCTATCAACAGCAGTGTTCTAAGTTGAAAAAGTTTAGCGGGGCTAGACTGGGATTCGAACACTGGACTTTAGTTTGTTGTGTTATTGCTCTTACCGATTGAGCTAGCTGGTCGACGGAAATGTTCTAGCCTAATTGTGCTACAGTTATATCCAAACGTTAGTTCAAGCGAGGTTACTGTATTTACGAAAAAAAACCACAGTACAGTGTACAGTGCAGTGGGACACGGATCCTTAAGATGTCTCTTTTTACAAAGTGAATGTTTCATGTTGCACAGGCATTCTATTGTTGGTTTAGATGTGTTGAAGTACGATGTGTATTCAGTGAAACCTTGATACAATGCCCCATGTTCATTTGGCATGTCACATATTTCAAGGTCATTCTTTCTCTTTTTCTTAAGAATTCCTTCGTATGTTTCACTTGATTTACTACCAAACCTCTTTATAATATCAAAATTTCTCTGGACAAATATGGTGACAGTATAACAAAGTTTTACAGTATTTGCATTTTTTTTTATGTATTTTTTTTATAATTTTCGGATCTATTCTCATTGGAAATTTACATAAACAAATAAATGTCTCACAGAATATATGAAGAAATTTGCATGAATGAAGCTTGTTTTACATTGATGTTTTATTTGTGTTGTGTCAACAGATGTGGGCATGTGGAAGGGGCCATACCCAGGCAGCTGTTGTGTTATATCATTGGAATTCTGAGGCATTACATATCCAGAACAATGAGGGTTTAGTCCCGTTAATAGTTGCTCAAAAACATGGACACTTGGAAGTTATACGAACGCTGGACAAATTACTCACTGTCAGTTCGCAAAACTCAATATTTGCGTCGGGAGGAGGGAACTTTGTGCCCATGCAGTCGTCTCCCCCGAAATCTATGGACACGCCACTCCAAACGTCCACGCCCCTCACAAAGGACATGGTTAGGGGTCTGTTTAAGTCCCCACCACCTGTGAGTACTGTGTCGCGAATGCCCGAGGCGACAACTGCCAGCTCCACGCCAACATACCCTGGCGAAGGGTTTCTGATCCGGCGACAGAGTGACCAAGCCCTCCGGGGCAATTCCGTGAGGAAGAAACTCAACAAAAGGTTTTCAGTGGATCTACTTCCTGTGCATTCCATAAGCAATGACGGATCAACAATAACAGACTCTGCTAATCGACCAATCAGAGAGACCAATTCAGAACCACAGCTCTCCATGGCAACAGACCCCATGACAAGACAGACCAATCCAATGCTGTCTGACCCAGGTCGCGACCTCACATCACCCGACATGATGATGCAGGCTGCTGAGGCGGCGTTCGAGGCTTCAAAGCACGGAGAGGCAAGCATGGAATCCATCACACTTACTCCAAGGTCACAGGGCCCCAACTCTGTCCTTATACAAATGGACACAGGTATTACATTATAAATGGACACTGGAATAACAGTTACTTCAGTAACTTAACTATATACTAATACAAATGGACACAGGTATTACACTTAGCTTAACTTCAGTAACTTAACCAGTATAGATAGTTCATCAGTGTTAAGTTTTTGATTGGTATTCGTAGCTATATTCATCCTGAAATCTTTTTAACAATTTAGCGCAACTAACATGATGGGACCTTTTTTGGTTTAAATTCACCGACTGATTATTCTACTTTTAAATGCCACATTTTTGAGGGTTGAAGCCAGGTCAACCTGCAAATCTTAAAATAGGGCTTCAAAGTTAATGTCAAGTCTGGGCAAAAAAAAAAAATCTGTCATTACTGATCCAACTGATCAAATCTTTTGAATCACTATAAACATAAATGGCCATTGTTGCTTTTTCAACTTTTTTCTTAGTTTCTTCTGAATAACCAATATTTTGCCTGTAGCTTTATTCTAGTCTGCTTTTAAGGTTACAAGTGTGAAATTAATACCAAGTGAGGGATGCAGGCCCATAGGGCCTCTTGTTTCTAATTGTATTAACAAAATAGGTTTGTGTATAACATTAACATCACTTATTAACTAAATAATCTAAATGTGTAATTATTTTTATATTAACTTAACTCATTTACACCTGAAGACACATTTGAACTCTTCCAATGAAAAGGTTGGAATAGTTCATTATAAAATTTCAGGGGTGAATGAGTTAATTATTATCAAAACTAGACTAAATAAACAATCAAAACTATTTTAAAGTTATTTGAATCCTATAAAAAGCTTAAGGTCATTGGGAAATTAAAGATGTCCAACTGGGGAACTCATTAAAAAATATCTCATTAAAATACAAAATAGTAATAAAAGATTTACCATCAAGATGAATGGGGAATTTATAAAATATCTCATTTGAAATACAAATATAGCAATAATGTACCTATTACTTGTGATAAGAATGGCCCTCAAGATGAATGGGGAATTCAAAAGATATTTCAGTTCAAATACAAATAAAGTTAAACCTGATCATGCACCTGATCATAGAGACTACCTGCAACTAGAGACCCAACATGTAGACTACCCCAAGGTGGTCTGTTGATACAGATTTGACTATAATAGTGATGTACATGGGGCAATTTGACATCAGGATATATAAACAAATGTATTTGAGATACCCACAATTGTGCTTAGAAAGTTTAGTTGTATATTCCTTTATGAAAGAGTATTTTCAAAACTAAACTCTAGGTCGTTTTGACTCTGATTGTCTAGATATAATGGATCTAAGCAGCAGTATGCTACTCATTATTACTACAAACCAAAAACGATTGTGAAATACACCGCTGGTTTCCATTTAGGAGGGGAACAAAAGAGCTTCGGAAGCAATCCTTTGAATTTCGTTAAAAAAATCTTTCTGGGTCAGTTGGGGAAAAAAATGGTTTCCATCCAATTTTCACATTATGAATTTTTTCCACTTCCACAAAGTCGTAGAAAGGAACATGGGGAACTGTTAAAGTGATAGAATACAGGCTCCGTTGCAGTGATAGAATACATGCTCCGTTGCAGTGATAGAATACAGGCTCTGTTGCAGTGATAGAATACAGGCTCTGTTGCAGTGATAGAATACAGGCTCTGTTGCAGTGATAGAATACAGGCTCTGTTACAGTGATAGAATACATGCTCCATCGCCACAGGCAGGTCATGGCTGGGTGTGAGATGGATTAACTGTCAGTGTTGAATTATTAACAAGCTTTAATTATAAGTAGTCACGGTAAAAAAGTTGTGTGTCCGTCCAAGATTAACATTTACTGAGTCTATTAACTCTGTCAGTACGGCCCTCTGGTGCCTATATATAGTGCCTAGTGGCTTCAATTAAACACAGTTTTAACTCATTCACCCCTGAAATTTAATAAAGAACTATTCCAACATTTTAATTGGAAGAGTTCAAATGTGTCTTCAGGGGTGAATGAGTTAATTAATAATTCCTGAGGTTCATGCTAACAAGGACATCTAGTATGCATTAAAACTTAACAAGCTGATACACATTTGTTGTTCAGGTGTGGTCCAATTAACTTACTTCAGCATCGTTGCTGTAGGTTCTTCGTGAACACCTATTTTTTCCAGCTGAATCAAGTCATTTTGATACATGTATAACAACTATTGTACATAGGCTTACAGCATAGCCGAATCGACTCGATTTTGTGGACAACTCGTACACATTTTACAATTTTGTGTGCATACAGTTGTCATTTGTCTGATGAAGGACCGTACCAGTCATCGAAATGTCACATAGAAAGTCTTATTGGTTGTGTAAAAAGAACTTTTCATAATTTTCTTTTTCTGTTTGTGGATTGGAATTACATGTACTTAAAAGGATTCTCTTTTAAAGTTTGATTAATAATTGATCTCAATTACAATTTCAAGAACACACAGCTTCAAAAAACATCATGTTGGATATTACAAAATAAGTGGGAAAAAGAATTTGATATCTGTTTGCCACATTTGATACGATAGCTATCTTTAATCAATGTTCATACAAGCTTGAAAGGAATCTAAAGTTCCCTATATTAGTGTTTAAGGCCTGAAAAACACAAAATATTAAGGTTTATTGTAGAAACAGTTTCTAATTCAAGGAAAAAAGACTTTTAAAGTTCCAATATAATTCTGTTTTAATGCGCTGTAGATGAACTTCCATCAGAAATAAGTAAATTATTTTTGAACTTTGGTTCTGAGTTGGTTCTGAGTCAACAACCAGGAAAGGGTTAAATACTACCATACAGACCATATCTTTGATTTTCGTTAGAGTTATGTCCCTTACATAACAGGCATTATTTGATAGTAATTAAGATTACGAGAAAATAAAATTAACTGCATACATACATTTTTATTTCTCAAAAAGAAGTTTAACCCTTTCACCACTGTAGACCATAATGGACTTATCCATATCAATGCATGGTAGAGTCTACTTAAGTTACATAGGGGTGAAAGGGTTAAGGAGGTATAGCAATGCAGCAGGATGTCTGTCCATCTCTTTGTTTTCATTACCTGGCACATACTACATATAAAGCATAATTATATGATCACATATTGAGCTTGGTACAGTATATGGGTTTCCCTATAAAGGAGGAAGAAACCTATTTATTTTGGGAATGGTTCCTCATAGGTCAAGGACATAATGTCACTGTTACTAAAAAATAGAATCTAAACCTCAGTTTAAACAATTGCACAAAGCTCATCATACTTGGTATGTGGGTTAGTCTAGAGAAGGGGAATGACCTTATGGATTCTGAACTTGGTCTGTCAAAAGTCTATAGATCACTACTTTTTAATAGCATAATTGTATCAAATGCATCAATAAGAAATGTTTCTTGGAGGATTTTTTTTTTGGGGGGGGGGGGGGGGGNTGTCCCCATTGGGGCTTTCTCATTTTGTGTATTTATAACTGAATTGTTTCATCAATCAATAAAAATGTAATAAATTAAAAAAAAAAGTAAATCCAAGGTGCTTTTTAAAAAGACATCTCACTACAATTTTCTTGGAGTGGAACTCTTTTCTTATCCCTTTCACCACTGTAGACCATAATTGACTCATCCATATCAATGCATGGTAGAGTCTACTAAAGTTAAATAGGGGTGAAAGGGTTAAAAGGTCAAGGTGCATGTCACTTTTTAGATGGCAAAGTGTTATTAACAGCCAGTAATTGTAAACACCAGCTAACTGCCTGCCTTACTTACAGATGAGGTACTGTCCTCCGCCAGTGCTAGTCCTCTCATAGACGTCGAGAATTTGTCATCTGACGATGAGGACGTAGATCTCCTACAAAGATGTATGTCGTCATAATACTCGGGTGTTTTACCCAGTTATCTCCCCTTGTGTTTAACCAGTGTTTACCTACCTTTATTGTGGTGTGATATTTCTTAATCATGTGTTATCTCCCTTGTTTGTTCTTTATTTTCCCATTATTTTGTGATTCATAACTTTCTTCCTTGTGGATTTTTTTTTTATATATATACAATGTATTTTTTTTTTAGGTCACCTGAGCTTTGCTCAAGTGACCTATTCTAATCGCTTTTCGTCCGTCGTCGTCCGTCGTGCGTCGTGCGTAAACTTTTACATTTTCAACTTCTTCTCAAGAACCACTGGATGGATTTTTTTCAAACTTGGTCAGAATCATCCTTGGTAGATGAGGCTTCAAAATTGTAAAATTGGGATTCCTACCCCAACCCCTGGGGCCAGGGCAGGGCCCCAAAGGGAAAATTAACCAATATTTCAAAAATCTTCTTCTTCAGACTCAGAGGTACTACACTCATTTTCTCTGCGTGGAAAGAAAGATCATCAGGGGCTTTACTTAAATTGTAAATTTCAGGACCCCCGAGCTATCCGTTCTCCCTTGGGGAGGGGGTAAAGTTTACTATAGTTTATATAGGGAAATAACACTTTTGGGTATATTTTGACAACTTTCTGTAGGAAATTATTTTTACTTGGTGAGAATTATCCTTGGAGGTAGATGGTTTCAAATTGTAAAATTGAGATTCCTACCCCGACCCCTGGGGCCAGGGCGGGGCCCCAAAGGGAAAATTAATCAATATTTCAAAAATCTTCTTCTCCAGACTCAGAGGTACTACAGTGATTTTCTCTACGTGGAAAGAAAGATCATCAGGGGCTTTACTTAAATTGTAAATTTCAGGACCCCCGAGCTATCCGTTCTCCCTTGGGGAGGGGGTAAAGTTTACTATAGTTTATATAGGGAAATAACACTTTTGGGTATATTTTGACAACTTTCTGTAGGAAATTATTTTTACTTGGTGAGAATTATCCTTGGAGGTAGATGGTTTCAAATTGTAAAATTGAGATTCCTACCCCGACCCCTGGGGCCAGGGCGGGGCCCCAAAGGGAAAATTAATCAATATTTCAAAAATCTTCTTCTCCAGACTCAGAGGTACTACAGTGATTTTCTCTACGTGGAAAGAAAGATCATCAGGGGCTTTACTTAAATTGTAAATTTCAGGACCCCCGAGCTATCCGTTCTCCCTTGGGGAGGGGGTAAAGTTTACTATAGTTTATATAGGGAAATAACACTTTTGGGTATATTTTGACAACTTTCTGTAGGAAATTATTTTTACTTGGTGAGAATTATCCTTGGAGGTAGATGGTTTCAAATTGTAAAATTGAGATTCCTACCCCGACCCCTGGGGCCAGGGCGGGGCCCCAAAGGGAAAATTAATCAATATTTCAAAAATCTTCTTCTCCAGACTCAGAGGTACTACAGTGATTTTCTCTACGTGGAAAGAAAGATCATCAGGGGCTTTACTTAAATTGTAAATTTCAGGACCCCCGAGCTATCCGTTCTCCCTTGGGGAGGGGGTAAAGTTTACTATAGTTTATATAGGGAAATAACACTTTTGGGTATATTTTGACAACTTTCTGTAGGAAATTATTTTTACTTGGTGAGAATTATCCTTGGAGGTAGATGGTTTCAAATTGTAAAATTGAGATTCCTACCCCGACCCCTGGGGCCAGGGCGGGGCCCCAAAGGGAAAATTAATCAATATTTCAAAAATCTTCTTCTCCAGACTCAGAGGTACTACAGTGATTTTCTCTACGTGGAAAGAAAGATCATCAGGGGCTTTACTTAAATTGTAAATTTCAGGACCCCCGAGCTATCCGTTCTCCCTTGGGGAGGGGGTAAAGTTTACTATAGTTTATATAGGGAAATAACACTTTTGGGTATATTTTGACAACTTTCTGTAGGAAATTATTTTTACTTGGTGAGAATTATCCTTGGAGGTAGATGGTTTCAAATTGTAAAATTGAGATTCCTACCCCGACCCCTGGGGCCAGGGCGGGGCCCCAAAGGGAAAATTAATCAATATTTCAAAAATCTTCTTCTCCAGACTCAGAGGTACTACAGTGATTTTCTCTATGTGGAAAGAAAGATCATCAGGGGCTTTACTTAAATTGTAAATTTCAGGACCCCCGAGCTATCCGTTCTCCCTTGGGGAGGGGGTAAAGTTTACTATAGTTTATATAGGGAAATAACACTTTTGGGTATATTTTGACATCTAAACAATAAAATAAAGCTACCAGTACCTATGATATAACTCAGGTGACCGCTAAGGCCCTTGGGCCTCTTGTTTATTTAATTTTCATTTCCATGAAAAATTGTTCCAGGTAATATTAATCCAGCTGTTTCATGGTAACTTTGGTTGCCAGATAAAGCTAGCTCTATAATTGTACACCTAAACTACCGCTAGAATCTTTCCTTAAGGATCCCCGTACCACTGCCAAAATCTGTAAGGAAGTGTTGGAAACATGACTATAGCTTTGTATAATCATTTCTGAAATGAAAATTATATCTTGTGGGACTTTCATGAGATATTCGACAATAGTGTTTTGAATGTAAAAGAACTAGGCCGAGAATCGAACCCTGGATCGACACAAGATTGATATACTATATCCCTCTAACCAATCGAGCTGCCTGGTCAACTGTGCTTCAGTTATATCTAAACAGAAGTTAAGGGGCCTCCCCTGTAACTACGGATTTTGATATGCATGCTGCCTGATTTCCCCGGACTTCATGATAAGTAGTTTTTGTGATAACGCCTCTAATACATGTTTTGTATGACAATCACAGACAGATGGGAATCCTGTTGATTTCTATGTGCCGTCCCCCCCCCCCCCAACACACACACACATATTTTAAACCCCTTACAAACATGTGCAGTATTCAATTTATTGTATTATTGTGCATGTTGTACTCAAAAATTCAAAAATTCTATCATAATATTGATTAAGGACTAACAGATATTTATTTTTGAGTACAAGCTAATAAATTGGATTTTTTGTAAAGACTGGAATACCAGAAAACGATCAGGAAAATGTCAGATTTCAATTTATAAGTATCATGTAGGATACCTTAGGTTTCCAAAATTTCTAGTGTAGCATATTTTGCGTCAATTCCTTTTTCTGAATAGTTAACTATCTTATAACCAGTATTTTACTGTAAATGTGTTTGCAGTATAGCTACCTGGTAAGTGTTCCTGTTTTGTACCTGTGTTTCCTGATTCTCTGACAGGTGTTGAAGATGACGAAGATGTCAAGCACCAGATGGTTACACTAGCCAAACAGATCATCGCCGCCATGCCAGAACGGATCAAACTTTCCCCGAGCCGTACGGACGAACCCGTCCTGGAGTTCACGTACATGAGGGAGAGAAGCGGATCCTACAGTTCCATTCCGTCACAACCATCGCCGCATGCATCGTCGTACGAGGAAGACTCCGGGATATCGACACCGATGGGCGACGGTCTCGCTTTTGATGAATATAGGTTTGTGTCTACTGGACATGGATTAATTTTCCTTCTTTCCTCTCTTTTTTTATGTGGTAAAACTTCCATAGTTATGTTCAACAAACATACTGCAAGTTATGTTCAACAAACATACTGCAAATTATGTTCAACAAACATACTGCAAGTTATGTTCAACAAACATACTACAGGTTATGTTCAACAAACATACTGCAAGTTATGTTCAACAAACATACTGCAAATTATGTTCAACAAACATACTGCATTAACATTAATTATCGCAACAGCATTATGGTCAGCAACAAAAATAAACTCTGTAATAAAAAAATAAGGCAACTTGTATGTGCGCAGTATGCAATTTGTCTATTTTTGCAGGTTATAAATATAGCAAAAAATAGAAGTGTACTGAGATGTTAATGGTATATGTTGTCATAATAGATGCTCCTCCATCTATTGTTAACACTGTTGTACTTTTCTCTCCCTGGGGTTATGACAGGATGTATATACAGATTTTGTAAATTGTTTACACCACAGCTGTTTTACCATATTACAGGAATTTGTATTTTACCTAACAGGTACGCCAATTTTTACGGAATTTTTTCATTTAAACAGGTACACAGATCTTGGCACTCCAGCATCGTCCCTGAGCCCAGACTCCACCTGTCTGCCGAGCCCCTACAGTCCGTACAGTTTCTCTCTGGACTCGCCTCCGCCCACTACCGCCGAGTTCACCGAGTACTTTAATGCCCCAGCCACTTTCATGGAGAAGGATTTCTCACAGCTCACCCTGTCAGGTAGGCAAGTCGGGCAACCATTACTTCACAAGTATTATGATTTACTGTTACATTTTGTCAGTGAGATACCAAATTCTGTCATCTTGATAAAACTGATATGTTTTACACTGTAACAGATGTCAAAAATGATTTTTGTCGCAGCGTGAAGATATCAGTTTTGGTACTGATCAATCAAAACGGTTATTTCTGTAATCCTCATTAAGATTCATCATTTTGGAAATATGTAATATCAAAGTGTTACTTTATACACAAACAATGTACGTATTAAACGTGTTGCAACATTTCAAGACCAACCTGTCCCTATGTCTGACTATGACTGAGTGAGCAACTCATACTGTTTACCTTTACAACAAGGTGACGAAATTGAGGACTTCATATGTTACTTGCTTAATGGACATTTCACCTATCCTTAGAGCGTGCATACACACAATTTGAAATAGGTTCTTTCTTTTCATTGAATCCAAAACTGCAGATTTCAGATGCAGATAAAGCGCAATAGAATAAGTGATTACTTCGGTAAATCTTTTCTACATCAACTAATATTTATAAAACCTCACAGTTGATAAGGTTTTGTAATTAAATTTTATTAGATCAAAGCTGAAAACAAAAGGAGGCTTGTGTTGAGTAGCCCATCCAAAAGGGAGTGCAACCTTGTTGTCATTACGTAACGTTAGAATATGGTGCCCAGATTACGCTATTAACTCATTAACCCCTGAAATTTTGTAATGGACTAATTAAACCTTTCGATTGGAAGAGTTCAAATTTGTCTTCAGGGGTGAATGAGTAAAATCTCCAACTGTTTTGATGCACTAACAGTTTCATCATATGTGCTGCCAACCATCGCATATGACATGCATGGTATTCTGGTGTCTGCAATAGACTAACGTACTGTTGCGTTTCGTTTTATTTTGAGTATATATTCTTTGTAATATCACAGAGATCTAATGTTTGAATCAGTGCACATGCCCCGTTCTCCAACTCTTAGAGGCATACCGTATTTAATGTAATGAAAGGCTCCCAAGGGGATTCAATGCATTCACCCCTGAAATTTCATAATGAACAACTCCCAACATTTGAATTGGAAGAGCTCAAATGTGTCTGCAGGGGTGAATGAGCTAAGATATATCAGTCTGATATTTTTATCATAAAATTATAGAATTTTTCTGAACCAAATTTGATAAATTCCAGACGTTTTCATTTGGACTGTTTGTGACCTTTTAATGTTTTCCTTTGATAGATATAGAACAGAGGAAGTTGTACGAGGCGGCTAAAGTGATTCAAAGTGCGTACCGACAGTACAGGGACAAACAGCAGCTACAACAACAGAAGGAGATGGAGGCAGCCGTTCTCATTCAGAAGTACTACAGACGTTATAAACAGGTAACTTTACTGAATAAATTTGGTTTCCATGGTTACACACACTTTGGTTTCCATGGTTTTGAAAGTGTGTAACAAATATCATTTATTTTTCTCAGAGAGTTGTTCCAGAAAAAAAGCATATCTTAAACAAATTGTATTTAAAAAAAAAAAAAATCTTTTTGCAATCAGTTAACCCATACACCCCTAAAGTCACATTTGAACTTTACCAAATCAAAGACTGGGCAAGTCCAATTTAAATATGTAGGGATGTATGAGTTAAAATATAAAATGGAGTATTACATTAAAGCCTCGCTATACTGCCACCATTTGTCCAGGAGAAAATTTGGTGTTATGAAGGGGTTTAGCGATAAATTGAGGGAACTGTTCAAAGGAATTCTTAAGAAAACGAGAAAACAAGAAAAAGGGGCATTGAAATATGTTGGCGGTAAACGAGGTGGCCAATAAAACGAAGGGCATTATGACTTTTTGTGCATTGGTGTCTCAGTATGCATACTACAAGAAGATGACACAGGCAGCAGTGTTGATCCAGAGTCAGTTCAGGAGTTACTACGCGCAGAAACGCTTCAAGAAAAGTCGAGATGCAGCCGTCGTGATCCAAAACCAGTACAGAACCTACAAGGAACATGAAAGGTTAAAAAAGGGAGGCAACCAATCTGTCATCATTCAGCAAAGATTTAGGTATGTACTAAATTGCTTATGGCTGAATGAAAATAGCATATTACTAGTCGCATTCTAAAAAAAACACTAAAAAAATATCTGTTTAAAGATGTTTTGAAAGGATTTGAAAAAGTCATAGATGGACCAGATTAGGAACTATAATGATAATCATTGCTCCAGATATTTTACCTGACCATAATATTGGTCTTGTTGGCTAAATCTTTTGATGATGTTTCTTAACTCATTCACCCCTGAAATTTCATAATGAACTATTCCAACCTTTGATTTGGAAGGGTTCAAATACATCTTCAGGGGTGAATGAATGAAGTTTAGGAAGGCCTGTTTTGTAGTTGAATTTTTAGTTTAAACCATTCACAGAGGAATCAATCTGGTTGTCAATTCTGGAACATAAATATACACTTAATGTACATTATGTTGTTTTGTATATGAAGATACAGCTCTGCAGGTTATATTTTCTAACTATTTCAAATTTCTAGGGAATATTTTGTAATAAACATCGTATAAATTTAGATATAGACGAAGTTTTATTGGTGCTCATGACATTAAGGCCCCTTTCACGTATCCGGTTCAACCATTTCAACCAGCCAAACCTGACAAGAAAACGACAGGCACAGATCTGAAACGAGGCTGACCTCAGGAATATTCGGCACGTGTAGATTGAGGGGTCCGGATCCAGACGGGCCTGACCGAAACTAAAATGCTGACTATTGCTAGTTTGCATTATTCCTTTATAAAATAAGGTTTATTCACATGTTTTTTTTTAGGATACGCTATATAATTTAGTGGAGGCGTGAAAGAAGGACATATTGTTCTTGATCTATTGTTAGTCCCCCACCGGGAACCGGGGGGGACTATAGTTTTGCATCGTGTCCGTCCATCCTTCCACTATCTTGTCCGGGCTCTATCTCGTACACTACTTGTCACTGGAACTTCATACTTTGGGTATGGGTTCAACTTGGTGAGGCCATGTGTCATAAAAAAGTAGGTCACTCTGACCTATATTTTGACCTTTGACCTGCATCAAAGAAAAAGTTTGTCCGGGCTTTATCTCCTACACTACTAGTCACTGGAACTTCATGCTTGGAGTATGGGTTCATCTTGGTGAGGCGGTGTGTCGTATATCAAAGTAGCGCTAGGTCATTCTGTTTTTGACCAGGTCACTGACACTATTCCTTATTGAATACGGTGGGTCTGTCAAACATTCATATATAGAATTAGTTCCTGTATGAATTTATCATCTGTGCATTTCACATTCGGTGGGGGACAATAATTTTCCGAATTGTCATGTTATTCATCTATCAAAAAACTCCAAAACGGAGTATTTTTTTGCTCTGCCTTCAGTTTGTTCGAAATTCGATTGTTTATCGTGGAATATTTCTGACCAAAATCTTAATCTGTTCAAAACAGCAAATTTGCAAATCAACTTACTGTCTTCAACTCTTTCCTTGGAAACAAATTGGAAATTTCTATGGATGTGTAATTCGAAAAGTATGCATATGGTAGCAGTTGGAAGGTTTGAACAGTTTCTCAAATCTATTGACAATCTTACAATGTGTTTTCAGAAGTCACTACCAAAGGAAGAGTTCTGACGGAACAGTTCCAGAGGGTCACATCGTCCAGCTTGTGTCAGAGGCTGGAGACAGGTAAGGGAGATAACTGTAGTTTTATTAATTGGTCTGAAGGGATGCTTTTGGTTAACATATATTTAGATTTTTCTAATATGGTGTTGGAATTTTTACTAACTGTTATTATCAGTTTGTTTATTAATCATTGACTTATTAACAAATTTTAACATGCATGACACATGTAATAAATATAATATTTGTTTTTGAACATATTGTTCAGCTTGAAATTTTGATAAAATGAATTCACTACAATATTGATGAACTGAAAATAAGATAGCAAACACATCACATATCAATATTTACACTGAATGATTTCTATATCATAATATTAGGAAATGAGGAAAAAGAAATCAAAGTTATTAAACTGTAAGAAATGTAGAAGCAGTAATATTATGATTTATTTTTTACCTCAAAATATTGTTCCAAAACATTTTAAAAAATCTGTGAAATTCCAAAGAGTAGATTTATTTATAATCTTCAAAACAATTTAGTATATGTAAATAGTGCAGAGATTTTATGAAGAAATCTATAATTTTGAGCAGCAAGAAATATTTGAATATAAGTTATTCATAGAATTTATGTCAAGATTTAGAAATTTGAAAAATATAATATTCATATTCCTGGAGCTTCTAGATACATGTGTATAAAAAAGCAGCTTATTTAAAAGATTTTCATTTAAGTAATTAAAAAAAGAAGTTAATATAAATGTTAAATTATTAGAATAAGAGATTTTCAAAAAAAATTCTATCAAACTTTAAAATATGTAAATAAGTTTGCGAAAAGTTAAAAATAATATTAATAATGTTGAAGGTTTAAGATATAATTACATCAGATTATTAGTTTTCCATAAAATTCCCTATCTGACTATAAGTTTGATTTGTGTCAAAAAGTAGAATGAGCTTTACTTAGAATTTCTTATCTAACTCCAATTTGTAGGTTTATTTCAGAAAATGGTGTATAATCTTGAAGCTTTTAGGTTGAAAACGTACCTATACACTGTCCAAACTTTTCATAGAATTTCCAATCTAATTCCAATTCGTAAGTTTGATAAATATTAGAAAATAGATCTTGAAACTCTTTATAAGTATATCAGGATATGAAGAATAGTTGAGTATTAGTTTTCAGTAGAACTCATATTATTCTTATTCTAATGTATTTTGGTGTATTTAACCTGTGCTTAACATATAGAGATGTCTGGAAAATTGTGCATTTACGACGGGTATGTAGTTTACTTCCTGCTGTTGCTAAGTAGACTAGCTATTGTCACGATATGTGTGTTGTGTGGTGGCCTGGCGGGGCTGTGCTTGTTGACCCTTTCACCCAAAGTTTCACACTCGGGCGGTCTGACCCAGTAATTGAGTGGCAAATTTAGAAATAATTTATTTGCTCGGATATTCAGAAATGATAATCAATATATAAATAAAAGAATCTGGACTAGTTTTGAGTTTTCAAAAACTTTTTTGTAAAAATTGTAAAATCTGTTTTAATGAAGATTGAATGCTTTTTCATGTAATAAATACTGTAGAGAAATTAGACTTCGATCATGTTTGTAAACTTCCTGTGCTTGGAAAATAGGAGGGGTTCATATCCAATGGACCTGTGCAGCCAAACATTTAAAGCCGATAATATCCAAATGGCGAATTATCTTTAGTATAAAAGATATTCTTTTGTTGAGGGTTGAAAAGGGTGAACAATTTTGCAATCTTTTGCATTTTGCCTCTGAATTTTGTTTAAGTTGTTGTGTGTAAAAACAGTTACAATTGATTGGTTGTTTCATCAGTCGACCAAAACGAAGCGGTAACTGTTCAATTTCGCTTTCACGTCAGTTTAAAGATGTTTCCTGGAAAACATTAATTGGGGCATGCATGAAAATGAACCGAAGACTGTAAGCTTAAATATATTGGACTGTTTATTTTTGTCGGTTGGTCAAAACTTCAGTAGAGAAATACGAATGTATTTCATGATAAACTATCCTTGTTCTACTGAAGTTTAATCTTAAGCCAATCCTATAGAAGAAAAAAAAAAAATTCTTAAATACATTTCACTTTGTTGTAAGAACTTTAATGTCACGTTACTGTGGTACTTTTACTTTTTCTATGGAGCATGATAACTGGAATTTGTATGTTAACTCATTCTCCCCCTGAAGACACATTTGAACTCTTCCAATTAAAAGGTTGAAATAGTTCATTATGAAATGTCTGGGGTGAATGGGTTTAGTAAGATATTGCAATTAACATGTGACATGTTTTATTTTTTCTTCTTACCTTTATCTACTTTTTGAGATGTTGTGAAAGTGTTTTTTTCCTTGTTCTTAATATTTAAAATGTTTATGTTAGAAATACACAGATTAGAATAAGGTATTGCATAATTAACCCTTTTACCACTGTAGATCATAATGGACTCATCCATATCAATGCACGGTAGAGTCTACTTAAGTTACATAGGGGTGAAAGGGGGTTAAAGGAGAGGTGGCCAACATAACCAGGTAGTGATCAGTGGGTTTTCACCGATAGTTTGAAATATTTGTAGAAATAATGACTGTTTCATTATGAAATGAAGTTTAATACCCACACCCCACCCCCGCAAAAAATGGGTCATACATATATATTTTTACCCATGTCTTTCCCATCATGTGACCTTCTGTCTCGTCCCAGGATTCCCCTTGTGGTTCAATGCCACAGTTTTACAAGCTTCATTTCCTAAACGAATCCCCGCACCACTGTTCTGGGTGTAAAAAGTTAAGCAGGGCTAGCTATAGACTGGAACAAATGTTGAATATCATGGTTACTTTTCTGTATTTTTTATAACAGTTTAAGACACAAGAATTTTATGGATTACTCCAAAGTTCGACCTCAGATGTTCACATTTACATTTGATATTAGTTAGACACTGATGCACCTTTTGCCTTTTTTAATAGGAGAACATCTGGACAAGAAAGGGGCTCAATAATAAGCCTAACAGGCACTCCTCCTTTCTTTTATTTGGACATACACATGTATTAGATTTGAACAGTATTCTGTTTGTTATTTCTGGTTCCAGGACCTTTTTCAGTATTATATGTTGTCGAGTAATTTCAATACTCAGTGAATTTTAATATATGAAGATAAACTCAAGAGTATGTATCATTATGCAGATGCTGATATACCATTTCAATTACAGGATGTCTTGAAATAGCGTTAATGACCCCCACCCCCCACCC